>NW_020455283.1:563131-565236 GCF_003342845.1 Nothoprocta perdicaria | reverse complement strand
GAGCGCGAAGGCCTCGACGGGGCGGCCGTGCTCGTGGTGCAGGAAGGCGCGGCCGTGGCTCAGGGCGCAGTGGAAGTGCACGTGGGCCTTGAGGCTGTTGGGATACTTGAAGGTCCTCCAGCAGTACCAGCAGATGTAGCGCTCCTCGCCTGCGGGGGGAAGCGCAGCGGACCGTGAGCGGCGCCCCGACGGCCGGCGCCCCGCGCGGCCCCCCCACACCTCCCGCCGCCGTCCGTGGGGCGCCCCCCAGCTCCGTCCTCACGGGCGGGGGCTGTGGGGAAGGAGGGAGCGTTGGGGGGGGGGGGATAGCAGCTGCTGCCGCGAGCCGTCCGTGGGGGGTGCATGGGGCGGGGGGGGGGACCCATCTGTTGGCGTTTGCAGAGGAGGCAGCGTATGTCAGGGAGTCGGCTGCGGCGAACAAAGGGCAATCTAATGATCGTGAGCCCCTCATTACGCGGCGAGACAATCTCCGGTATGTATGGGCCATATGTAATGGCTCCCTCGCGGAGCACAATGCCCTTTGTGCCCTAAACGCTTCGGCTCCTCTCGAGCGGAACAGACCGCGGGGGCCGCCCGTGGGCGCCGACGGGGCGCGCGCTCCGGCCTCCGCTCCGGCCTCCGCTCGTGGCCAAAGTCCCTGCTCAGGGACGCCTTTGCCCGGCCCCGACGGGCTTCTGCCCGCCCTGCGGGTCCCTCTGCCCGCCTGCCTAGCCCGCCAACTGCCCAGCCACGCACCTGGACCTGTCCCCTCCTCGCTCTTATTCCCTCCAGTCACCAAAATGCACCGAGAAGATACTAAATATTTTCAAAGCCGAGGAAGCTCCTGCGATCAGCATCGCACCTTACACCTGAGCAGCCGGTCCTGACTTAGAAGTTTGCTCCCTAAAAAGACCCGCGCGAGGAAAGGCGCCGAGGCGAGGAGAAATCTCAGGGAAGCTCCCGGGCGGTTCCATTCCAGGCGTCCCTTGGCTGTCTGGGATCAGCCAGCGGCGAGGGCGGGAGGAGGATCCGCTCGGGAGCCAAGCGGATTCAGGCAGATCCCTGTTTGTGCCTGCGGGTTCCTCGCTTGGCCGGAAGCAGGAGAGATCCCGGCTGTGCGGGATCTCGCTGAGGAGAGGCTGAAGCGCTGCAGAAATCCTATGGGATGGCCCCAGGGAACCTGTGCCAGGCTCTGCCAGGCCAGGAGCCTCCCCACTCCCCGTCCCACCGCGCCAGGCGTGGAGGTTTTGCCTTGGCGGCGCGTTGCGAGGGGCTCTTCGGCCTTGGCGGTCTGTAAAAGCGGCGAGAGCAGCTGAGCTTCGTCCCCACTGACATCCTGGAGCTAAAGTCAAGCCCAGGCAACGATCGCTCGGGGAAAAATAAATAAAAATAAAATAAAAACAGATAGGGCACCTCTTGTTCATCGAATCAAAAACTAAATTAACGGAATTAAGTGCGTTTGTTCAAAAAAATCCAAACTTGAAAAAATAAGGCTTTCTCTGAATGTCTCCCACTCCTCTTCCATCACGCTAGCCACAGAAGACGAGCGCCTCCGCCTTTGGATGCGCGCCTTAGGTGCTGGATCCGCATTGATCAGCCCAGGGAATGCGGAGCGGCAGAGAGGGCAGTTCCACGAGATCAGTTTGCAACTTAACCCCGCTTGGGCTTCAAGCAGGATGGCCTTGGACCGGACCGGAGCCACCCCGTCCTTCCCCTGGCACCCCGGGCAGCGCCGGGTGCCCACGCACAGTCCGCGGGAGAGAGCGGCCGGAGCCCGTCACCTCTGCGTCCTTCCCGCGGCCACATCTCGCCCTTTCTCCTCTGCCGAGGCCGGGCTGCGCGCCCCGCGCGTGGGGAAGGCGCAAGAAGCGCCTGGAGCTTCGTGCTCCCCGACGGGGCGGCCCCGCCGCGCGGCCCTGCGCGGGGCTCCGCAGCTCGCGGCGGCCGGAGGAGCCGGGCGGCACCGAAACGGCGCCCACCAACCCTCTAATCGCCTCCTTCTCGTGAGCTGCCCGCGCTATCGGTGGAAAAAACAAAAGAAAAAGAAAAAGAAAAAGAAAAAGAAAAAGAAAAGAAAAAGAAAAAGAAAAAGAAAAAGAAAAAGAAAGGGAAAGGGAAAGGGAAAG
>NW_020455283.1:551400-562826 GCF_003342845.1 Nothoprocta perdicaria | reverse complement strand
AAGGAAAGGAAAGGAAAGGAAAGGAAAGGAAAGGAAAGGAAAGGAAAGGAAAGGAAAGGAAAGGAAAGGAAAGGAAAGGAAAGGAAAGGAAAGGAGTAAAGAAAATGAAAAGGGTGGGGAAAAAAAAAAAAAAAAGGAAAAATAAAAGAAAGGTGGGGGAGAAAAGCGACTGGTACAATCCCCGGCCGAGAATTAGCTGGAGGATTCAAGCAACCGATCCAAGACTGGCGCCTTTCCCTTGCTTGCTATCCTCGGGCACACTTATGTGAGGCCGGCTTTATCTTTACCTAGTGCAGCCTAATTCACACAAACTGACCATTACTCGTCTTGACGCGCCTACGTCAGCCTGAGCGCTGCGAGGTCACTGTCCTCAGTGCTACCCGCGAAGAGCATCCGAAGCTCTGCCGAGGAACCCACACGGTGCAAACAACGTTTTTAAAACGTATGAAGATAAATGGCCGCCTTGCACAACAACACGAGCATTGTTCCATAAAATCCCGTTTTTCTATCAAAAGATCATAAAATTGTGCCCGTGACGGAACGACTCGAGGCACGGGGGGCCTTTCCATACGTTACCAAGTTAATATATCACCCCTTCAAATGAGCAGATGGAGTCTTATTTTAAAGAGCGGCGGGTTAAAAGTCGCTGCAGCTGTGCTGGTATTAAATGCTGTGGCAGCGCATATCTTGCTTTTTAAATCTTTATTATTATTATTATTATTATTATTATTATTATTATTATTATTATTATTTACCTCCCATCAAAGACGCCAGTGAAACAGCCTACCTGAGATGAACGGCTCTACCTACCCACGCGCGCGCGTGCGGGTTTGCGTGTTGGTGCGTGTGCGCGGCTGCACCGCCGTGGGGCGGCGACCCCGTGGGGCTTTTTTCTCGCGCAGGAGACGCGGGGGTTTAATGCCCCGCGCAGAAGCCCCCCGGCGCCCGCACCTTTCTCGTCGTGCGTCGGCGTGGCCGTGATGGGGATGTCAAACCACTGCGCGAGCGGGTTCGAGTACCACACGGTGAGCTCCTCTCCCGGCTGCACGTCCCGCAGCGCCCGGTAGAAGATCTGCGGGGAGGCGAGAAAGGCAACTTGTCGAGGAGCCCCACGCGAGGCGGGCGCGTTGCGGGGCGGGCGCGTGGCGGGGCCGCGGGTGGGTACCTGTCCGCCGGGCAGCTCCGCCACGGCCTCCAGCGTCTGCTCCCGGGAGTCGCGGGCGGCGCGGATCAAACCTATCCACTCCAGGGCTGAGCTGCCGGCCTCGTCTACCAGCTCCCCTCTCACCATCCGCACCTGGAAGACAGCGGCACCGCCGTCATTGCCACTTGCACATGGCAGGAATAAGCCCAAGCCTCTCCTGTCGCCCCGCAGCAGCCCCTCGCCTGGTGCCGGGAATCAAGACTGGAAAAGAGCGGCGGGAGCACCTCGGGTTTCCCCACCAGCTCTTCCATCCTTCCTCCTCCTTGAGCAGGACCCTCCTGGACTTGCGGCGCTCACCTCCTCGGCGGGAGGAAAGTTGGGGGAGCCTAGGGAGTAGGATGCTCCAGCACCATGCAGCATGGGCAGGATAAATAACATCGTTCCCTTGGGTCCCCGGTGCACCTCGCGCAGTGGCGGTGGTCGCTTAATGCCGTGTTAAATGCCCCGGCAAGGTGTCATTAGCCTGTCGTGAAGAATTTGTGCGGCCTCTGAATCCGTGCAGAGTAATCACGAAACACGGGATTGTTGGGAGGGGGAAAGGGGAGAGGTCTGCTCAGCTACAAAGTCTCCGCAGCCCCATACTTCATAATCTGCTTACCCATACAAAGAGAAAATGAAGTGCCCATTCGCTCAATGACCGTGCAATAAAAGTCATCGGAACAAAGCAGTCTAAAGCGAGAAACCAATGGAGCCAGATGAGAAATAAATTTGAGTGGGCTGGCAGAGCGTTTAAAAACAATTAAAGGGCATTAAAAGCCCGAGCGGAACGCGTGAGCGCGGGGGGCGGCAGGCGGCCTCGGCTGCGGCTCTCTCGCCCCCCAAACCTGCTGCACGGGGTAAGTGCCCCCCCCCCCCCCAGTCCCTGACACCCCTTTCCTGCCACCTCCTGCGCGCCCCTTTAAACTAAGAGTCGCTTTATTTCCCAGCCGGGCCGGGCGGGCTACCGCGGTGCCGGGGCCCGGCCCAGGGGCTCGCGGATATCGGGCCGGCACCTGCGGCGGCCGCGCGCCCACGCGCGACCCGCTCCCACCCGGCCCGGCAGCCCGCGCTCCGGGCCGAGCGCTGCACCCGTGGCCGGGGAGCCCGGGCCGTGTGGGAAACGAAAAGCGGGAATAAACCAGCCTCTCCCTGCAGTTCCCGCCACCTTCGGGATAAAAATCGGGGCTTGGGTGAGAGCCGCACTCCCCGTTTTAGTTGGGGGTGCAGGGGCGGGAGGGGAACCGCGACGAGCCCCGAGCCGGGCAGGCAGAGAGCGAGGAAGGGGTCGGGGCTGCTCCTCCGGCACCGGGTACCGGGCATCGAGTTCCGAGTTTCGGGCTCGGGCACCGGGATCCAGCGGCTGCCACTTTCACGCAGGTCCGTGTCCAAGGCAGGGACGGTGCGAGGGAGCCGGCAGGTGCCTCGGTCTCGTCGCGCAGGAGCCAGCGGGGCGGGCCGGGTGCTCCGGCGCTGGGGCGGTGGGGCAGGGGAAAGGGGCAGGAGGGATTTTACGAGAACGCGGAGAAGCCGCGGGACGCTCTGCAAACGCTCCCCGTTCCGGAGAGTGGGAGAGAAACGGGGAAGAAGCAGTCTTTCTCCGGAAAAAAAAAATTAAAAAAAAAAAAAAAAAAAAAAGAAAAGAGAGAGGGCAGGGGGGGAAAGAGCTAGAAAAACAGCTAGATCCAGCCGAAGCCGCTGCCGGAGACACCCTAGGAAATACCTTTTTTTTGGGTCCTGGCTCCCTGCGGTCTGACAGGTACTTGCCCAGTTTGAAGATGCCCGGCACGGGCCCCAGGCGCAGTCCAGCCGGGATGCAGCTCTCCGCGTTCACGCTGATGGCCGGAGCGCGGCTCGTTTGCATCGCTGCCTCTGGCTACGAGCAGGCAGGGTCCCCAACTACTTAACGACGCCGGAGTGACAGAGAGAGGCAGCGAGAGGGATGCGCACGGGCGTTTCTCCGCCCGCAGAGTGACGCGGCGCCCTGTGCGCGCCCGCTTTTCAACGGGAGCGCGAGGGGACCCCTCGGCAGGCGGGTGCTCCAGGGCGCCGAGTTGGGTGAGAGAGTTTCGCTCCTCGAGCAGCTGCCGAGTCCCATCCGAGAGGGTCACATGGAGCCGTTCCCTAACCCTCCTGCATAATCAGGCGCTCTGAATGGGCGGCAAACAATGGGCCAAGCGACCTTCCCATTCCTAAAAATCCAATTTGTCAAGGGCAAAGAAAAGGCGCTGGTGAATCAAAGGTCTGGAGGGACCATTAATCCTCAGCATGGGGTATTGTCCCCGAGACAGTTACGATATTTTAAGTGACAAATCCACTGTATAATTTCTCCATAAATTTTGCTTCCTTTTATTGTTTCCCGACAAACCAGTTTTGGAAAATAAGTGACTATTTTAAGTCTACTTGGCTGAGCCTTTTGAGGCTTAATATACTTCAAAGATTTTTAATTCTCTTCCCTTGGCTTTATTGTAAAGGAGATTAAACAAAGAGATGGGGAATGTTTTGAGGACTTGTTAACTTCTATTGATTCCTGGCGTGTGCCATACAGAAATTGGGCAGGTACTTGATGGGAAAACACCAGAAAATACCTACACTTTTTTTTTTTTTTTTTTTTTTTTTTTTAAGAAGGACCATATTACCATTTCAGTGGGTTCGTTTCAGGCCAGTAATCTATTTAGACCAGCTTTGCTCCTGAAGTAGGATGAATAACAGAAAATATGAGTCTCTGTAGCCCCTGTGAAACACAAACCGCTGCATTTGCGAGTGCTGGGAAAACTCTGCAATTCGTCTTATTCGCAGGCGGATGCATTAGGAACCAGAGGGAGGCAACAGTCAGGAAACAGGGACACACAAGATATCACAGACATGGAGCGAAGAGAAGATACTGGGTTCCTTATTTAATACGGCCACAGGTTCCTCTCCCACAGCCAAAAGTGCTTTCATCGAGATCGCTTTTTCTAAGGCGAACCCTGTAAATAAAACTAGATGGAAGTGATCAGAACAGACTATGTCCGACGGCCTCTGTGACTGGAATATTTTGATTAAGATGAAATGGGGAGCTGGTGGTGTTATGAGATGCCCCAGAAAAGAAAGTACCCAAGCACATATTTTCGCTGCTGTTGCTGGTACATTGTGAGAGAGAGTATGGACAAAATAGCAGGTGTTGCTGATACGGATTTTATCCATTTCTTCCAAAAGCAAATGAAGGGATTAAAAAAAATGTAGCTTCACTAACATTCAGGCCTCCTAATTTCAAATGCAAGCCAAAAAAAGTAAAAAGTAAAAAGTAAAAAAAAAAAAAGTAAAAATTAAAAAAAGAAACTAAAAACACCAAAACCTTGGCTTGCTGGGAGATGTCGCACAGCAGGTAACTGGGCGAGCGCTTCTCGGCTCAACCCTCCTGCAGCACGAAGCCCAAAGATCGCGTCCAAAGATCGCGGGTGTTTTGCCCTGGCCGGGCTCCCTCCCCCCAGGCGTGTGCGTGGGGGCCAAGAGCAGCGGGGATCCCCCAGCACGAGCAGCTCCCACCACGAGCAGCCCCCAACGCGGGAGATGCCGCTACCGTCGGGGCGGTGCTGGGGGCATCAGGGAACCAACGCGGCGACACCTCGTCCCGCCGCCGCCCTCCGCCCCGGGCCGCCCTCGGGGGGACGTTTCCACATGGTCCCAGCGGGCAGCGCCTCCTCGGCCCGACGGGACGGCTCGGGGCGGCACTAAATCAGCGCAGGACACGTATATGTCTTTAATAACGGTCCATATGTGCACGCGCGAGGTAAATGTGGGGCCCGTCCGCAGCGGCTGCCCTGACCATCGATCCCGGCCCTCCAGGGCGCAGTTGCAGCCGCCGTCCCGGGGACAGGACGGTTCCCTTTTCACTTCAGCCGGGCGGGGGGAAAAGATGTGAGGAACTGAAGATGACCCCTTTGATCAGCAGCATGAATGGGAAAAAAAAAAAAAAAAAAAAAGATAAACAAGAAGTTGAGGGCAATAAATTTAAGCCATGAACATGTCCCTATAACCTCTGGCCTAGCGGCTTTAGGATGAGTCCCGGCTTAAATTCCAGGAGTCGCGGAGGTAGCGAGAGGGCTTTCAAGGCGAGCAGGGTACCCTACTGCTCCGCTTGGGGAGCCGCTCCGTCCAAGGCCTTAATGAGTCAAAAAGCGTGAACGACACGCGAACAATTTTATCAATAGAACCATGTAAAGGCCGACTGTGAGGAAAGTTATTTATTAATATAGCCAATTGTGGCTGGTTCCCATCCACTCCGAAAAGAAAAGCTCTTGCTCTGGAAGCATTCACACCAGTTCTCCAATTTTTATTCTGTCCTGTGGCTCAAAGTTGAAGTTCCCCAAGTGAAATAAATTGTCCACAAAAGAGGAAAGGAACCACATTTTCTTTTATTTTTCCTTCCCTAAAAAGGAAGGGTGAAACCGATCTAATGTGCCCACTGGAGCAAGATGCAGCATGAAAGGCCGGGTGTTAAAAGTAAAAGCAGCCTTTGGAGCAAATGGGATGGAAAATTAAATGAAATTAAATAGCTTGAACGACCGTATTGTCCCTTATTAAAAAGACACATTAATTACATGGTTTCAGCTTTATTCAGAGACAATGTTTAGACTCAATCAAAACATTCCACTATCGTTCTTTATATACTTAAACCGGGCTACTAGAGACACCATTAAAGCGAAATCACTTTTGCCCAGGGATGCGGCGGGAGTTTTCTTTCCGAGGCAGCCCTTATTGATGCCCACGGCTGAACTGCCGCTGCCCCTTGGCACAGCGCTCTCCCCGATTGAGCAGGTTGCCCCGTAATGAGGCATGAATGTTCAGGAACAAGAGGCATCCAAAGAGGCGCGGAGGCGCAGAGCAATGTCCCACCAGGGAGCTCCTCGGCGGCCACCAAGCCGCTGGGGCGCAGGGAGGGCTCCGCGCTGCCCACGGGCGGCCGCGACGTCGGGGGGCGCGACGCCGCCTCCCGGGGTCGGTCACCTCGTCTCCAAAGGCGGCCGCTCCGCGCGGGCAGCCCCGTCCGCGGCGGCACCGGACGGGACGGGATGGGAAAGGGGAACAGGGCGGGACTGGGTGGGACAGGGCAGGACGGGACGCGAAAGGGATGGAAAAGGGATGGGATGGAATGGGATGAGATGGGACGGGTAAAGCGCCGCGGAGGGGAGGAGGAGCCCGGCGTGGACTGAGAGACCCTGGCACCAAGTAAGCGCTCCCAAACTGTTCTCTAAATCAGACCTAAGTGCCTCGCTTCCTTCGCTCTTCCCTCCTTTCTCTCTCTCTCTCTCTCTCTCTCTCTCTCTCTCTCTCTTTTTTTTTCTCTCTTTTCTCGTCTCTCTTCTTTCTTCTATTTTCTATTCACTCAATTTCCTTCCTTCCCTCCTTCTCTCTGTCTCTCCCTCTCTTTCACTCTTTTGCTCTTCAGTTTTCACCATCCCTCTCTTTCTTCTTTCCTTCTCTCTTTCTTTCCCCCTTTCTTTCTATCCTTTCTTCCTTCCTTCCTTGCTTCCTTGCTTCCTTCCTTCCTCCTTCGCTCTCCTTTCCTTCCCGCTTTCCCGCGCTCCCAGTACTTCCTTCCCTTGCCGTTCCTTTCTCCTTTCTTTTCCTTTCCGCCCTTTCCACCCCCCAGCCTCCCCATGGCAGCTCTGGGCGGCGGGAGCCCCGACGCCCCCGGCCGCGATGCCGATGGGCGCCGCCTCGGGGCGGCTCCAACCAGCTGTGCGGGGCAGACGAGATGCGGGTGGGATATTAAAGCAGCCTCTGAATAGTGATTCAGGTTCTATGGGAACCCCGGCAGATGACAGGATCGCGATTTGGTATTCTTATTGTTGGCGGCGAGCTGCAGCCGAGATCGGATTCAAACACATTTTGCGCTCGTTAAAAATTCCAGCGTACGGTCTGCGATTTTTTGTCTTTTAGCCCAGCTTCAATTGGAGGCGAAACTTGCCGCATAAAGTATTCAAAGTCTGTCTAAAGTTGCCTTTTAACCGGATTTTCCCCCCGCAGCCCCCGCCGTATCTCTTGGTTCTTTCGGTTGACATGGTGCAAATAAAAGTCAGTAAACTTGTTGCTGAATTGCAATGTTTCGGTGTACCTTATAAATTCATACCTTTTCTCCCTCGATCGCCTTAGAATGAGTCCCTGCCTCAATTCGATTTTCCTTGCTGTTGGGCACATTTAGGAGAGAGTCTATTTGTGAAGTTCATTTCTAGGCAAATGTATTCAAGAGCTGATTGGGATGAATAGGACCGTGTGTCAGCCGCCCCTAATTGGGATTAAAGCACTTCGGACCATATGCAGAAAGTGACAGAAATTCTCAGGTTTCATTGTGCTCAGACTTCCACCCGCCTGGACGCTCCTCCTGGAGCGGGGACGATTACAAAGATCTCGGGGAGAAACTGAGGAAATGAAAGGGCCTCAGCAAGTGACGGCGCTCACGTCTCCCTGAGCCGCTGCCCTCGGCGGCGGCGACGGCGCCGGAGAGAGGGGAGCGCGCGGAGCCGGCCGCGCTTTCCCGCCGCAGCGGGGGCCAGAAAGTGGAGGAAACCTCTGATCCCGCGAGCCCAGAACTGGTCTGGGCTGCTTGGGCACCCCCCGAGAAGCCCCTGGTCGCCTAAAGGCGTCGAGCCCGGGGCTGCCCCTCTCGGCCTTAAGGCACCTGCCCTGGGCACCTCCCCGGTGCTTCCAGGGGACTCCGCCGCGCGCAGACCTGGAGCGAGTCTGGAGGGAGGGAAGGAGGGAGCGGGGGAGGGCGAGGGGCGGAGGGGCGGACCGGATAAAGCCGCTCGTGGCCGGGACGTCTCAATCAGAGCGCGCGGCTGCAGCCCCTGCGCGGCCGCTGCCACCTCGGGCCAGGGCGCCGGGCGCGGGGAGAGGCGGGAGGCGCCGGCAAGGGCGCCCCGAGGGGCTTCCCGAGGGGCTCCCCTCCCCCGAGCCCCCCGGAGACACCCTGAACCCCTCGGGAAACCGCGTGTTGCTCCCATCGCCGCAGGGCGCGGCACTGGCAGGGGCCGGGACACGAGGAGGGGAGGGAGGGAAGCGGGAAGGGAGCAGCGGGTGGATGTACAGGAGCAACGTCCCTCTTCCCGCCTCCGGCACAAACGATGCTGGCAAGAAGAGAGGGCTGCTCCACACAGCGACTTCAGCCCTGAGACCGGCGCTGCTCCACAACCCCACACAGCAGCAAGACAGCTCCCAAACCCCTCGCTAAATAGGAGGCATCCCACCCTCGGGTGCAAAGCCAGGTCTGTATCCCTCTGTCTGCCCACCCAGCCACCTGCATGCCAGGTGTACACAGGTCACTGCAGAAGTGCAAAGTGTCCCATCCCTAGAAGCTCCCTGCTCCCTTGACATCTAAAGCCAAGGTCTGGCCTTCACACTGTGACCAGTCTGGGTGCGGAGTCATCTGAACACAGCCTTGCTGCATCCCCAAAGTGCACAGGAGTGGCAATACAAATATAATTTAGGTTAAGAAGTTGAAACACCACTGTGGATGATCAGAGAGATGAGGTTTAGTTGCTCTGGAGGCAACATAACTGGGCAAAGAGGAGTCTGCACTGAGGAACAGGACCTTGGTTTGGGGGGCTGTTTTTCCCCCAGGAAATGACAGACAAGTCTGCTGCTCTCATCATACCTTCAACTGCAGCACACATGATCCGTCCCTGTGACAGGGTGGTTTTGTCCCTGTGTCCCGGCCAGCCTGCCTGTCCCCTGAGCCCCAGGGAGCCCTTGTTGGCCGTGATGTGACCAGCGGTGGGGACAGGGCCCTGCTCTGTCATCTAGGCCGTGTGGGGCGGCTGGAGCTGCTGCTCCTGGAGTGCACGGAGAAACCCCACACGAGGAAGGGACCTCCTTGCAGGGAAGGCAGGGCCGGCCAAGGCAGTAGGGTTCCCACATGGGAGCAGTTCACATGCACATCCACAGGCAGCCCTCTGCGTGCCTACCTGCACATCCAGGTGTGCATTTCCCTGTGTATGCTCACACACGTATACATTCATTTATAGATACATACTCTAGGGTCACTTACACATACACATCCCAAGGTCACTGGTTAGCAATCCCTTCCCCTGCCTGGTGCAGATTCCCTGATGTTCTGGGAGTGGTGTAGGGAGAAAGGCCCTTTCCATCCCTCTGCCCCACACATCCTTCCCTGAGGCACCCGTGCACAGCAGGTCAGACCTGCAGTCTTGGCCCTCGTGCCCAGCGGAGAAGGGCAGCCGGAGTGGGTGCCCATGACCTTGGAGCAGACAAAAGAGTCAGGAGACACGAATAACCTACGGAGCAGCCTGTTGTAAACGGTGAGGCAGGGCGGTCACACCGGGTGATTCTGCTGGAACTGCTCTGTAAGGGTCTGTGTGGTGCTGGGCAGCTGCCCTGCTCCCATACTCCGGCGAGCAGCACTGAGGAGGACTTAAAGGGAGTTTCCTCCCTCCTGGCTCCCTCCATTAAAAAATACACCCAAAAATTCAGCTTATGGAGCTTCCCAGGAGCACTGCTGTGCTGTGAAGGTAGTGCTTGGCCCACCTAAATCTCCTAGGCCTTCAGTCTGCAGACAGCAAAATGCCTTAATATTTTATTTCCATCTTTTATACGACGGGAGCCCCTGTCTCTGAGCCCCTCCTCAGGCTCCCTTCCCTCCTTCCTGTCAGCTTGATGGACACAAGTTCAACCCGAATCTCTTCCAGGACTAAAATTGTGCAGGGAGACATGAAGCAAGCGAGCAGAGCGAGCGGCTCTCCTCCGGCCGTGTTCCGGCTGATTCGAGGCGAAAAAGAGCTCCATAAACAGTGTAAATTTGTTGTGTTTTCCTCAAGAGCTCGCGAGGAGGGGGCGCGGGGGTTGTCATCTCTCTGAACATCAGCCCCGCGCTCTCGCACAGGAGCTGCAGCTACGAAATCAGCCACTTAATTTCCCGTAAATCTCCCCTCGGGGGAGCGCGCTCAATTTTACAGCCAGGGAGCTGGCGCCCACCGCGGTTTTTCCGCGGGCGGGGGATGCCAGAGCCCCCCAGGGAGCAGCCAGGGCCATTCCCATTGGGATTACAAGCGGGGAAATGGGAAGCCGTGGCCTGGGGTGGAGGTGTCAGTCGGTCCCGGTCGCAGCACCAGGGAATTAAAGCGGGATGAGGATTAAAGGGACCAGGGTTTCCCTTGAGGGGCTCCCGAGGAGTTGAGCGCTTCATCCGCGGAGAGCCAGGGAATAAAGCATCGGCATGGGAAAGACAAGAGGGGAGAGAGAGAGAAAGGGATGGAAATCCATGGCAGCCGCTGGGAGGAAGATCCTCTTTGCAGCGGCACCAGGGAGCGAGGCTGGTAATAATCGAAGCGGAGACAGAGATGGGTTTTGCCAGCGAGAGGCAGAAAGGGCCCTAAGAGAGAGCGTCTCCCTAATGAGCGCGTGTAAAGCTGTAAAGGGGCCCGCCGATTTCTGCCTTTCCAGACATGGCTAACAGCAAGGCGGGGGGAATGGAAGTTCTGCACAAATCCAGTCGAGCCATCAGAAACTGTTCGTTACACTCTGGCAAACATTCCCTCGCGGAGAAATCGGAGCGGGGCGGGAAGCAGGGCAAGGCATCTTCGCCCAGTGCGTGCAGCTCCCTAATTAGTGAGTCTGACAAATGGAAAGGTCTTTCTCTGGTTCCTGTTTAAAGTGACTTGATATTTTTATTCTTTAACGCGGCGCAGTTATTTGAAAGAAGAAACTATTCGTCTTAGATGCGCAGGGTAACGGAGGCTGCAGCCTCCCTATCCGGGGCTTGTTCTGAAGTGCACTAGGAAGCGCAGCCCGTTTCCTCCTCTCCATTTCGACTCCCTATTTTCTGACGCTGAAATATGCATCAGCTTTGACAGCTTTGTAGTTATGAAACCAAAGGAACTTGTAGGTGTCATCTGTCGGGAACGATTTTTGTTACAGTCTGTAGATTTAATGCTGTTCTTTCTATTCGTTGTTTGTTCTAGTAAAAATAAAATCTAAATAAAATTATGCAGTATTTTTTTTTGCCGAATTGCCCCTGGACCGCTGCCCTCAGCATCTCCTCTGTCATCATCTTTAAGTTTAAATATTCAAATGGGGGCTTAGAAGAAGGAGACAGATTAACCTCAAAGAAGTTTCTCTCTCTATCACTCCCACACACAAAATAAGGGCACGCACATACAGAAGAATTTTCATTTGGAGAACTAGATAGAAAAATTATTTTCCCCCTTCATTATTTTTTTACCAGGCTTTTATATTTTTTCCCCTC
>NW_020455283.1:550280-551329 GCF_003342845.1 Nothoprocta perdicaria | reverse complement strand
AAAACCTGTACTTTTTTTTTTTTTTTTTTTGATAAACCAATCTCCTTAAATTATTTTGGAATGAACACTTCTTTAAACCAATTCCTTGCTTAGAGCGACCCGTTTTAACGTTAAACGACGCTGCCCAACGCACAGATATTGCTCCTTGAGAGACATTTGCCACCTCGGTGTTTAACACCGTGTCTCGAGAGGCTGGAAGGAAAAACACCGTGTTTGGCTGCAGGAGAAGCTCTCCAGAGCCCGCGCTGGCTCCAGCCGCTGGCTTTGGGCTAGAACCGTGTGGGATTGGAGCCCTCGAGAGCGTGACCGTGTGGGGGGGGAAGGGGAGGACACCCGGCTGCCCGACACCCCCGACCAGCGCTCGAGGGGGTTTCCTGGGGCCGCGGACACCCGCTTTGCTCGCGGGGTCGTCTCCTGCGCATCCTGGTTCTTCACCTTGAGATGAAAGAATCAACAGATAAAACAAAAATAAGAAATAATAAAAAATAGAATATTGCCTATGTTGTTTGAAATTTGGATGGAGATGGGGAAATCAGTAGTTCTATGAGTACACGAAGGAGCTCGGGGGCTCAGGAGCTGCATTCCCAGGAGGAGAAGCCGCCGGAGCGCGGGAAGCTCTGGGCACTGCGGGGCCGGTGCTCACGGCAGCTCGCGCGAGCGGGGCAGCCAAGACGCGAGGAGAGACCCCCGGAAAAAAAATATATAAAAAAGCTTTTTTTCCCCTCCGTGGGATGTGCCTGCAGTCTGGGGCGGAAAGTTGACAGTTTCTCAAGCCGCTCTTGAGAGTAGTCTGCAAAACTGCGCGGCAAAGAGCGCTCTCTCTCCGCGCGCAGCCCCGCGCGCAGGTAACGCGCTGAAACCCTCTGCGGAGAGAGGAACAGACGGGCGTCGCAGCCACAGCTGCGCGGTGCCCGGGAGCCTGGCCTGAGCTTCCAGCTGGGAGGAAAAACAGCGACCTTCCTTCCTTCCTTCCTTCCTTCCTTCCTTCCTTCCTTCCTTCCTTCCTTCCTTCCTTCCTTCCTTCCTTCCTTCCTTCCTTCCTTCCTTCC
>NW_020455283.1:516823-550041 GCF_003342845.1 Nothoprocta perdicaria | reverse complement strand
CTCTCTCTTTTCCTTTCTTTTCCTCTCTCTTTTCTCTCTCTTTTCCTCTCTCTTTTCCTCTCTGTTTTCCTTTCCTTCTCTTTCTTTCTCTCTTTTTTTACTCTCTCTCTTTTATTCTCTTTCATGCTCTCTCTCCTTTTTTCCTTTTTTTTTTTTTTTCTTTTAAAGAGATGGGAATAAGTCAGGATCGGGCAAGAAAAGCCTTCCTCTCGAGCGCGACCTGCTCGAGACGCATCTAGCCCATTCGCTCCCCTTCTTCGCGCTCCTTCCTCGCGGGGACTGCGGGGACTGCGGGGACCTGTCCCGGCCGGGGGGGTCTCCTTGGGTCGGGCTCTTCCCGGGCCGGGAGCCGCAAATCCGCTTCCCCTCTGTCAGGGCACCCAGGGCTTGAAAACTCCTCTGCGAAGAAAGCCGAGGAAGGAAGGGATGCTCGTATTTTTTACTCCGTTTAATAAAAGCCACATAAGAGGTCTGCGGATGCGGGCGGCGGGGAGGGCTGAGCCCCGTCCGTATCCAGGTTCTGTCCCAGCTGCTTTCAGGGGAAACGGATTGAAAACCTGGCGGAGCGTCGAGGAAGCCGGGGAAGGTCCCTGCGAGGAGATCCCGGCCCCGGGAAGGCGGGATGTGCGGGTTCCGCTCTCATCCCCCCTCACGGCATCTTCTCCTGAAGGGTCTGGAGAGTGGCAAACAAAACATAGAGCTTGGGGCAGATCCGCTTTGCCCGGCACTGAGGAGAGGGGAAGAGGAAGCCAAAGCCGATCAGTTCTGGGAATTCTTATTCAGTTATTCATTTATTCGCTTATTTAGTGGCGGGGAGGGGGGGGAGAGGGAGGGGGGAAATAGTCCGCCGAATACCTTTACACGGAAACCTGGGTTTCACGTTGGAAACTTGACCTTTCCAGGGGGGCAATCCTCCGTAACGGGACATATCGGGATGTACCCACCGCCCCCCGCCCCCCGCAATGAACGATCGGAACCAAGAGCCGCGGACGGCTCCGGGACCGAAACTGCCCCCAGCGCTCAAGGACAGTTTAAATCCGGAGCTTCGAGCTGGCCAGAGCACTGAAAAGAGAAATAAATGAATAGATAATAATAATAAGCATAAAAAAAAAATAAAAAGGAAATAAGGGGAAAAATCGGCTCAAGAGGACACTGATTTGATCCTCCATCCCGCATATGCTTCTGCTGCGCTTGTCTTCGTGAGAGGAGGTGGGGTTAAATGCCCGAGTGTTTGTGACCCAGAAATGAAAAACCCCTCTCCAATAATTGGCTCCTCCGCGGGAATGCGGGAATGCTGGCGAGTCTGCTTGTTTTTTTTTTTTTTTTCCTAATTATTTTAAATGCAGCTTGGAAGGAGGTGGCTGAGAGCGGCTTTCTAAAATAGCAGATTTAACTACCCTGGCCAAGGAGCTCGAACAATAAATCCACTGGCTTTAATATCTGTCTGCCTCGTGTTGTAAACCCAGCCGTAATGATCTCAAAGCTTTTTCCTAGCCTCATTAATGATACTGAATGCTATTTATAAACGATATCACATAGATGCTTTTGCAATTGTCTTTGTCCCCCCTCTTTTTTTCTCTTTTCCTTTTATTTATTTTTGATGTGTGTATGTGTGTGGAGTGGGGAGGGGGGGGGGGCGGTTCTCAACAAATAAATAAATAAAAACACTCCACTATAAGTCATCTGCCCTAAAATTGTCAATCAAGAAAAACAGCATCCTTATGTTCAGAGATGTGCATTAATGATCCACTGGGTTTTTCCTTCATGTGTGTAAGCATTATCTGTGGATACTCACTCCCAGTTTGACATGGGGTCACATCCAGAGTCACCACTCCTCCACCACACCTCCCTCCTTGCAAAATATAGCCCAAAAGACTACCATTATTGGGAAAAATATCAGACATCTGTCATGTTACCTAATGTAGTGAAATCATAACAAAGGCTCCCATTAGAAGTGACACGGCATAGGCTGGAAGGGGTTTTCAATTCCACTTACACTTCTTTTGCAGTTTCCCATTGCTTCCTTGAAATGTCTCACATTCGCGGCATGTTCCGCGGACGCTCGACTAAAGAAATCTGGTTTTGTACCACTCACTTATCTCCCTCGGGGGAATTAAATAGAAGAGAGCCATCACGAATGCTGATTGTCAGGTCAGCGAGAAGATCCGCACTGCTTTCTGTTGCTGGATGAATATGTAAGCATGTATAAAAACACGAGAGCTCTGGCAACTAATTCCTGTGTGCAACTAAGAGAAGAAATGCTGCATTGGGAATCACAGCAGAAAAGCTATGGAAAACAACAGAACGTGCATCATCCTTCAATCATGTTAATGTTATTCAAAACATGTGGATTGGGAGAAGCATTTATCTTGTAAAGAAAGAGAAGAACCTACCCAGCCTTCCTGTGTATATTCATGTCTAGCGTGGGCTAGTGAGTGTATTCAATATGCTTCTGACAGGCTTTATTAGGGGGGCAGAGAGGGAAAAGATCAGCAGGAGCTGACAGATGATTTCGCCTACAAATACGACGAAGGAGAATTTCACCTGCAGGTTCTTGGCTGCGATTCCCTCATCCCGCATCCATCGGCACGTCCCTCAGAGCAGCAGCCAGGTCCAGGGCTGAGCAGGGGCCCGGGCGGCAGGGCTGCACGTCTGCTCCATGAAATCCTCCCTTGACAGGAAGGCAGCGAGAGGATGCGGTGGATAATGTGGATCCGCTGCTCCTGGAAGGGAGAGGCTGCAGAGCGATGGGAGGGGGGAATTGTAGCCCTGCCCACACCTCGCGCTGCCCCTGTCCGGGACAGCATCCCGGGAAAAGGACAGCGGGAAAAGGACCTTGTCCCTGGAATCTCTGCATGCTCTGCACTTCTGCTGGCCTGGATGGTTTTCCTGCAGAAAATGCCAGGCCAGAGGGCTATATACAGAAAGCCCGCAGAATTTAACTCCCACTTTGCATCGACTTTTTCCCTTTCCCCAAGTCCTGCGTCAGATGCAAAGGAAATACGGGCAGGGAATACTTCCCTTTCCCTCAGTCCCTGAATTGCTGCTTCAGGACTCAGAACTTGTCTCTCCCTGGCATGCCAAGACATTAGTGTTTCGTTGCAAAGCCCAGGATGTGCAAACACCCCTGCCTCTAACTTTTCCCAAGCATCTTCCCTTTCCACTGCTCCTCAGCATCATGAGTGTCTTGGCTACCCCATCAGCAACATCTCCCTGTAGGGTCCTGTGGGGCCAGCTCTGAAAGGCCTTTTGGGGACACTCTGTCAGTCTCAGGACAACCACCGCATGCTTCCGGTGCTCCCGGTGCTCTGGAATTCCTGGGTTGCCATTTCCAGCCCCAGCTGCCGCTGGTCCCTGGGCATGGCCCAAACAAAGGGCTCCCCTAGGCTGCAGGGACAGACAGGGACATTCACAGGGACTCACTCTCGTGAGAATATCCAGACAGCATTCAGGTTCCCCCACATGTATATATATCCATTTATATGTGTGTATGTATATATATATATATATACTCCTATACATCTCTAAGCCTACCTGTGCCTATAATGCCCTATATATATAGAGAGAGAGAGTATGCATACAAATATATAGATCCATTTAAAGCACATTCTAAGAGATATCCAGAAAGGAACTTCATTTTTTTGTACATATATTTCAATGATTTGCTCACTGACTATGTACAAAACTCCTATGCTGAATTCCACTGAATGGAGCCTTTTCCATGATCCCTGGCGGTGGCTTTCTCGGCTGCCTCATGGGGGTCTCTCCTTGCGGCTCTTGAAGCTGGGCTCCCAGCCCAGGCAGATGGGGCTGAGGGAAGTGTCTGAAGGGGTGGACGGAGCTGCAGAGAGTTGGGCCCCTGTGAGCAGGATCCCTAAGGAGAAAGGGGGCTGCCCTTCCTTCTCACACACAGCCTTCCAGGGGCAAACTTAAACCAGCTTTGATTTGTTCTGAGAAACAAACAAACAAAACGCAAGCAAAAGCAGCCTGCGGGTGCTCACGTGTCGCAACAGCCACCGGCGCTAAGCTCGGTCTTAGCTGCGGATAGGCCGAGGTGCCGCCCCACGCGCTTCCTGCTCCCGCTGCGCCAGAGTGGCGCTGCCGGGTGTCCTGGGCACTGGGAGAGGCCCGAGGCTCCTGGGAGAGGGAGGCCACGAGGATGCTGCTCTCCCAGGAAGGCTGCCGGCTGCCCTCCTGCCCCACGGTGCCACAGCTCCCGCCGATGCACATCCAGGCCTCACAATGAGGATCCAGCACAGATAAGTGCCCACTGCTGGGTAAGATTGAGGCAGGTTTGATTCATGTGTAAGGATGTGTGTGTGCATATGTGTCTCTATACTGGGAAGGAAAGGAAAAAATTCCCCTCCAAAATATTGGATCTAGATTCTACTTTGCAATAATCTACATCAGGGACAACTGAGACTGCTGATTTTGCAATAGCAGGTATGGGATGGGCAGGGATTCCAATCTTTTCTTTCACGTCTTTGACTAATCAGCAAAGCAGGAGCAACTCTGATTAGCTGAGGCAGCAAAGTGCAGAATCACTGACATACTGAGCTGGAAAACCACTCTAGCAAAAGCACGTGAGGGTGAAATATTGCATCTTGTGAAGAGAAGAGCAGAGGGCACTTCCCCTGCATCTGCACTGCCGGCCATGCACCAGCTCCCACGTGCCAGGGCCTCAAGGGGCCTCCCGGTCGCTGCCTCCACAGCCTGGCCCCATCTTAGTCCAGTGCCAGTCACTGCTCTGCAGTGTGGCAACAGTGCCCCTGGCAATGGGACCTGTACAGAGTAATATAGAATATAAAAGCAATGAGCATTTTTTTTTAAAGTAAGCAATATAACAATCAGCCCTGTGAGCTTTATTGCCAGGTAATGCTGAGTTTGTGTACAGGACTGGTTAGCCCCGTCTGCCGTCTGTGAAGCTTCTGAGGTGTTCAACAGCTTTGATGCCTCTGACTTCATTCCTAGGTTCATTGAGAACTAACATCAAAGCTACTAGTAAACTAAGCTATTTCAATAGTCCTCCGGCAGCTTTTCTGCACATGGAGCTGGTCTCCTCTGCTTAACCATTTCATTTAGCTAGGGATCTTTGGCTGCCCTCGCTGACCAAGTTTCAAACTTTCCTTTCTACACACTTCACACTCTGAGCCAATATACAGCACAAACTGCACTCCCAGTGTCCCACGACCTTGCCTTGAGTCATGTCACTACTCTAAAAATGCCCCAAACCACTTGCAAAACAGTGTTGAATATCCCTTTCCTTACATTCCCCCACCATCCCCAAATTTCGAGCAGGCTTTCAGGAAAGGTATGATGGAAATATAGATATTCGGACTGCAACAGCACAAGTCATGCTAGTCTTATATAATGAGTCCCTGGGCAAGTGTGTATCCTGTTGGTTCTCATAGTATTCACCTATGTTGCCTTCAGCCTTTAGAAACAGGCACTTTTTCTGTTTGTCTGTTTGTCTGTTTGTCTGTTTGTCTGTTTGTTTGCTTGTTTTTACTGGTCTCACTGCAAAGATCATGGATCCCTCCTCCAGCGGCAGCGCTGCTTGAAGGAACGGAGCAGTGCCCACCCTCCCGCTTACAGCCTTATCCTCAGGGCAGTTCCCTATCCACGCTGTTGTGCAGGCACCAGGACCCACAGCGCCCGGTCTGATGCTGCCTTCCCAAGAGCGTACAGCAAAGCACAGCTCAGATCCCATTCAGAAAGTTGGGGGCATGGGTTCATTTATCTTCATGATAAATAACAAGAAAAGAAAGCCAAGGATTTAGGCCTGGATCTCCTGTACAATTGTAGATATCTGCCTAGAGCATCTCTCCAATGGAGGTGGAAAACTCTAGCACAGAGCAGAGCCCTGAACTGCAGGAAATGGTAAGATAAGGGGAAATGTAGATGCAGTGGAGGCAACGCAAGTGAAATAAGTAGCATTATTATGAGAAGCCTCAGAGAATGCACCCAAGGACATAATTTTTGCTGCTGTTGATGGTACATCATGAGCAAGGACATAATTTTTGTTGCTGTTGCTGGCACGTCATGAGAGTGCGGACAAAACGGCAGGTGCTGCTAGTACATCGTCATGAGAGAGCAGGGACAAAACAGCAAACACCATGCGAAGATGAAGATAGGAACCAGCAGAAACTGGGCAATGGGGACAAAACAGGACTCCCTCAGCCAAAATGAGACCACATATGGAAGTGAGACACCAGAGTTCAGCAAAAGGACCCCAAAGAGAAAAACACGAGGGCTCTTGAAAGACCCCCAGGGACCACTGAAGGGACAGAGGGTGCATGTGCGTGAAGATGGAGTACGTTGCAATTAGCTCCAGGAAATAGAATGAATATGTATGCTCATTCCAAGATTTTAATGCATATGTAGATAGCAGAGTAATGAAAGCTTTGGTAAACACAACTAAGGGGATGCACGATAGGAGGAGCTATCCCTCGTGCTGCAGTAAAGTGAATGCCGGCTTCTTAATACTACATCTGTGTTAAGAGGTTTATTCCCACTTTCAGTGACAACCCCAACCCTGTTGCCCTTCCCAGGGACCCTCTAAGCTTGTGGGAAAACAAAGCAAGGCCAAGTAAGGCACTCCAGGAGCTGCTTGCCTGGAAAAACTTTGTCACCCTCATCTGCAGACACCTCCGAAATGAGGAGCAGAGAAGAACAGAGTTAAACATTGGAAGCGCACCATGCTGCAAAGTGCTTTGCAAAGTTCCTTCCTTCCTTCCTCCCTCCCTCCCTCCCTCCCTCTTTCTTTCTTTCTTTCTTTCTTTCTTTCTTTCTTTCTTTCTTTCTTTCTTTCTTTCTTTCTTTCTTTCTTTCTTTCTTTCTTTCTTTCTTTCTNCTTTCTTTCTTTCTTTCTTTCTTTCTTTCTTTCTTTCTTTCTTTCTTTCTTTCTTTCTTTCTTTCTTTCTTTCTTTCTTTCTTTCTTTCTTTCTTCTCTTTTCTTCTCTTTTCTTCTCTTTTCTTCTCTTTTCTTCTCTTTCTTTTTCTTTCCCTTTCTTTCTCTTTCTTCTGGTTTTTTTTTTCTGTTTTTTTTTCTTTCTTTTTTATATTTTTTAAATATTTCTAAAAAAGCATTTCCAGGAGGTATTGCTCCCTTTGCAGTGACTTGCATTCAGCAGCGCTGAGCTACACGTCAAAATAAAGACCAAGAGCTTTGTCAAGGACAAAGGGCAGTCTCAGGGAGATGAATCCCCCATTTCCCCTTTCCCACATCACTCCAGCAGGTACCAGTAGATCCCAACAGGACCCCCAACGTGTCGGTGATGCCAACCCGCTCCCCAACTTCCCTATGGACAGAGCAGGGACAGGTACTTCCCTGTGGGCCACACAGGTTGTTAAGGAGAGGATGGAGCCGCACGGAGCTGTTTTGAGGGCACGTGTATACCACATACATATATGTATATGTATATGTATATGTATATGTATATGTATATGTATATGTATATGTATATGTATATGTATATGTATACATACGTATGTATGTACATATGTACACAACACGCACCTCAGAGCAGCGCTGGGGGAAAGCAAGGGGCCTGCTTGTGGCAGTGACTTGAACAGACGGCTGGGAGCTAAACCTCTGTGAAGAAAACAAAACCACACGGGGCACGTAACTTTATGCGGCGGACGCCCCTTCCACCCCGGACAGGACTTTTTCCCGCCATGCGGTCGAATTCCACAAGGCATGGCCGGGGCGCGCGCGCGGCTCGGGCGGAACGCGCGCGCGGGGGGAACGCGTTGCCTGTGGCGCGTGTTGCCGGCCGGCGGGGAGGCGGCGGCGCCTCCTTCCTGCTGCCGGCGCGGCGGCGGCGGCGGCGGCGGCGGGCGCGGCGGGCCGGGCCAGGCCGGGGCTCGTGGCGGCGGCGGGGCCCTGGGCGCCCCCGCCCCGCTCCGCTCCTCATGGCCGGCAACTTCTGGCAGAGCTCGCACTAGTGGGTGCCGCGGCGGCGCTGGCCGCCTTTGTCCGTCCCGCCGGGCCGGGGCCGCGGTTGGGCCGGGGCCGAGGCCGGGAACGGGCCCGAGGCCGGGAACGGGCCCGGGCGGCGCTGCCCGGCCCCGTGCTGCCCCGGGCCCCCCCCCGCCGGGCCCGGTCCCAGCGCCGCGGAAACGGGGGCCGTTCCCCCCGCGGCGGGTGTGGGGGGCGGTGCGAGGGGCTCCCCGGAGCTCCAAGCTGGGAGAATCCCGGTGGATGTTGGCTTGGGAAGGACGCGAGCCGCTGGGCCTGAGCTGTAGTCCCTGGGCCGCTCCTAGAGCAGAGCTCGGCTGGAGGCGCCTAGAGAGTGACTGAAACTGTGCTCCCTCCTTGCAGCTTGCAATGGATTTTGGATAAGCAAGATCTGCTGAAGGAGCGCCAGAAAGACTTGAAATTCCTTACTGAGGAAGAATATTGGAAACTGCAGATATTTTTTACTAATGGTAAAACTCTTTTATTTATTCTCAGCTCAGCCATGTAGTCTGTGTTGTATTTGCCGTGACTAGACATGAATTTTAGACGTGAGTTCCTTAGAGCATGCAGCGTTTTCAGTAGCGTGTTACATCCATTTTCCTAATGTATTTTAACAAGAAGCTGGAGTGTCAATAACGTTGTCATTCAGGTTGGTTGCTTTAATACGTTTTTTTAGGATAATTTATAGATGAATCAGATTGTGTTCCTAATCTTTGAGAGGGCAAATAGTAGATGATAACGACAATGATGATGATGATGATGATTATTATTTTATTTATTTATAAGGGAATATTAGGAAAAAAAAGCACAGAAGGAGAGGAAGCCACTAGAAACTAGCAGATTGGAGCCTGGGTGCTGGGTAGTAGCGGTTTTTGGCGGGCTGTTTTTCAGGTGGTTTTGGTGACTCTTGACTGTAGTAACTACCGCCTCTCTCAGCTCTGGCAACTCCGTGAAGAGGCAGTAAAGAGCAAAGCTGTTGTGCAAGCTTGTGCAAACAGTTGTGCTCCGTTACACTCTTTGAAACCTGCCCCTCAGCCTGTGTCCTCATGAGCAGTTAATTCCGTGTTAATTAATTAACTCAGTGCTGGGTGGCTCCTGGGTTGCCCAGTGCTTTTAATGGGACCAGCAGAGCCACCAGCGGCTGGTTCCCCAAGAGAGTTGGGGGCTTCTCTGGCCGTGCAGCAGCCCGAGACTGAACAGCCTGGAAGCTGCTCGACTGCGTGAGAGGCAGCATGGGAGGGAAACAGACTCTAGATTATCCAGCATTTTAAAAAATATATGTATTCTTAGTATCCTAATATTCCTAGCAATAGTTCTAGGGGGAAAAAATGCCAAGTAGAAATTTGTTGGCAGACAGTTATTTCAATATTTCTCCATGGCAATCTTTTAAAGTATAGAATACTTTATATATGTGTGTGTGTGTGTGTGTGTGGCGGGGGGACGGGGTGGGAAGGAGGTGTCTAACTGGTCAAACTCAGCTGAGGCAGAAAAGCTAAGTGGTTTTTCCGAGGGCCCCCTGCAAGATCTTACGTTGGTGCTGGGATTATAACAGGAAAATACTTTTGCCAGCCTCTCGCTTGGCTTAACTCTTCTTTTGTAATCAAGTCTGCTGCAGATCCAATCACTGCTTATAGGCCTGGGGTATCTTTTTTATAATGCCAGAAAATTAAGCAAGCAGAAATTTATTGTTTCAGTTGATAAAACAAAACTCCTTAGCCTAGTTGCGCCAAAAGAAAACGTGGGATGTTGATACTTCTGAAGTGATATTTTATGTTACTTTTCAGTAGAAAATTGTCTCCTCTGAAAGGGGTTGCTTTAGCTCACCAGCGGGTTGTTTGACTATATACAACTGCTTATGCTGTTAAAACTCTAGAGAAGGAGAATTATCATCTGAGGTAGTTCAAGAAGGAAACTCATGTTGACTCTTCTCTTTAGATTGCAGTTTTTAATAGAGATTTTGACTGAAAAGCAGATTAATTGATTTCCCTTTTTGGTTTCATGTATAGGCTATAGAATTTGTGTTACAGACTTCTGAAAATATTTGAATTTAAAGCAATGTTGTTTGCTAAAAAAAAAATCCTGAATCTATTTTTATAAATATAATCCAACAGTTTATTTTAAAATTCTTCAAAAATTAATTACAAGTATTGGATTTTTTTTCCTCAGCATGTACGAACTTCCATTTCATTAGGTCTCTCCAGGCTCCTGTCCATTTTTCCCCCTAAATCCCATTCGTTTGCTGTCTGACAGCAGATGGCCTAATCGTTCCTGAAAATCCCGTGGGAGTGAGAAACCTATTTGGGCAATTTTGTTTGGCTTAACGCTTGGATTTTTGTGATGCCTTAACAGTAAGACAGCATCATAGCCCCGTGGTCAAATCCAAGGGAAAGATCCTTTTAAGCTTCCCAAGATTCCCAGAGAAGTGTTTAAGTATTTGTACAGGGATCGTGCTGACGCAGCGCCCTGTGTGGCAGGGCTGCTGGTCGCCCTGGGGTCACTGGCACCCTGGTCTCCCCCTGGCGCCCGCCCTTCCTTCCCGGGAGAAGAGCCGTGCGGCCCAGAAAGGGATTTCAAGTTGCTTTGAGTAAACCTGGGGACAAATCATTTTTTCCTCTGGGGATTTAAAAAAAAAAAAAAAAAAATCCCCCCCACCACCCCAACATTTCATCCCTTTTCCAGCCACGTAGACTCTTGATATTTTGCTCTTTTTTATGCTGAGGTGTCATTGAAAGCAGCAGCAGCAGCAGGTGGTACTTTGTCTGTTCCCAAGAGATGGTGGAGAGTAGCCTGGGGAGAAAAGTGCACCCTAATAATCTTTGCATAGAGACTTAGCAATGACTGATTACAGAACTGTTTGCTTTTTCCAGCAGTGCTCACTGCCCTGATCTTGCTGTACATTTCAAAAATGTATCATTAAATCAGCTTTTTAGATATTTGTGCAGAGGGAGGGGGAAAAAAAGAAGGAATCAAATGGAGCCAGAATAGCAGCCATGAGGCAGTACAGGGGGAAAAAACCAAAAACAAATACAAACAAGTAACAATCTTATGTTTCACTCCATCGTTCCCTGTGTCCTGCCCTGCTCTCGGTCCCCGCGTGGTGCATCTCATTTGCCTGGCACCTTTCCCTTGCCTGGGAGGCCCAACAGGAGCTACCTGCGCAGATGACACCGGGGTGACTTCCCGGCCAAGCGGCGCAGGAGCCCTTTGGTGGAGCAGCTGACGGTGCCCTCAGGTCTCCCGCCCCCTCTCCCCGGACTAAATATGTCACTTCTTCAACACCTGCTCCCCTGCCGGGTTCAGGGGCTGGGCTTGTGTTGGCAGTTGCAGTCGTTTGGAGGAAACATCCACTTTGCCTGGCGCCGAGAAGCCCCCGACTTCACGTTGGACTGTTTGCGTTTGGCTGCAGCAGGCAGGAGCTACCCGAGCTCAACCCTCTGGGCCTCGTGTCCCCGCTCGTTGACGGGCTCGCTGTGTGTGCAGTGAAGCCCCTTTCCCTTCCCATCCCTTCCCCTCTTCAGGGGAGACCCCGAGCTGCCCCGTTCCTGCTCCCGGCCCGCGGGGAGGAACGGGAGCGCCGGCTGCTCCGCAGCGCCCCGAGCAGCGCCCGCCTGTTGGGATCCTGTGCTGTTTGATATCAAATTGTCTTCAAAAACTCAACTCAAGCTTTTGTTCGTTTTTCTCAAGTTATCCAGGCTTTAGGTGAACATCTTAAATTAAGACAACAAGTTATTGCCACTGCAACAGTCTACTTCAAGAGATTCTATGCCAGGTAGGACTGTTTACTATGATGGTACGAGAATAAAACATTTGCCAGGCACACTTTGATAGCCCTTTTAAAATGCATTTTTGTGTTAAAAAAGAAACAAACAAAAGACATTTTTGGGGTTTTTTGGATGGTGTAAAGCTTTTATGCTGATAAAGTTAACTTAAGCTTTGCTTTTTCAAGAGGAAGTGTGGTGCTCTTAATAGATTAATCGTTCTGCGTGTATGAAACAACACATTATAATTTTGTTATAACATTTCAGATATTCCCTAAAAAGTATAGATCCAGTATTAATGGCTCCTACGTGTGTGTTTTTGGCATCCAAAGTAGAGGTATGAAGTATTACAATTTTCTAATGTAAATTTTTGTGGTGTATGAGAGAGAGAGAAAACATTTAGGCCTTCTTAAATTTTTGTTGTTCTTCATGCTTTGGGGGTTGAAACCTCTTTCCATGGACTTCTATAGTAATTTAAAAAAGGAGGCAGCAAAGGCCTTCAGATATGTTGCTTAGTATTTGATCTTTCACAGTTTTCTCTAAAGTACGAATCCTGAAGGGCCTCTGAAAGTTGGAAAAATATTTAAAATGGCTGTTTCACTGCAATGCAGTGTTTGCATATATAACATATTAATTTGTGTAGTTTTTGTTCAAGTATCTCATTTCTGGTGTGTTTCTCCTTATGTATGTTTGCTCAAACTTAACTTCCAACTTTTATTCCTAGTTTTCTTCTCCCCTTTGGCGTAGCGAGGGATCTCAGGGTTTGCCACACTTGGTTCCCTGCAGTAAGAAGCAGGCTGGGGCTCCTGTGCTGGCGTTGGCAGCTGCTAACGAGGAGCTGGTCCCTGAGGGGTAGCGGTGAGCAGGGCCCAGGCCCTCCACCTTCAGAGGCCGCTGTGCCTGGGGCACCGTCTGGGCGCTGCTCTTAGTCCTCCGCAGTGGAACGAGGTTTCTGTCTGTGGCAGAAGCGCCTGCGGATGAGAGGATATCAGGTTAGCACGTTTGGGATACGTCAGCTCCAGTGAGTGGCACGGGAGGATCCCAAATACCTGCTGGGGGATAGAAGCAGGTAGTGCAGCCAGGCCATGCTGTGGGCTGTGCAAATACTGCAGCACCCGACAGTGTTGGGAAAAGAGGAAGGGAGAAGGAGACAGAACATAGTGGGGAATATTTCCTACCAGGCTGTTAATGAGGCTTGCTGGGAAAGGGCAGCCACGGGTTTACAGATTTACCATGTGTAATAGCACAAGTACTAGGAGCCAGTGCAGCCTTTCTTACACTAAGGCTTCTGTAGATGTGGAGGTCATTTGTAGCAGTAACATTCCTGCTGTGAACTTCTCTGAAATTGCTTTTTTTATATATTTTACCTAGCCTGTTTTTGGCTTGCTCGCTGCCTCAGCAGAGAGGCTAAAGCTTTATGCAAGCATAGAGGGAAAAAACAATAGTTAATGACAAGTTTCTAAACACAGTTTTCTCTCCAAGTGGCTTAAAACTTACCTTCTTGAAGTCCTCTGTCTGTTCTATGTATAGGCTGAGCCAACTGAACTTCAGGTATTGTGTCTTTGGCACATTTTAATGTTTTCTGTTTTTTATAATTCAAACAACTAAGTAACTAATAGATAAAAAAAATCCATTAAACTCTAATCACTTAGTTTATTTACTTGAAAGAAAAAGAAGGGTGGGAAAAAATTGCATAAAAAGTCCTTGTTAAAAAATAAACTTGTTTGTTTTTTATATCTTAATAGTGTAACTGTGTGAATAAATGATATTGCACATAGTTCAGCTCATTTACCATTCTTTTTCTTCAGGAATTTGGTGTTGTTTCAAATACAAGGTTGATTTCTGCTGCTACTTCTGTATGTAAGTATTAGCAAATTTTGTTGTGCAAGATTTGGGTATCTTGGTACAGGGAGATCAAAAAATAGCTTTTTATCAGGTTCTGAATGGATTTTTTTTTTTTGCACATTAACTATTAAGTAGTAATTTAAGCCAGGTAGCATAAATAACTTCTGTTTCCGTATTTAAAGCAGAAGAGTGCTTCTTTAGGTTTATGTGAGCATGGTAGGAGCTTACACTAAACGTGATTAAAAATTCTAAAATTAAACTTTTTTTGTTTAGAAAGAATTTTAAGTAGTAAATTGATCTCTGAACTGCTCAAAGGTAGAATTGAACATCTAGAATTCTATTCTATTTTAGAGCAGGTCTATTTTCATGGAAATGGAATCCATCTTCAGAGTTTTTGGTAGGCTTTGTATCTCCTATTTTTTTAATCCTTTTTTTTCCTTCCATCTGAAAATCAATCTTTGTGCACAATATTTCTAAATATATATTTTTAACTTATGTGTTCTTCACAAATAAAGTTAGAATGCAGTTGAATCACATCATAGTTCTCTCATTCTTTGTCTTTCCCATCTGCCTTACATTTCCCAGTTCCTGTAACTTGCAGCTCATCCAGCAGGGCCCGTGGAATGGTGGCTTCCTTAGCTGAACGCTATAATTTGACCGAGAAGGTCCAGCTGCTGTCAGTAGGCAGTTCCTCCCTGCACTCTTTAAAATGTAGGTCAGTGCTTCCAGAATCCCTTGTAGAGGTCGAGGGGACAGGTGCCTGGCTGCATCTGTAGCCTCCATATGCGGCGAGTGGATCACTCCACAGCGCTGGCCTTACGACAATTCCGCCACCAGGAACTGAAAGGCATCTCCAGTGCCAGCCTGACCAAGACCAGTGCTGCATTTAGCAGCAGAGTTGCTATTTTTACAGAGGGAGCATCTCAAAGCACAGGTCTGTGCGGCAGCTTTGATGCCTCTATGAAAGAGGGAGATGGATCTTGCTACACCAGGAGCAGCTGATTTCACTTAGACTCTTACAGTTGAGCTCTGCTCTTCCTGAAAGTCCCGGGTCTCAGGCTCCCACAGAGGCCTTTGCCCACAGGGCTTCCTTCAGACCTAGAATCCTCATCTGCTGTGATGAGTGCTCCATATTGTGGAAGTGAGGGCAAGATGCTTCCTCCTGGTGCTATAGAGCCTTTATTCTACGTGGTCTTCCATTACCAAAGTTGCTTCTTTAGCATCTACCCATTTTTTGGAGGCCTCGATGGAAAAGAAAAAAAACTATGAGGTGAGAAAAATAAAAGGAAACTGTCAAAGGGGAAGATGAGCATGGTACTAGTCAGTTCAAAAGACTTATCTGGTTTTGTCCTAAGGCAAAATTTCCAGTAAAGTTTATTATAGATGAAAAATTCCTTTAAGGTCTAAATGTTGAAATCTTTAGTCCAGAGGACTGGCGCTGTCTGCCTCGTCAAAACAAATCGCATGCGGATAGTCTAGAGGTGGAATCGATTCATAATTTACTGCCTGGCATTAATACATGGAGTACTGTCCACTTACAAATTGTTAAATGTTACCTGCTTTCCTTGGAGGACAGAGATTTAAGCAGATTTTAAAGTATTTTTTAAACTTCGAGATATCTCAGACCCATGTTCTCAAGGGTATCTTCGTTATAATTTCTTTACTTAGCATCCTAATATTGGAGGACTCTAGCTGTGCCATTTAGTATCTTCTTAAACCCCAGTTGCCAATTCTGCTTATAAAAGGCACAAGGAGAATTAAGTACTAAATCGGGGATCGTGAAAAGCTGGGAACCTCAGGCACTGTACACTTGCATGTTCTCTTGGAGGTAACAGCTTATTAAATTAAATCCTACGCCAAAGAGATGCCTTAATATGGGAAAACTCAAGGAGATAAACACGCTCCAAAGATCTGAATGTGGTGAATTGACTTGTGGTTTTGAATTTGAGTCTGTTTTTTGCGTATTCTGAATGAATGTTAGATGAACGATTCTGAATGAAAATTCTGTCCAAAAAAGAAGTCCCACGTGAAAACTTGGGACAGATTCTGATGCGATCCACTAGACTTGGAGACAAATGAGTGTGCAGGTAGCTGCCCAAATGCTGCTTGTAGGAAATTAGATGTCCATGCGGCTAATAGTTAACTAGAATATTTAATGGTGTCCAAAGCAACAGACAAGTGTTGGACTGAAAGCCCTGTAGCTGTTTGAATTTCAGATGTCTTCCTTTTTTCGCCTTTCAGGATCTCCAATCTTATGCACCAGACCTAACTTTTCTCTTTCTAACACAAATATTTTATGTGCTGCAAGCAACTGTGCTCTGCCAAGTGGATTTAAATGGTTCTGTACAGACAAAATAACAGGAAAGAGAAGTAATTTCATTAGTTAAATATTTTTAACATGCTGATTTTTCTTTATTGTAGTGAAAACTAGGTTTTCTTATGCCTTTCCGAAGGAGTTTCCTTATAGGATGAATCATGTAAGTATGCCGTTCAAAAAATATATCTAGATCAAATAAATTAAAAGGCAAACACTTGTTAGCAATAGATTGTATGTCTGAACTTATTCTGACTGTTTTTAACTTATTTGCCTATAGGAATAGAAACATACGTGCCTATTTAGGGGCAAATATGTCAAAAAGCATACTGCTCTGACAGTGGAAGTGCTAGCTTTTTTTTTGTTGTTGTTAAATTCTGTGAAATAAATATTTTCTTACTGGCAGAGCAAGTTTGCATGATTCACTTAAGATAGATTGTTGGGAAATTTATCTGTGGAAAGTAATAAAATTATATAACTTCCTTTCCATGAAATTGTTGAAAGGAGTTCTGTAAAGAGAAATTCAACAATGAGTGACCGAAATAGCAATTTTATACGTTATGGTGATAAAAAGAGATACAGCCTTTAAAAATGTCTCTATTTACAAGTACATTGCTTCAGGGAAGATGAATAACCCCTGTGCCTGGGAAGGTTCCAGCCTTGCATTCTGGAACAGTTGGCTTGAGGAGAACAGTTTTATTTTGGACTGTACTATCTCATGCCTTCTACAGAAATTATCTTTCTAAGGTCCTTATATCAAATTTAGAGATTTCCCAGCATTTCCAAGGCATTCCCAGTCACAGCATTAAGAAATTTTGTACATTTTTTTTTCTTTAAAACCAGTTTTGAATTAAGCTGTAGTAGTTTGAAAGTTAAGTGCATGTCATTATTTTTTAGCCTGACCATGAGATTTCTTTCTTTGTGATTTTGCTTTTCAGCTAATCTAGAAAGTCAGATGATATACCAGATTACAGAATGCTTAAGTTCTTGCAGTAAAACTAAATTGCTATTTTACAGGTAATATTTCTGCTATAGGCGGAAGCATATTTTAGAGTATTACTTTCTGTAGCTTAGTAAGGCAAAGTCAGTCCAGTCCTTTCCTGGATATTGCTGATACATCAGGCACTATCTTGACGGAGGAGTGCTGTTCTAATTGCTGCATAATGATTCATGTGAAATTAAAGCTGAGAGGACATTAAAAGGCCTTTTGGCCTGTTAGTAGTGTGCTGAAGAGGCTCTGTTGCTACAAAAGGACTTCTCTTTTGCTACTGTTGATAAACTGGGAACAATTTCCTTGTTGCCAAGCATTGAAATTAGCAACTTTGGTTCAAAACACTTAAACACATTTTTATTATGACTAGAGTTAAGTTGTAGTGTAGTAAGGCGAGGGCTGGTAACAGTCCTGGGTTTTGGTGTGTTTTGTAGCTGTATATGAAGTTCCATCCAGAACTGTTTGAAATGTAGGTGCTGAAGAATAAATCCTGTGTATTTGTGATGTTAAACTGAATGTCAGTTAATTCTTTCTGCTGTCTGAAGCATGCTACTCCTTAATTATATTCTTATTTCTTTGCAGATACTAGAATGTGAATTCTATCTCTTAGAATTAATGGTAGGTGTTTATTTTTGTATATTTTTTAACTGATGCTTTCATTTACTTTTCCTACATTAAGACTGTTTTGACTTTGTGATTTTGGAACGCTGTCCCTCCAAGTCCCAGTGAGCGGTAGGCGCCCTCCTCACCGCGCTGTTGTCTGGACTGAGTCGGGGAATTCCCAGCCCTGTGTCGGAGCTGAGGCCTCTCCACGGAGCAAACGCAGGTTGCAGGATCGGGGGGCCTGTGGCCTCGTGTTCCTCTCCTTAGGGCCCTGCTGGGAAGGGGGAAGCTAAGTGCCCTCTGTAGGGCTTTGTCTGCTTCTTATACAAGAGGTGCTTGCATAGAGGTCCTGAGACATGGCCTGGGATGTCGGCGTGCCCGCTTGCTTCGCAGAACGGCCAGGTGAATGCCAGGCAGGAGCCTGGAGTGGTCATCCTGCTGAATGCTCCTCCAGCTTCTCTGGAGGGCATGGATAGGGTCTCCAGACTAGTAGATAACCTGGTAACTAAAGCAGCCTTCTACAAAGGGAACGTGGGTTTGGATCCTCCGAGAAAGAAAGTGAATTTAGAGCCTCCTGCTTTCTGAGAGTGCTGTAACTACTGGGCTGCTCTATGAAGGGGGCACAGCATGATGCTTTTCTTTCCAAGAATTTGTAAAGAAAGAAGCCACTGTTTTTTGTGAGGGTCACAGTCTCTTGCTGTGTTTTCTGGAGAAGCTGCAAATATGCAGCATGCCCAGGACTCTAGCAATTTAGATGAAGTTGTACCTAGTTTCTGCATGTTGGTTGGATGTGGGTGTATTAGGTACCAAGCTGACTGCACCAGGGGGTCCTGCTAAAATGCATAAAAAGGGAGAAAAAAATAGGGAAGAGTCTGGTGACAGAGGCAGCCACTGAGGAAGGATTATGGGGTGGTGAGAAATGGTGGGGAGTTTGGCCCCTAATTTTTGTTTGTACTTAAAGTTTTTACAACCCCCTTTTAGGTGCTCTATTTATATTTGGTCTTTGATACCCTTGCTACACATGACAGCAGCTTTTGTGCTGTGTATTTCAGAGTTTTATTTCAAGTAACTTAATTAAGAGCAACTTACCCTTTGGAGATTATACTGTCCTGGGAAAATGAGTTAAAAAGTGTATTTTCTTTAACTATGTTTCACTTCAGTGACTAGCATATGTAAAATAAGGTAGCCTTCCCCTTATTGTATCCATACAGTTGGCTGTTTTCAGTGAGAGGGTTGTTCCTTGTTGTACACAGCAACCTGGGCCAGGATTTCAGAGCAGTGGAGACATTTGTGGTTTTTTTCCTTTTTTATTTTCCCCTTTTTTTTCCCCCTTCCTTTCCAAGCCAGTGTCAATTCTTTTGGCATGCCTTCCATGTATGGTATTTAGTGACAGACTGTTTTCTGGCAGTATTTTGTATTTCCAAGTGGGAATTACGGGTTTGTAAGCAAATGAGGGTTCAGTGTGCTGCAGATGTGGCTCCGTGTCCCTACGGGAAGGGCCAGGGACAGACTGGCAACCATGCTCTGGCGTGGTATTCTGCAGAGAGCACTGCCCTCATTAGAGCAGAGCTAGGTGTCGTAATGCTGCTTAAAAAATCAGTTGCTGATTTTTTCAATTGTTTTTAATGTGAACTGACAACATGCTCTGCATTGTGAGCTGACTTTTATCCTGTTGACATCCTTCCTAGGACTGCTGTTTGATAGTATATCATCCCTATAGACCTTTGCTCCAGTATGTGCAAGATATGGGCCAAGAAGACATGCTGCTACCTCTTGCATGGTAATGAAGATGAGATTAATAGTAGTGTCTCTTCTGAGCAGGAAAGCAAGTGTTTAACAATTAGGCTTCAGAAGTGTTTAAGTAAAAGCAAACTTATACTTATTAGAATACAGAGAGTGCCCTAATGAACTTGTGCAGGTATTTGTCTGTGGCTTGAAATGTTTATCTTTATAGCACAGTTTTCTGTGCTGCTGAATAGTGACTGAGAGTAATAGGGGAAAGAAAAACCAAAAACAAACAACCTACCTCCCCCCAAAACAGTATCTACTTTTCGTTTGTTTAGCTGGGTTAGCAGAACTTTTAAATACTTGAATGGTTTCTCAAGTACAGATGGACAGTAAAATTCGTTTGTCCAACAAATTTTGCTTCTCAGGGTTTTTTCTCTTTTTTTTTTATGGTGTATGTTGACACCCTCTATAGAATGACCTTTATGATGCTATATGAAGTATTTCAAAATTGCACTCTGACAACAAGAAAAATAATTAAAAGCTATAGGAAATTTTAGGCAAGAATAGAGATCTCAACTGTGCTAATGTTGCCCTTGGAACTCTGTTGTTTCTGCTGGTTGGGAAGTTCACAAAATGTTTATGAACTGTCACCAGTTTTTGAAGTTGTGCAGACTAAAGGTGAACAGGGATGTACTTACATGCTCTTTTTGCACAGGAGAATAGTGAATGACACATACAGAACTGATCTTTGTCTGCTGTACCCTCCTTTCATGATAGCTCTAGGTAAGTAGCAGCAGGTTGAATTTCTCTGGTATTCAAAGTGTCTCAAGAGAGCATCTCTGGTCAGCGCTCATATCGAGGTGTCTTTGCAGCTTGCCTACACGTGGCCTGTGTTGTCCAGCAGAAGGATGCAAGGCAGTGGTTTGCTGAGCTGTCTGTTGACATGGAAAAGGTACTTGCTTTTTTTTCTTCTCCCCCAGCTTGGTCTGCACAGAGCAGAAATGCTTCTCTCTGTGGCAGGATTACCATGTTACATGTCTGTGGTATCTGTTTGAACTCCATTTAGTGATTTCATGGTGGACACTGTTGAACTTGCAGGGGTCTCTGAGGTGAGGGGGAAAAGGTGCCAGCGCAGTCAGTTACCACTCTGCTCTGAAAGGCAAGATTAAACCATTGCCAAATCTTTCTGTTGTGGCCATTTTTTTTTTCAGCTGGAAATATAAAAACAATATCCTATGCATCTTTTGTCCGTAAGTGCTGTTTTTTTTTTTTTAATTCAAAACTGCCAACATAAACATAAGTTTTCTGATTCACCTTTGAGCATGTTGCCTGCATGCCAGGCTCCGTTCCGGCTTATATGCGTGCGATGTTTAGGAGCACGGAGCATTCTTTACCACCGCAGGGGGAAAGAGACTGACGGCAGTTGCACAGGATCACAGAATGGTTGAGGTTGGAAGGGACCTCTAGAGATCATCTAGTCCAATCCTGCTGCTCAGGGGATTGCTCAGTCTGCTTGTTTTGACTGTAAACTTTGTAGATAGTGAAGTCCAAAGGGATGAGACTCCCTGGCTCTCTCTTGTGTAGAATAGCAGTTCTATCAAAGAGGATTTTGGGTAGCCCTGGCATGATCTCCCTGCAGGGAATCCGAGTTGTCCTACTCTCTGTTCTTCTGCCCTTGCTTCCCACATCTTGAAAAAATACTTCAAATTTTGCGTGCCTTTCAGATGATGCTGAAGGCCTTTGTGTGTCTGGACCTGTGCTCTCCTCAAGGAGAGGAGCTAGAGCTACAGCGTCCCAGTCATAATATTTACAGCTTTTGCCTGATAGATTTAATAAGTACACTTTCTGCCAGACTTGCTGCTTCATTTACTAGTTCTTAAAGGCTTTTGCAGTGGAGATTATGTGTTGCTCCTGCCTTGAGTATGCTGAGCAATCTGAGTTTTGCTGCTCTTTTTTCATTATAGGCCCCATATTTCCTGCATATCCCTATACATTGCCATCACTCTTGAGAGGTGAAGTTGGACATATTCTCTTCCAGCTCTACTTCTGTCCTTAGTCTGCGAGTCCTATCTACAACTGAAGGACTTTCTTTGCTATGCTGCCAGGTGTCTCTCACTTAGGGCATTATTTGGTTTGGTCTCTTTCTTCAGCTCTCTGTGGGCTATCCAGTTCTGAATAGGATGGACAAGTTTTTGGTTCAGCCTTATGTTCATGATTACATCAAAAAACTAATTATAGAAGTGGTTGATTGCCAAGCCAGATTAAATGTGAACTGACTCTAAGGTCAAAATTCTACTTCCTAATTTAGTTCAAGGCATGCTTAGGTAATTGCACACTTAAACCGACTATGATAAATCAATGCTGCATCTGACCTTAATATATGCATATTATATACTTTTTTTTTTTTTGTACTACTTAGATTTTAGAAATAATCAGGGTTATTTTGAAGCTGTACGAGCAGTGGAAGAACTTTGATGAAAGGAAAGAGATGGCTACTATTCTTAGTAAAATGCCTAAACCAAAACCACCTCCAAACAGGTATGGTACCTCTGTCGGTTAATATGCCTTTCATGCAGGAAAACTGGGATCCTATCTTAAGCCTGAGTAGAGAAGTAAACAGTTACTTTAAGTGCAATATTTGGGTTTCTTTTACAGTGCAGATCTTTCTATTATAAACAGCCAGCTTGAGTGAGAACCTGGATCTGTAGTTTCAGAAAGGGCATTAATGCCCCTAGAACGTGATGCCGGTAGCTTGGCAGATATATTGAAATTACTTTTTATTCAAATACACTGAAGCTCTTTATACATGTACAGAATAACATTTGTGTTTTAATGAAACTGCACAGAATTTCTTAATTTACTTGCGTGCATGTTGAAGTATTTTTCGTCAAGGCACTTACTACTTTCAGAACATCATATTTTTCTTGTTTTGTTAAAATGACATGTAATGTTATACACCTGTTCAATGATGTATGGATTTTTTTCCTCCAAACAGTGAAGGAGAACAGGGTCCAAATGGTAGCCAGAACTCTAGTTACAGCCAATCCTAGGACATTCCAAAGAATTTCTCTACGGACCACTTTGGATCAAGACATCTGGGGATCTTTCCTGTGTTCATGGAATGGACAGAAGATTTTAGTTAACATCTTTGACAAAGAACTTGAAGAATAAATAGCTTGTTTCTGTCAAGCATTTTGAAAGCTTTTTCTTTAAAACTGCATCATTTTCCCTGAAGCTGGAGCAAACATGCTAAGACTTCTCAGTGTAAGGAATCAAACATAAACCAAGCTGCAGACGATTAACACTATCCCCTCAAAACAAACGGGTTTTGTTTGCTTTGAGGAAGTTGTAGCTTGCCATCAAAGTGAACTTTTTTTTAAAAAAAGCAACAGTAAGCTGAAGCCTAAGTATAACTATATTGATGACCTGTGTTGTCTTCATTTTGTTTGTGACTGAAGGAAGATAGTGCACTGTCTCTTAAATCTATTCATTACTTTTTTTTAAAAAAAAATAACTGTGGATACTTAACAGGTAAAACAGGAATTCTTCAGAATCAAACCTAGAAGAGTCCACAAAGAGTGTTGTTTCAATTAAAACTGCAGGAAAGCAACTCAGTTCCCTTTTGGATTAGAGAAATGCTCCTTTACTCAGTAGATGTACTTGGATGTTTTTACCACGAAACCTAGTAGCCCAGCTTACCAGAAAAGTGCAATATGTATAGTGTTTCTGCAGTTTTCTTAATCATTTCAAGTGTTAGGAGCTAAAAACCAACCCAAGACACTGATATACTTGCCCTTACCTGTACTGTGTGGTGCAATCGGAATATTCTACAAGTGATTGATCAAATACAAATCTGGATACAAGTGCTATTTTTATTGTGGATTTTTTTTTTTTTTTTGGGTACAAAAGATATACACTGTTAGTCTGCCTTCACTGTTGGTGTGAATTTGTGTGGTTCATTAGAGAGGTTATTTAAGAGGATCCGTGAGCTTCATACTGGCTAACTTTCATAATGATCCTAAGAGCAACTGTGTAGAGTAACTGAAATGGGATTCCTTGGTGAACTATATGCTGGAGAAAATGAGATTCCTTCCAAGAAAAGGCCATGTCCTGTGCTCCTTACTCAGGCAGATCTCCCAGTAAAGTCAGGAATTGGCCTAGATCAGACTTGCTGATTTTTAGATAATTTTGTTCCTAAACAATTTCTGTACAATTTTGAATAAGAAAGTTGACTTACCCAAGTACAAAAGCTAAACAATAAAATAAAGTGCAGTAACATGGTTGTACAATTTCTTTTTTCTTTTTTTATTCTTCTGAAATAAATCAACAGGGCGGACTAACTTGAAATATTAGAGGTAAATTGGTCAGTGGTGCTTTTGGTTAAAAAGAAAAACTCAACAACTTGAAAAAAGAGACTCTGTTTCTGCAGGCAGATCTCTAATTTGCCATTCAGTGAAATGTGACCAAAATGTGTGTGTTTGTGGGAAATTAATTAGGTTATTTGCATTTATTACCGTTCAAGTTATTTTTGTAAAACATCAGATGATGAGCCCAAACCACTTCATGATGAGAGGGAAAATGTGTGTGTTTTGGCCTTTGCTATTTCTGTTGGAATTTCATCCGTATCTTTATAAACACTTAATTGACAAAGTGAATTTGGCTATTTATCTTAGTTTCTTGAAGTCTAAAATGCGTTATTTGTAATGTGGAGTTGGCGAATAGGAATAAATTAATGCAACCTGACCCACCTGACCTGTGTAGTTTATAAACACAAACTGTTCTTTAATTTAAACATTAGTCTTCTAACAGCTGTCACATGCTAGCTAACATAGACTTTTTTTTTTTTAATTATTTTACATTATTCTGATTAGAGGGGGGAAAAACAGATGAAAGAAAGGATTTCTTACAGCTGTGAAGTCTTTGCAGACTTTACTTTGCAACTGTATGGCCTAGGCCTCAGCTAAAGGCCCAGCACTTCTTCGGAGTAAGCAGAGGTATCTCTATGATTCCTGTACTGGAAGGAATCATCTTTCCCTCTCTACTTGCAAACAGGCAAAAGCAGTGAACTGAGGTCAGAGCAACAGGATTTAGTGAAGAAATACAGAAAATAGAAAACAAAGATGTAAAGGGGAAGCTTACAGAATGAAACCATCACACATCTGTTCAGTAGTTTAGAAGTGTAAATTGTTTTTAAATTTAAAAATTGTTTTTAAAAATTGTTTTTAAAAGGCGTATCCCTAATTCAGTTACTTAACAGTTGATATCAAATCCACAAGTGATTGCTAGAAAATGTATGTTGATTTTTATTTTTTTTTTTTAATTCCATGAAGTTACTGAGTTCGTACCACAACCTCATCTCAAAGCGATTACAGATCACAAAAAGATGGCAGAATGATCAGAGGTGTGCCATGGCATTCACATGAAAAGGGCACTTTTCACCCTGAAAAGAGAGCAAAACTCTATGAAAATTTTAAGTGGCCTGCAGAATGAATGGGTGACTCCTGTCCAGCACTTCTTTTGGCAGAAGAAATAGGGTCACTAAATGAAATTATCTGATAGAGGGCAAATTTAGAACATACAAAGGGAAAAAGTTATTTCCAGGGAGTTGAGCCACAATTGCCCTGCTCCAGGAGGATGCGACAGCTAGATAGTTGTGGATGGATTCTGGAAAGAAAGCTCCAAAAGATCCCATCACAGCAGGACATGCTCAGGACATGCCTGAAGAAACTTTCACAGCTCTCTGACACGTATCAGGTTCCTCTGGGGATGGGGTCACTCGGTGCTTATCCTGCTTCGAGGTCGTGCTCAGACATCTCTTAGTGGTTGTTGCCAAACAAAATAACGAGCTAGACTGGCCCTGCTGTGAGCCACTATAACACTGTTGTTCATGTTTCATGGCCATGTAATTTTAGATATTTCTACCGCACTAGTTGTTAGTCTCTTTGCTTAGCCCCATGGTAAAGTTTGGTGATTTGGCCTGTACAGCCAGGCGTGATGCATCAAGTGTTTCGGATACTACTATTTGACCCTCATGATCCATGTCGAAAGGTGTTGTTATTCCTGAGGAGATCTGGCAGGACTTCAGTTGCCCCTTTGATTACATGGTCACAACAATGTGTGTCACATTAAGAGGCAAAATTAAAAGACGGTAGATCTGGCCAAATCCAACACACCTGACAGCATCTGTTACTCCTCCTGACCAGCCTGGAAAAAAAAAAAAAAAAAAAAAAAAGAGAAAAATAGCAAAAAATAGAGTAGCCAAGAATGACAACAAGATCACACCCACTCATTTTAATTTCATCTTACTCTCAATAATTCATCAGCTAAACCTCAGTATTTTTAGAAGCTAGGCCTACATTCTCATTCCTCATTTAACCTTTTTTTTTTTTTTTTTTTTTTTCCCTTTATGAGCTAGAAATAAGCCCTTGCAGTAAGATTGCTAAAGACCCAATGATACTTTGACGAAAAATGCATTACTCACTATTAGACACCTTGACCACAGTTCTCTCCAATTACTAGCAAAGAGGAGAGCACAGGCAGCACCTAAGCTGCAAGAAACACGGCCAGGCCAGCCCGGCTGGCAGAGCTGCCTGCACTTACTGCAGCCCTGCTGCACAACCAAATGAGAGCAGGGAACAAATATGATTCTAGTTATATCACCTACCTCATCTTGCCTGCTCTCTAAACTTGCCAAGCTGTCTATTGGTCCTCTATTTTGTCTCACCATTCAAACTGCACTGTCGGAATAGAAAAGCTCCCAAAGAGGTGTCCATCACCAGCAATACTAATGAGAGCAGAAATAGGGGAAGTTTTTATTCCTTTTTTCCAGACACTGCAGAAACAGAAGTTTTCCAGAGGTCAAAGCAATTCAGCTTTGCTAGTTTCTCTGAATTGTTAACAGTATTAAAAATATCTTAAAACTATATGCAAATTCATAGGTGGGGATGGGTTTGGTTGCTTTTTAAAGTCTCAGCCATACAAATTTATGTACAGGAAAGAAAGAAGGGAGTGAAGTAACTTCCTTGGACACCTCAAGTTTTTTACCCTGCAATGATTACAGCTCTGTAGCAGGCAAGTTCCCACTTGACACTGAGCTGCCACAGGAACAAAAACATTTGACTGCATGTCGTAGCATTTTGTAAACAACAGTAGATTTGTGTACAAATACAGATATACTTTTTCAAAAATAAGAAACTGCACAACATTTTAAAAGGCAAGTATTCTAACATTAGGTCAGCTTCTTGTTATATTTTGTGACTGACTTTAGGTCTTGCAATCACATAGCTTGTCAGTCTCCTTGCACTGTTTGGAACACAGGCAATGTTTCAGAACTGTAACTGTACCAGTGGTAGAATAAGTTTACACTTAGCACAGTTACCCCAACTCTATTGGACTAACTGCAGACTATTCTAAACAAACTGCCAACATAGCTAATAGGCAAAATATAAATTTATAAGAAAGTTTTATCACTATTTTTTAAGCAAATCACATTACACAAAACCTTAAACCATATTACACAAAACCCTAGTAAACAGTAACTATGAAAAGTCACAGTGAAAAACACAGCCCACGGTAAATGTTGAACAAACATAAAATTCTCTGTTCAGATAATAATCTTCAGATTTGATTTATACCATCAGTTAAAATGCACAGCTACTTATAGGTGCATGTCCAGTTACAAAAGAAAACAGGAGAGGGCTATATATTGGAACTGGAATCCACATGGTCTGAATATTAAAACTCTTTCATCTCGAACAATTTCAACAAACAAATCATCTTGAAGCCTTCGTGGGGCAGCAGCAGGGTGATCATCTTCATTTTTTCTCTAGATGTTCACGTTTTGCCCATTCCTCAAAGCCACCAGCATAGTGCTGAACTCTGCAAATACACAGAAGATTCGTCAATATTACGAAGGACTCTTCTTGATAAAATTGTGGTAGAAAGCATGGCAAAAGTAAAAATGGGAGGCATCCAGCCGCCAGAGCGTCCAGAAATCCTCTGAAATTAAGTATGTTTGTACTGAGTTTTGGGGAGCCAGAGACAGTATAAAGAGTGCCAAAGAAGTGTTTTTTGTCCAGTGTGTTCTGCAAAGCATTTCCTCCAAATGATACAGGGCTAGAGATTAAACATCAAGTGAGGAATACCAGGCTCACCACTGAAATAGTTTAATCGTTTGCCACTGCCCTTTCCTTTCCTTTGTCCTTTCCTTTCCTGAGAGAACTGGCTCACTGTGGTGGAGATTTACATGGTATTATGTCATTGAGTAAAAGCAACATACTGATCTTTAACTCCTACCCACATACTGTACAGATCTCACATAGGCCTGTGAGAAACCAAACCTAAACAAAGGAAACAAAACCCCACCACACAACAGACTCCTTCAGTGAGGCAGCAGGAAAAACAGGTATGAAGAAGAATATTTTGCACTTATCAAAATAAAAATATAAGGGCATTTCCATTTTTTTTTGACTGGAATTGCTAGAATTATTCCAGTTCAAAAACTGTGGTTCAGTAAAAACAACCAATTGTTGAAATTTCATTCAGTCTTCAAGTCAGTGAGACAGCTTCTGTCAAGGGTGTAAGAATTCTGCCAACAAAATGTTGCTTTCATTTTCGTTATATCAATCTCACTGTCTTCTGATTATTCTCTCCACTATTTTATCTCTGGCAAATGATGCCCTGAAAGCAAAGGCATATATTTTTTTAGATCAGCTGTATAGGTGGATGGCAACTTACCAAAAGGCGCTGTTCCATAAAATATTTAATGTAATTTAAAATTGTACTTCCACCAAAATGGGCAGTTCTTCACCTTTCCAAGCATCCTGCTGCCACCTTAATGTCAGGCCAGGTGTGTATGAAGCTGAATAAGCAAGCAGTGTTTTATAGAGGAGCTGCAAAAGACAGAAGGACCTTTCGGAGGCAGCATGGTCTTGCAGTGGTTTATATCTCTGCACATAAGCAGAGCTGCTGGGAAGATGGGTGAGAGTTTTGCTTTTCAGCAACCTCATTAATCCCATCCTTACAGCAGAAGCTGTAGGCTCACCTGCTGAAACCCAAGGACACGGCGAAATCCAGAGCCTGCTTGCTCCGTACTCCTGCCAAGCAGGAGAAAACCACGTGGTCCGCCTTGGTGGGCATCTTCTGATGGTACTGCTCCCTGAAGTCCCCTGGGCTCATCTGCAGCGCTTCCGCTAACTCGCTCACTGCGACACAAGGAAAACACATCTCACCTGGAGCTTCAGCACCCACAGATCGGTTCACCCTGGCAGATTTCAAATGTCCTTGGAAAAAGTCAAGTCTTTGAACTTACAAGGTACTGTTTGGCTAAGTTTCAGCTAAGCTGCCATCACACTGATTTGATGACTGAACAAAAATAAGGCACTGTATTTCTAGGCAAATATTTCTAGGCACTGTATTTCTGAGTATCTTACAAGGTATGTTGATGGACTCCGGGATTCTTCCAAACCTGTCGATCTCCCATCTTTCTCGGACATCTATGTGGATGATATTGTTTTTTTTCAAGTCTTTGAGCTCTTCGTAAGAAACGCAGCGCCCCGCAGCAGAGCAGAGCTTCCGCAAAACAGCACTGACACTCCCGGGCCCTGCAAGAGAGACGGCCAGCCTTAGGGAGGCCTCTTTCCGGGAACGGGGCTGGAAATAGCGGCAAACCGGGACAGCAGGTCAACCCCGCTTTGATGCCGGCAGAGCAATCCCGCCAGCAGGTCAACCCGCCCGCTGCCGCCAGCAGGTCAATCCAGCCACTAGGTCAACCCCCGCCGCCACCAGGTCAACCCCGCCAGCAGGTCAACCCTGTCGCCGCCGCCACCAGGTCAACCCGCCCCGCCTCACCGGCAGCCGCTTCCCGGCTAGCTCCAGCTCCCGCCGCCGCTGCCACCCGCAGGGCCCGCGCGGCCCAGGCCCAGCTCCAGCTCCGCATCGCAGCGTCTGAAGATGGCGGCAGCAGCCGCCGCGCAGCCGCCCTGCAGCCACGCCGGCCTCCCCGGCCGCGGCGCTGCCCCCGCCCCAGGGCCTCCCCTGTCCCTTCCCCTTCCCGTGCTCCTGCCCCTTCCCCTGCCTCTTCCCGTATCCCTTCCCGTGCCCCTTCCCGTGCTCCTGCCCCTTCCCCTGCCTCTTCCCGTATCCCTTCCCGTGCCCCTTCCCGTGCTCCTGCCCCTGCCCACGTTTCTTCAGGTATAAGCAGACCGAGGGTGCGAGCCAAGCCTTGTCTTCAGCAGGGGTGAAAGCTGCAGCTCAGGGATTTTCGGGAATCCCTGGGAACATCCCGGCATTCGAACCTCTTGGTTGCTATCAAGGCCCAAGTAGGTTGGACATCTCTCCACATGTCTGAAGATCTTGATAACAGCTGGACCAGTCAACAAGTGGAATATTTATTGTATGGAGCTGTTCCCATGCTGTCAGTGTGCTTAAAGCTATCACCCATTTTGGGCAATATTTCATATATTGCTAGCATATATTGGTATACTCATATATTTTATATATTGGTGTTGCAATATTGACATTGGAGTCCTCTGTAAACTGGACTATTAGCAATAACTTTGGGTAGAGTTGCTATGCTGTAACGCTTTTAGATATGCAATCAATTTTGCTCCAGGAGATTAGTACACTTTGTTTATAACGAGAATTAATGCCCACAACTCTCTGGCTTCACCATATATTGGAAAACCATGTCTCAAAAAGGAAAGAAAAATGTAAATAGCTTTATTGTCCCTATATGTTAAAAACATTCATTAAAAAGGTATCAGGGACTTGTTGGCTATAATGAAATGTTAAGCATCTCAACCCTTTGCAGGAAAGCAAAGGGAATACAGACCATGTTCTGGCTTCGAGAAAAGGTGTACGTAAATCCCAGGGATCTGCTTTGGGTGGAGCGCCTTGCAATGCCGGAAGAAAACCTGCTCCAATTACATGGAGATAGACGTTCAGCTCAGACCCTGATTTTGCAATGACGCCTCTCATAAAACTTCCACCGACTTAACAGAGGGGATCGGGCCCTTCTTGGCCTGTTTTTCCTCTTCTCTGTGTACATTTTTGCTGACCCACCTCAGAGGCCCACCCTGTGCCCCAGCTAATACTTATCTTTGGTTTTGACCTACCAGAAATGTTTAAGGTAAGGTCAGGGACTAAAGAGCCATTAGAATCGGAAAAGCTCTCCAGGAAATACTGCAAATACCAGTCGAAGGCTTGACAGGATTTCGTAATAAATAATCCTAGACCAGATGAAAGTACTGCTGCGAGGGTGGACTGTGAAAGCCTGTTAAGTGTGTTTTAGTCAGACTTTTTTTTTCAAGGATTTTATCTTCCTATTGCAGCTACTTCATTCTGTTTTTATATAAAAACTCTGAAAAGAGACATGACTGAGTTCTTGGTTCAGCTTTCTCTTATTGACGGACGGCTCATTAGCAACTCTACATCTAAGAAGCAAGTTCTGTTAAATTCAAATTACATGTTGGATTTACTCATAAAGACGAGTAGTTTAGCCTTCAAGCCACTGATCATTGCAAGTTTAAGTCATAAGAGTTATTTTCTTTGCTTTGTTGCTGGATCAATGGATCTATTCTGTTGATTTAATACGTAACATCACTGATGTCACAATTTATTGTTCATCCTGTATTATTTCATACTACTTTGTTTCTGAGTAAATGTATCTGTCTTTATAAAAGAAAATGCTGTTATGGTAAAATTTTAAAAGAACACTTCCTAGTCCCCACCATAAAACATGTCGAATGTGATCTGAAAAACAGTTGTTTCTCCCTCAGAAGTCCCACTGTAATTTTATCTTTTTAAAAAATCACTGCTCTCTACTTTCTAGCCTAAATTTATGACTAAACTTCGATAAAATATAAGGACATTTACAACATCTCATGAGCTTACGATAGCATCACTGTGTTTGGCAAAACCAGGGGGAACATTCACGCGGATTCCAGCAAGGTCTGAATTTCACTGCAGTAACTGAAGGCAGAGCAGCCTGCGCGGATAAATGGTACACAGATTTTTCACTACCACATACAGTACCAGCAAATGCTTTTCGCAGTTGGAGTCCTCAGTTGGTGCCTTCAATTTCTGTTCATTCAGAAGCTCCAGTCCCTGCTGCTTTATCTGAGCTAAGCAATTTCCATAAAGGAGTCAAATTGTTGGAAAAAAATGAAGTCTCTAAAATAAAAGTAATACAAAAACCCACTAGACTGAATGCAGATCAGGAATTTTGAAATCAGTGTAACCAAATTCTAATTACCAAATGTAATTCTAAAAAGAGTATCACTGTTATATCTAAGGACAACAGATGATTTTTTTTCATTATCTGCACTTTTTATTTTATCTCTCTAGTTGTCCGTTTACATTTGCACCTGCTGTGGTCAACAGTTAACAATTTTATGCCTTAGTTTTGAAATTCTTTGATTTTGTGAACTGTCATTCTCCCAGCTCATAGGAGTTGTTGTTAAGATAATGCTACTGCTTTAAGCCCCGAGAGTCCTGCTATTTGATATGCTTAAAAGCAATCACTTTAAATTAAAGCCTGTTTTGATACATACCTGAGATACCAGCCGTCTAAAGGCAGGCACACTGCATCTTCTCATTCATAGAAGATGTATTTTGAGAAATATGCCATTGAATCTTTACTAATGAGAGGGTTTTCTTTTTCTTTCAAAACGAGAAGAAAATATTTCTCAGTACTGTAAAGTGTGACAAATTGAACCTGGCACGTATAACTGGTTCACTAGCTGCCCTTCTGCCAGCCCTTCCATATGGCCTTAACAGACATTTGCAAATTGTCTCTTTGAAGCACTGTATCTAGATGTGAGCTGAAGTTTCAAACATTTTTCGTTGTCAAGAAGATATGGGTAGAACACAATCCTTCGGGGACTCTCTTTTGAGGGATACTTGTACACTGTATATTTGATTGGTAGTAAAATAAATGATGCCCACCGTCACTCTACATTTATTGTACAGATAGCTATGAGGACACAGAGTGTGAGCTGTGGTGTCTGAATACTTGTCATATGAGATGCATATTCATATAAGATTGCATTTTTAGAAATGAATTCTAGTTATAATTTGACACTGTATCACACATTATACACACAAGGAGTGAACACATTCATTTTATTGAAGGAACAGGAATGAACCGCTTGCCGTCCTTCCAAATGCTCCGTGAGGAGCCAGTGGGCACCAAGCTTCGCAAACTCCCTGCAGTCAGCAAGGGGACCGGAGGAAGCCGAGCAGCGATGCTCCAACCATCAGCCCTGCAGTATCCCGTCGATCTAACAAACCTAAGTGAACCGCAGCTCCCAGTACCGCTCTCCTTGCGGAGGGGCGCGCGGGGTCTCGTCTCCGGCTGCCCCTCCTGGGCAGTGCTCCTCTTGCCGCCTCCTGGGATCCTCTCTGCACCTCTGCGCGCTCTCGCGCGCTCGTCCTGCTGGCTTCACTGCCCAGCAGATTTACCAGGTTGCATTTACAGCTGCGTATTGAGCCGTGCCCGAACTCTTCCGCTGTCTTCTCGGGTGCTAAATGAGCTTTAGGGGGCAAAATCCCTTTGCATTACACTGCACACATCCATGTTTCCCTTCCTTCCGTAACCTCTCCATCTCTTTCAACACTGCTCTTGACGCCTCCTCTTTGCTGGGTCCAGCCACTCCTGGATGGGTGCTCCCCTAGTTCCTTCAACCTGGCTGCCTTTGGGTCCAGTATCCAGGATTATCCAGGCTCTCCATCCCTCGTTTGGGGGTGTCCTATAGCAACTTCATTCTTTCCCCCTTTTTTCTTTAGGTCTCTACCTGATCCTCTTCCATGAGGACTGAACCACGCTCTCCACACGACAGGCGCGCAGCCCTTTCCCCGGGATTCACACGTGCCTCCAGCCCTAGATGCCAGAGCCAAAGCGTTATCTCCCCACGCGCGTCCCGCCACGCGCGGGGCTTGGTCTGCAGGCGAGCCCGCCGGCCGGGCCCGGGGCCGCCGCCATCCCGGGGCTCCCGCGCGGCCTGCGGCAGCTCCGCTCCC
>NW_020455283.1:483569-516328 GCF_003342845.1 Nothoprocta perdicaria | reverse complement strand
CGCTGCAGCACCTCTGCGCGTGGCCTCCCGGTGTCTGTTTTGGTTTTGCTCCCCGGGTTCATTTGTGTGTTTATTTTTACCCCTTCACTTGGCCGTTTGCCGTAGGTGTGCTCTGCATTTAGCGCTAGTGCCGCTTTCGCTGTAGGGGCACCCGGTTAAGGGGATTCGCAGGTATTTACCCAACATCAGGAGTTCAGAAGAGGATGACAGTACCAACAAATAATGTGTGTTGTCTTCACCTACCAGCATCCCCCAAATTCTTTAAGCAGTCTTTTCATAGAAGCGTGTTATGCAGATTTTTGTTGGAAGGAAGGATTCTTTCATTCCTGGCTTTTCAAGTGGCACGAACACGTGCCAGGCCGCTCACAGAATAAGCCTTGTAAAGTCACCTTGCCGTTCACTACAGCTGTAAACACTTCGTCAGACTTTAGGAACTGCTGAGGAAATGTTCCTCTGTAGTTCCATTTCCACGAGATTCACAGATAGGTACTTAGTGTCCCTGGCTTTTGCTGGTAACATCAAACGTAGATCAAGGACAAGTTGTTCTACTCAGATATGTCATCAAAACAAACTGAGGCAGTTTGTAGGTAGGGAGAAAATTTTTTTTTTTTCTTTCTCAGCAGCCAGACATCACCTTTCAAAGCGCTTTCATGTTTTTTGTAGTCCCTGACAGTTTTGGTTGTTTTGCCACTACTAATTAGGTAGCTGCAGCAGCCCGCCTAAACAGATGGAAAGTTGCACATCGTATATCACAAAGTGGATGGAAAGTTGATGACGACATTGATGTTGTCGTCTCATCTTGAAGCACCATGCCCGGGCTGAGCCCTTAGGCAGTCCTTAGGCTGTGCCTGGGCCGAGCCCTTAAGCAGGGCTGTAGCACCTTAACCTGGGTGCTAAAAGCTTTGTTTCCATCAGCCTCGTGTGCTGTCTTGCGTGGACGTCTGTGTGCTCTCCCCCATGGTGTGCTACAACCACAATGCCTTCCGATTACTTGCTGTTACCTTGCATTCCCCTTCTGCTCCTACACTTTTCTGGGAGTATTTCAGCATGAGTATGAGTATTTCTCCCATCCTTTGCCCCTCATTGCTTTCTTTTATGACATCTTTAAACACTTCCCCCCCCCCCCAATTTTGTCCCGTGGCTATCCTGCCAAGTTCAGTGTTTGTCCTCCAGCTGTTTCAGTTGTCACCTCCTCAAGTTTTCCTTGAGGATGGGACTGTTTACATCACAGCTCATGTCACTTGGCTGCGCGGGCCGCTTGCGGTCTCGTCTAGCGGCCTTTCCGCTGCTTGCAGGCCGACGTCTTTACTTTCACGCCATAGCTCCTTTTGTTATTATGTGCTTTGCTGTTTAAGGGGATATCTGTGAATATCCTAGACATCCTTTGCTCTAGATTACTAACAAAAATATTGACGTCAAAATACTGCTGCTCTTGTTCTCTCAGTCCTTTTATTTACTTCAGTCATAAAACCAGTTGTAGGGTCTTCTGGTTTCTAAATGTACTGGGTTTCTGTTTTCATTAAAAGTTCCTGTGGTAAACATGCTTCAGCAGCAAAGCCGAGGCGGGTTGTGTGGGGTGCGAACATGAGAGCTGACAGACCATGTTTAGCATGGACAGATGGATTAAAAATCTAATGATAGTGAGAAATGCTCTGGGATTTTTACTGGCGCTTGGAAAGTTGTGCTCGGTGGTGCCCAGGAAGCTGCTTCGCTCCCTACGCAAAAAGTTGATCCACGTGTTGCCCTCCTAGGTCTGTGATATAATGTCAGGTCTGGCATGTGAGCCCCAGTGACGGTGCGGGATGTGTGTGATTTGCCTTGGGGCAAAGATGACACTTGCAAGATCTGCAAGATGACACTTGCAGATCTCGAGTGACGTTCTCCAGGGGAAGAAGTGCTGCTGCCACTACCAGTGAGGACTCCTGCTCCCCTTGCTGCCCTATCAGGCCCCTTTGCTGCAGAGCTTTGGGTGGCAGTCAGGGTGCCGAGCACCCAGGCCGCTGATTGATGGCACTGCCCAGTTGCTGCCCGTGACGGACACAGTTCCTGCTCTCCTCGGGTGACATCTGATCTGGCAGTGGGGCAGCCAAAATGCCACAGGTAACGCTCGGAACAGCTGGCCAAACTGCCCACTTACAGCTTGCTTGGGAGCATGTAGTAATTGTGCAGCACTCGTGGGAGATCTGGCCTCGCTCACTAGCCTCTGGCTTGTCCTTTTGTGCTTTCACACGCCTAGGAGGCTCATGAGGCCTGTTCACAAATGTGCTGTGCAGCATCTACACCTTCTGACTGCATTTACATGTCTTCTCCGTTCAGCAGCCCCTCACATGGGTGGCGGTCTACTCAACTGTTTGTGTGACAGGGAAGCCCTGTGCTGATTTTTGGAATGCTCTGTGCTCTCCGTGCTGCTCCTGCACTTCTAGGGCAGTGTATTTTTTGTTTTGTTTCAGCAACAGAAGCTCAGGGTATTTTAATTTAGAAGTTTGACTACAAATGATTTTACTTTTGGGTACCCTAGATGAGCTGAGAAATAGGTGGGTAAATGTCTTTGCCCCAACTCCTCTGAATGCATATGTTCTCTGATGAAATAACCATCCATACTGATGTTATGGTTAATGCTGATCCTATGATGTTACCCATATCCAAAATAGTACATAGGCTCTAACTATAGACTCATTTGGATGTGCTCCATGGGGCAGGAGGGTATAGGTAACCTGATGGTTGCATCATCCTTTTTATCATACAGTTTGCATTCTAGCAATGCAAATGTAATACTCTTAGTTAATCGTGAGGTGGGAGAATGTGGTGCCAAGTGTTGCACCAGTGAGGAAGAAAAACATGGCACTTCCCTGCGAGAGCTGGCGCCTCGGTTATAAGGTGAGGGAAAAGGTGGGTCTTGACAGATCAAGTGGATGGTGGAAGTCAGCGTGGCGGCTTGTTCCTCTAGCCTGCTGTGGGATGTGTGGGTTGTTTTTCTGAGCCTCATAGTGAAGGCCCAGCGTGGGAAACAGCAGCGAGGCGGCGGGTTTGAGAGCTCAGCTGTGCAGGCCTGGTGGGAGGGAGGGGCAAGGTGACACCGTGGGAATGGGAGCTGGATAGTGGAGGCCTCTGCTGTGCGCGGATGCTGTGAGAGGAATGACCTCTTTTTTTTGTCCTAAAGAAAAGTGAGTTCTGGTTCATGTTTTCCATTTGGTTTTTATTGGTCTTAACTTTATTGATTTTTAGTAGACTGAAACACAAAATAATGTATTTTAAGAACTGAAATGTAGCTTTTGGTGTATATGCTTTATGGCGCAGCTCCTTTACTGTATTAAACAGAGACTATTTTAAGGATGCCTTGCATCTAAAATAGTCAAGCTATACCTTAGATTTAACTTAAAAGATTTAGAACTGCTGCCATATGTTGATTTGCGCCACAAATGCAGAGCTTTTAAATTAGGTGGGCAGATTGTTCTGCTACTTCTGAAGCATTTTGATTTTTCTAGAAAAGTGGAAATGAGCAATTGTAGTAGGGAACTTTTGATCCTACTGGTTTCTGGTTGCCATTAGGGTTCCTGGTGAGTGCAAAAAGTAAACTACACCAAGAGTGGCAAGCAAGGATTATTATACTTTAACTCTTGTATGCTGAGTTCACATAGCTGAACCAGTTGGGTAAGGGCTAGCTTCTAGATTTGCATGAAATGCAGTATTTAAAAAAATGTGATTCAACTCTTCCTACTTTAATGTTTTTTCCCCAAGAAACTGCACAATTTTCACTTGAAATTTTTACTGTATGCTAAAGAGGTAAAAAGGTGAGGGAATCTTTTATCTGAACCCAGCTTTTCCTACTGCAAAGATCTTTTTCATTTTTGTTATTGTCAGATTTATTAGTCCACTATCACGAGTACTGTGACTTTATTTTGTGGATAAGAAATTTGAAGCTTGCCATATTTGTTCTCCATTCCAAAAAGAAACTTCAAATTGAGACTTCGCTGAGATCCCCTTCTGCTTGTCCTTTCAGACAATCTCATCCTAAAGCGTCTCCGTTAGGATACCTGACTGTTGATGGCCGTAGTTTGAAACAGAGCCATTGAACGTATTCAGAAAAGGATTGAGTTAGAAAGAAGCAGCTCGTGGGAAAATTGTCATGGCTTTTAGCCTCCAGAGCACTGAGCTAATTCTGTGCCAGTTGATCCTTTCTCCCCTGCTCTCTTGTCCTGCATGGATTGTGCCTATGGTCAGTGGATGTATACAGGGTTTCTTAGAATTAATTTCTTAGAATTAATTTCTTAATATTCTATGTGAATTGATTTCTGAACCGCTTTAGTTTTCTAACACCTTCATCTCACTTGAATGCAATAAGCAGATTTGTAGCATAAGCATTTTGCCATCTGAAGTGGTGTTTGATCGTCAGATCTTTTCCTTGCAGCGTTTCCTGCCCCGGGGGCGCTGGAGGAGGAGCAGCGGCGCCAGCCCCCTCGCGCCCCGCGTGCTCGCCGGGCAGCTCCCCTGCCCTTCCCGTCTGCCGGCCTGCTGGTCCTGGCTGCTGTGTGGCTGCTGCGGGAGCTCGCAGGCTGTGAGCCAGCCGTGCTGGTGAGGGCTCCTGGCTCTCCTGGCACGTGCTGGGTTTTGTTCGGGCCACGCTTGCTGAAAGATGACCGAAAAACCTCTGCTTTTGTCAGTGGATTCCCAAATCTGCAGTGTGGCTGCTTGGGTACAGTGTCAGTTTTCATTTCTAATGCCTCGTTGATTATTTTGGGACAGAAATATCCCATCTCCAGGCATTCCAGATGCTAACTGCCAGTGCACCTTTTCCATGTGTCCTGAAGGAGGACTGTGCAGCGTGGTTTCTGGTGGAAGGCTAATGCCGTCCTGTTCCAGGCAATATGAAGTTGCCTCTTGGCCCTGTGATTTCAGAGTTGGAACAGGTTTGTTTGCATTTCAGCTGGCCTGATGATGGTGCACAGTTATTGTTTCCTACAGGTGCCTGAGCTCCTGCAGCAAGCCGATAAACCCAGAATTCACCCAAACGAAAGTCACGTGGTTTGGACGGTCTTGCATAACCCGTCCAAACAGATAAAACTTCCCGTGCTGAAGTGAGCTTGCCTGGTCATTTGTGTCCGTGCCAACTAACCTACACAAAACTACATTCCTCTAGGGAGGTTGTGTTTTCCTGTCTTTGCTCTGGCCCGTGTCACTTGGTGTCATGTCACCAGTTTCCTGATGGCGGCCGTGCCGCTCACACAGCTCGGCCGGGGTCTTTGCCTTCCCCACGCTGGCCAGTGCCCTGTTAGTTTGCAGTGCCCAGTGCTGCTGGGGCATCCACGGGCAGGGTGCTGTGAACGATGCACCTTTCAGGCCAGGGGAAGCGAGTGCTCTGCAGAGCTGGTCTGAAGCACAGCTTGCTTGCTTGGAAAAGGTTTCGCTGCTCGGTTAAGCTGTTGTGCAATAACTGATGGTGAGTAGTTTCACAGTAGCTTATGTGTAAATTCTGAGATGACCAGGCAGAAAAAAGCCCTAAAATGTGTTTGGATGTAAAGCACCTTTTCCTTTTACTAGGGACGCTATGATGCACAGCTGCGGAAGCACATTAGGGATTTAAATGTGGATAAATATAAGTACTCAAGAGCTGGAATAGGCACGTCTTGTTGCATCAACATGGATTGCGCTGCAGGCTTGGTACTTGCTGTACCTGCCCCTTTCTATCCATTTGGTCTGTTATATACATTTTGATGTCTAACATTAAAAAATACTCCAGTCAATGATTGCTGCAGTAGAACATAGCTAATTCATTTAACTTATTCACTACTTTGTCTTTTAAATTATGTAGATGATGCATATTTTTTATTTATTATGGCTTATTATTTATTCATTTATTATGCTTTTACATTCAGGAGAGTATTTGGTAACTCAGTCTTTTGTAAAAGAGTTAAAAAGCTGGTGGAAATGGAAATGAACGTGGGCGAAATTTAACTTGAAGTAAAACTTCATGGCGATGACTTTGACTGGTTTCTGACAGCAAAGCTTTTACACAAAGCCATCGCATTATTGTAATTTAAGTTATTCAGCCTGGGGTTCAGCTATTTGACAGCTGATTTGCTAGGCCTGCTTGGAATTGAATGTCTAAGTAGACCTTGCAAGTATATTACAAAGTGAATAAAGGGCATTAATTGCTGTCATGTATGTGGGACGAGAGAGTAACGTATTGGCACTTAACATGATGCGTGTAAAACAAGGCTGAAGTTTGTTGTCTGGTCAAAGCTGGAGCTGAGCTAGCAAGGTGCTGGTTTTACACACCCGCAACATCAGCAAACCTGAACTCAGAGGCATTGCTTACCTAAGGATATGTCATGGAAGAACGTGCTGGTATTTAAAACAGTATAAACCGGTTGCTGGGTAGCCATGGCATTTCACAGGACACCAGGGGCCGGAGCGGCGGCGGCTGCGCGAGCTCGCGCGGCCCCTCTGCGCTCTGGGGCGCCCGCGGGGCTCCAGCGACGCCTCTGGCGCCGGCAGCGCCCGCCGCGGCGCCGGGCACGAGGTGCCGAGCTCCGCGCGCAGCAGCGCGGGCAGCTCCCGCCGGGAGCGTCGGCCGCCCGGGCTCGGGACCGTAGCGGAGTCGGAGCTAACGACCCAAACGGGGAAGTTGCTCGGCTTCGGGGAACGCCTGACCTGGTTGAGCTACACAGGGGTTGTGTGTATTCGTGTGCCAGATGTAGGGCATTTCGGGAGTATCGTACACACAGATTATATATAGCAGTACAGTTAAAAATACCTCAGTGTTAGTGGATCAGGTGGCGTCAGTGAGCTGCAGAGGATACCGCAGGAAGAGGGCCTTTATTTTCTAACAGAAATAGTGATTCGCAAGTTTGCGGTCTGTGACTATTTGATTATCTTACATACGTGTGCTTTGTGTATCAAAACACACATTTCTTTATGTTTTTATGAAGTGTTGTCAAAAGGGCAACCTGGAAACTAATTTACAGAAGCTGTTGGTATGATGCATAGCTGTGCTGATTCAGTGGGTTCACTGTTGGATTTTTGGTTAAACAATAAGAATTTTAGGAGGGATTTTAGGAAAAGTTTAGCGGGAAAAAATGTGTTCTTTTAGTTCCGTTCTTCACAGAACTCCTTGATTAATGAATTAATTTTTCTATGAGAGAGTTCATCTATGTGGATCCTCTAATGTTTGCTAAAGGCATCAACTCACATTGCAGCCCTTTCTCACTGAAAGTTGAGGTCCCCTTCCCTTCCTTAGCTTACCGGTTTCAGGGAGTCTGGAAGGCTTCTTTATTTTATTAAACATCTGAAATTCCTTGAACCCTTTTTGGGGAATGCACACAGGTTAATGGTGACACAAACCTTGTGTCTTTTGGAAACAGGTTAAGAAAGAGAAGCTTCTAGTTCTTGGAACTTCATGTAATATATTTGATCTTTCAGTATACTTCCCGACTTACTCTTCATTTATCAAAACCTAAAACTGTTTCTAAGTTATGAGTTTGAGTGTTTGATTTAATCTCAGGCTTTCAGGGTTTAAACTCTCTAAATTTGATCAAGTATTTAGGCAATAAAACAGTCCCTATTTCTCTTTCCTAGTAACAGATGCGGGTGAAAGATCCATCAAGAGCCAACTCTGAGAAAACAAAGAGAAGCAAAAGGCCTAATAGGCCACAGGATGAAGACTCTTCAGATGATATTGCAGGTAAACACCTTAAGTGATGTTGGGCCTGAGATTGAAGGATAGCTTCCATATCGACTGGTGAGAACAGCAAAGCAGAGTGGCAGAGTGAAATGCCTTTCCTGTTTGAATTGATAACAAAAGTATCTTCAGTGATATGACGTGATCAGTTACATGACATGACTGCCCTGAGGGGCAGTAGATGTTCAGTGACAGCCTCTCCAGAGCCCAAGAACCAGAGCAGAAAGTGCAGCAGGCCAAGGCAGGGGCAGCCTTGTCAAACGAGGGGCTTCTGACTGAGCTCAGGTGCTGAAGGAACCTGCGGAGGGTGGAAGGGTTGGGCTGCCCGGGGCCTCCTCCGTGTGCAGGGGTGGGTTTGGGTAAGGAGGGGGATCTAATGAGGGATGTGAAGAGCAAGAAAAGGGATACTTTTGTGTGGATGCTCTGACAGATAAATGAAGACTAATGAAACTGTGAGCACACTGCTTGAGAGGTGGGACCTGGTGACCAGGGACATGGAAAAGGCTGAGGAACTCAGTGCCTCTGTCTTCACACATGGGCTCTGCCCTCAGTCCTCCCAAGTCCCTGGTCCAGTGGCAGACTTGAGGGGATTTAAGCATTATCCAAAGAGGAAGAGTTAAAAAGCAAATGAAACGTAATGCACGTCTGAGGGATTGGAAGGGATGCATGTGAGGGTGCTGAGTGAGCTGACTGATTTCTGTGTGAGGCCACGCTCTGCCTCTTCATTATCAACAAATTGGGAATCAGTGTCCTGGAGGGCAGGTCTGCTCTTCAGGGTGACCCAGCTGGCCGCAAAAACGGGCTGACAGAAACTGTGGAGTACAGCAGAGGCAAGTGGGGAATCCTCTGCCTGGGCCAAAATAACCACATCCAGGCTGGGAAGTGATGGCTTAAAAGCAGTTTTACCAAAAAGCTTCTGGGAGTCCTGGTGGCTTGTTCCTAGTGGGTTGTAATAGCAAGTGTAGCTGACAGGTAGGTGGGAGTGATGCTTCCTGTTTTTTTGACACTTAAAAGAGTTCACCTGGAGTGTCCGGTGGCTCCCTGGTAGAGGAAAGATGGGGACACACCAAGTGAGTGCAGCAGGAGGCTGACCCACCAGGTGATTAAGGGGTTGGAAATTACAGCATGTGAAGAGGGATTGATGGAAATGGGCTTGTTTAGCCTGGAGAAGAAAGTTTCCGTCTTTAACTCCTTGTGGGAGGTTACAGAAAAGATAGAGCTGGAGGCTTCTTAAAGGTCCACAGTGAAAGAATCGGAGGCAACAGACCTTATGGCAAGAGCAATTTGGTTAGATACAAAGAAAGTATTTTTTCCCCATAAGGACCGTCAGAAAGAAAGCGGATTTTGTAATGTGATGGTAAAACTTCCATCCTTGGAGATACGCAAAACTCAGCTGAACAAAACATGTAGCAAACTAATCAAGTTTGTGGTTGGCTTTGCTTCGCATGGGGGTTCACACCAGCTGCCCTCCAGAGGCCCCTTCAAACCCAGGTTATCCTGTGGCATTTCGTTGGAAATGGTGCAAAAAAATGACAAAAAGGAATGGTGGGCAGTTGTGCAGTAGAACTGGGTGGGTGGTATATTGGGAAATCCTCCTATCGGGATAGGAAGGGATCTCACCTCTCTGTATGGATAAATGCAAAAATAGCTTTGCATAATGTTTTACTGTTGACAAAAAGCAAGGATGTGAATTTTATCCAAAGTAGTCTTTAACTTTAGCTGATGTTAAGAGGTAGTATTCATTAACTTGGATGTGATTCTCTTTGTAGAAAGACCTCATCAGATTCCTCATAAAATTCAGTCTACGGAGGAGCTGATGGCCAGTTTTGCTATCTGATTTCTCTGTTGTTTTTTCCTTAATGCTGAACTTGCTGAAGATGCAGCTCTTCCAGTGTATGTGTGCTGTCTTTCAAAGCTCTCATTTTTGGTGGCTAAAAGTGGGTATGTGCCGTTTTCTCGAGGCTTAACCTGCCAGCACGTGAGCCAGGCGGTGGACGTGCACCATGTGAAGCGAGCCGTGGCCCAGAACGTGTGGTCCATATGCTCCGAGTGCCTGAAGGAGCGGCGCATGAGGGACGGGGAGCCCGTGGCACCCTCCGACGTGTGGCTCTGCCTCAAGTGCGGCTCCCAGGTAACGTGGGCCCCTGCGGCCAGCGCTGCGGCCTGCGCTGCTGCTAACAGGCCCTGGTTTACTGGAACGTGGCTCTATGACAGACCTGGCTGCTTGGCACCTCGCTGCTTTCAGTGCTGCACTGTGATCTCCTTCTCCTCATGACTGTTTTCATCAGTGTTTGCGTTAGGTTTATGTGCCAAGGTGCGCTTTGGCATTGCAGGTAGTAAGGGGGTAGCCCCGTCCTTGCCCTGTTCTTCAGCTGCAGGTTCTTGCTGCTTACCTAAGCAGAGCTGCAGGAGCTGAGCAGTTGCAGAATGCACCAGCTTAGCTGGCTGATCTGGCAGAATACAAATCCTGCGGATCCTGCAGACACAAATAAATAAATAAAGGAATGTGTGTATTGCAGACCCAAATAAATAAATAAAGGGAAGAGTGTATTGCTGAATGGGCTTGCGCTGTGCAAACTCTGTTGCTAGCTTTGACTGCAAGTGCCAAGAGCATTCCAGCAACTATTAGAGCTGTGACTATTCAGAATACTCACAGCTATAGGATTTCTGCCTATTTTGTAAAGTAAACTTTTTGTAGTGTTTTTTTTTCTTTTAATACAAAACTGTATACTATTTTCCTACTTTCCATATTCTTTTCTTACTGTATTACTCTTTCAATTTCTAGGGGTGTAGTAAGAACTCCGAAGGCCAACATTCCCTAAAGCATTTCCAGACAGCGCACACAGAACCTCACTGCATTGTGATCAGTCTCAGCACGTGGATCATATGGTAAGATTGGGTATGAGGGGGTTTATGTAAATTGTATTATATATGCTTATAATGTCACAGGACTACTTTTAACTTAAAGCAATGTCTTGTCCTCTCATGTTAAGGAATAAATCTGGCAGATAAAATGAGTATTTAGCTAGGTCTGCAAAGAGGAAAGGGATGCTTTCTGGACAGCAGAATAAGGAAAACAGCTTGCATTTCCTTGGAGAAGACAAACCAAACAAAGTGGTGTTCTGGCTTGTTTCCTCATTCTGAATGAGACATATTGTAATCGTCTCTATAATTCTGTTCTCCACATAATTATCAGTCAGAACATCTACCTTTCCCTGTTATTTCAGTGATTTTTGATGTAGATAAAATGTTCTGACTTGCAGACTGAATTGCTTTTTTTGCAGTGGCCATCAATTGCCGTGAAAAAGAAGATGAAATGATCTCAGATAGCAATTCCTGGGTTCCTTATGGTCTGTAAGAATTGGCTGCTTATAGGATTTGTTGACCTTCCTGCTTGCTTTTGAGTATTTCCAGAGCCCTTAACTGAGATTACTGAAGTCTGTAAGTGTTGAAGTGAATGAGGGCTGATAGGCAGGAAAGTGTGTAAAGGATGAAGGAATTTATTGATATTCTCATTTTTATTATGGAGAGTTGAAATCTAGAGCTTAAATGATGTTTTCCTGCATTGAATTATATTCCTTCTTTTGTTTAGGTGTTATGAATGTGATGAAGAGCTGTCAACACATTGCAACAAAAAGGTTTTGGCTCAGATAGTTGACTTTCTTCAAAAACATGGTTCCAAGGCTGAACCAAGTAAGTTTGCTCTTTTACCTGGACGTCTCTGTAATGTCGTGTCTCTAAAAAAGCACATCTCAGATTTCGAAACACATTAAAGATTAACTAAACTTTACTAAATTTAAGTTAATGATTTATTAGTTGTAAATTTAAGTTTGTGTAAGTGGATGTTGTAGCACTCTAGTGTTGGATGTAATGCTCTCTGTTTGTTGGTTTCTTTGGATTTTGATTGATAGAATGATCATTTCTATTGATTAAAAAATGTACTAAGTTCTTTTACTTTAGAATTCTGCAATATTTTCTTCGCTGTATTTGTATAGTATAGAGAACTTGTACACATGGCCTTCACCTGTGTTCTCTTGATTATCCTGCTGCTGTTCTTCATCCCTATCGGCAGCGTTTCAGGCTTGTGGCTTATGGAGTACATCAGATTTTAGATTGTTCACACAGACCCATGAAGAAAAAAAAAACAAAACCCAAAAAACTTAAGTAAAAAGTAAAACTTGGTTGCAGTTTTTAGCAGAGGTCGATAGTCTCTCCTTATTAGAAGTGAGTTTGGTACAGTGTTCCTTTGGTGCAGTGTTGGACTGCAATGGTTGTCCTATATATTCCTCAAGGTGGGTATACATAAATCTCGGTAATTTTAAGAGATGTGTGAGAGAGATATAAGAGATATAAAGTCTGATGCCATCATTCTGTGATTCTGTGATATTTTATATGTTTGAGAAGCAAAAAAACGTATTTCACTCAAAAATTCATATTCTACATTTTCATGTAGTTGTAAGTAATAATGTATTTAATTATAATAAATTGGCAAGTTACCGCCTTTTGTGTTCTTCTCACTTGGCCCAGTGAAAATAAAATACATGATTTCATTTTTATTCGGAGTTTCAGATTCAGATTTTCATGGGCGAATAAATCAGCTTATTTGCAGAGACAAGTGCTGTAGTATTTGTTTCATTTAATTTAAAGGAAACAATTTCACTCTGTTTTTGAACTTCTGGATAAGATTTTCAGGAGTGAAATGTTTCTGTTGTATGCTGTTTTTTTTCCCATTTTTCGTTTTCTAAAGTTTCCTGAGTTTGGAGTTCAGAACTTTTCTGTGAAATGTCTTAAACTAAACATCCATAATTCCACGATGTTCCAGGAACATGAAAACAGCTTCAAAAAAGTATGCTTGAAGTAGACATGGTATCCCTGTAAAATCATATATTTATAGTACAATTTGTCAGAATATGTACTTGTCATATAATACATACCTACATAGGTGTAGGTGTATATTTAATTTGGGTATTCTGTATTCTCTTTTGGTATTCTGACTATTTCACTTAAATATAGGAAAGAAGGAGACAAGGATGTGTTGTTTTTGTTGATTTTTGTTGTTTTCATTTTTTTTCTGTTTGATTTAAAGCCGTTTCCCCTTTTCAGGGGGAAACTTTCAGTTCTTGAAGTGGATATTGGGATGAAGCGGGGGCCATCTCCCAGTTTTCCTCTGCATGTGCCTCTTTTGTGATAGGGCTGTGTTGAGCATATCCCGGTCACTCGTAAACCTTGCACACTTCCCAAATGGAGGCATTCACAGTAGGATACAGCCAGCAAGGGGGGTTCTTTTCAACGTGTGCCGCAGTGAGGTTTCCCCAGGGTTTTTGCACTTCAGGGCGGACGGCACTGGCTGCTGCTCTGCCTGTTCCTTTGCAGCCCCCTTGTGCCGGCCCGGACACTGGCTGGGAGCGCGGGGCAGCGGCCTGCGGAGCGGAGCTGGGTGGGATCCTGGGCGAGTTCTGCTCCAGAGCAGTTCCCTGCTGTGATTGCCCTGGGAGACAGGACTCCGTGTGGAAGGAGCCGGAGGGGCCACAGGGAGCTGCCAGCAGTGCTGGGGGGGCAGGACCAGCTCTTCTGTGCAGCAGAGCCCACGTGAGGCAGCTCGAAGGGCTGAGAGTGCCACCGTCGCGGTGTGTTACGGCCAGCCTGGCTGCAAAGTTACCCGTCATCCTTCCAGTTCAGGCACGTGCCCGTCCTGGAGCCTGTTTAGCCCCTGGCAGTTACTTGCTCCAAGCTGAGGAATCCGCTCACAGGCTTTGCAAAGGGGCCACCTCAGCAGCAAGAGGCCGGAGCACGCGTGGAAGGCGACGGCATTGGCAGCTCCGTGCCAGCCGGCGGCTCCGGCTCACGGCTAAGCCGGCATTCCCGCATAAAGCATGTGCATGTGTGCACATCCACTGGTGTTTTAAACATCAAAGTCAGCAGCCCCCTCTACCTGCCCCAAACCCTGACCAGGTTCAGCTCTAAAGGTGAAACGCTGGAGAGCGCTGGCAATGTTGGCACAAAGAGGGGCCAGCGCTGGGCTCTCTGCCGTAGAAAGGAAGGGAGGGAGGGAAGAGCTGTTTGCCTGGCACCCGCTCATGCCTTGGTCCTGGCTGCTCACCGGGGGAAGCCAAGAAGCACCCATATAGTGGTGAGTAGCTCCTGTGTCTAAGAGGAAAGCTCCAAACCAAGTGGACGTTATTTTATCAGTTTGATAAATCTAACAGCAGTGCCCTCTCCGTCTTTCTTGCTTTTTTTTTCCCGAACACTGAAACATGAGTGATTCCATTACAGAAATAGAACTTAGATAAGATTTTTTTTTAAGTTAAGCTGCCTTTAAAGATTTTCTTTTTCTTTTTAATCTGAGATCAAAGTGTAATTTATGCTGTTGTCTAGAAAACAACAAGGAGACACGGTGTAACAGGACAATGAACTCTATTTGTATTAATGTACTTTCTTGATATTTTCACTGTCATTCTAGTGATAGTTTCACTTTAACTGGCATTTTTTAAATTTCCTTCTTTTGTTTTGTGTATTTACTAGAAGATCAATATTTTTATTGCAATAGTAAAAAGAAACTCTTCTGATTTTAAGTGGGGAGCATGAAATTTCAATGGGCACTTCTGCCATACTCGTTTCTTACAGCTCGTTTTTTGTTTCTCTGAAGTGATTGTAGTGCTCCCCACCGAGTTACTTTTTCTTTCAATTCAAAAAGCAGACAACGTGACGACTCTGTTACTTTATTTTCCTGACAGAACATGTCACTGTGACAAAACTTTGTGTCAGGAGGAGCTGGTTGGCGTGGTGCTTCATGCAATTCAAAGGGCACGTGCAGAATTTTTTGCGCAAATACAGCATGGGCCTGGGTGGAAGTGATGGTGAGGGCTGTCAGGCATTTTTTTCCTGGTTCTTTTAAGGGAAGGAGTCCTTTAAAGAAGGAGTCCTCCAAATTAGTCTAAACGTGTACGGGAGGGTGCATATAGATTTCCTAGTTAATGCATCCTGGAAGATAAACAAAAGCAAAATGCTTGTCATTTGGTACTAATGTGGTGGAATAGCGTGGCAGCAGGATCCCTGTTTTTCACTCAGCCTCTCGTAAAGATTCGACTTCACTTCAGCTGTAAAAATGTGCAAATTACATTACTGCTACATGACTGGCTTTTGTAATTACATTAAGCGATTGAGATAAATCCCAGTGCTGGGTTCCCAACAGAATGCTTGCAGCTGTGTGATTCTCGCATCTGATCCTAGGGTTTGTTGTACCCAGCAATGCTTTTTTTCCCCCTTCCCCCGCCTCTTTTTCCTTTACGGGGGTCTGTTTGGTTAGGAGGTCATGTTGGGCACGAGAGGGAAGCCCGGAGCGGGGCCGGCTCCGCGGCTGCACCACCCAGCGCTGCCCGCGTGTTGTGGCCGGGGCAGCCGGGCGGCCGCTTCCCGAGGGCGGCAGGTGCAGCTTTGTCCATGGGACATTTGTGAGCTTCCCAGGGACAGCGACCGCGCCGGCAGCCGCTGCCTTTGCCCCCGGAGAGCAGCGGTGCCGCAGCCCTCGCAGGCAGGACCGTGGACTGCGCGGTTTTCCCCTGGCAAACGGAGATGAGGGGTCGGCGAAGAGCCCCCGCGCCCCGAATTGCTGTGTGGACCTGCTGATTTCGTTCATCTGTGTGGCCATAGAATGGGAAGGAAGATGATCTGCACTCAAATTCAGTAGTCAAATTTATTGTGGGGAAGGTCAAGTAGAGAAATGAGATTTTTTTTTTCTATAAGCTCTGTTGTCTTGATTTTGTTGATAGGTTAAGCTTAGAAACTTGATTCCTAGCTTAGTGAGTGCAACTGGTGTAAAACTAAGATTTAAATAAAATAATTTACAAGTGAACTTTATTAATTTGTGTGCCACAACAAAACATATGAGTAGTTTTCCAATTTGCATTTGGCCATGAATATTAGTGCTTGACAAAGGATTCATACTGAAAAAATATCATAAAAAATTTAAAAATTCTTTTATGATTGGCTTTCACAACATTTAATTTGAAGCTGGGAGTTATATGAGTCCGTTGTATCTACCTGTAGTTAAAAATATAGTTGTGGAGCACGTATATTGGTTATCCAAATAGGAGATACGTTTCAGCAAAAAGACATTTCTCTTGTCAGCCATGAATTTTCTGTCCCGTGCACTTACTTGGCAAGGCTACTGTTAATTATTACATGTTGCAAAGAAATGAAAACTACACGAGTGGATTTTTTTTCCTTTTCTTCAAATTTTGAGCTTTCCATCTGCACAGTCTTCCCTTTGCTCTCTACACACTAATTTACTTGTGAGGAGCAGCACAGGTCCTTTGAACGTGGATGATGAAATCTCGTGACTGGATACCTTGTTCTTCCGTGGTGGATGGACATGAGTTTTAGTTTATAGCATTCAGATGGGACTACAGAAATAAAGCTGTACTTTGTAGTCTTATATTTGGTAGGACTGTAACACTGCAGGAGAAACCGGTCTTAAAATAACGTATAAAATAACCATAAAGCTGATTAAAAACTAGTGACCATTTAAAAAGTGAACAGTGCTATTTTTTGAAGGGTTTCTAAGGGTTAGGTTTGCATTATTGCACAACGTTGAAAAAACTTATCTTTTTAAATAAAAAAAGGAGTGCTAGACAATTTAGTAGCCTATTTCATGATAGAGAATGATGAGAACTTGGCAAGAGAAAGGCCGTCTATTAACCTTGCTTTTACTGTGAAGACCTTTGCCTGAAGTACCAGAGCTGCATTCACTACAAAAGGCTTGACCTTGGAACAGAAGTGCGTATCCCAGCACCCTCCTTTCTAATAATAATAATAACGATAATAAAGTATTGAAAAGACAAGCAAAAAATGCTTGCTCCCCCAGGTAAAAGAAAAATTAAATGTCATTTATCGTTTTGCTTGCACACCAGCTGCACCCCGGGTCCGTTTCAGCTCCAGCGGGAGAGGTTTAGAAGTCCGTGTGCACTGCGAATATTTGAATCACTGTCAAGGTCGATTGATACAGAATCTGTGGCACGTTTTCTGGGCATCTTATACAGGAGGACATGCCAGTGCTGTGATCTTTCTTTCTTTTAATCCCTAGATTTGTTCTAGTTGCTAAGCTGCGTAGCTCTCGATAGTGCCGTGGTGCTTAGAGGTCTGAGCGAGGAGCGCGTCAGGCCGGTGCTGTGCAGGAGCGGGACCGAGGGCGGCCTCCCGCCGAGCTCGCCAGGGAGGACAGACGCTGAGCACTAGTAGGTGGCGACACAGGTGGCTGTGGTGGCCTTCGCAGCCAAGAGTGGTAGCTCTCCAACAGGCTCCAGCTGCCCCTGCCCTTCCTGGACATGTGCTGGGAAGGGCCATTTCCCCAGGATGGGGAGGGAAGCGGGGTGGCAGGAAGGCCTCCCCCGTGCAAGGCTGGGTGTGAGCAGGGGAGGTTGTTTGGAAGGCAGAGCAGGGGCACGAGATGGTCAAATGGTCCAAGTTCATTGTCTGTCCCTGCCCAGGTTGGGACGGGACGTCGGGCTGCGTGAGTCTGATGCTCACAGTGCCTGGGAAGAGCAGAGGACTGGGGGAAATCACGGCAAGTGTCTGAGGGATGGGATAGCGAGCTATGGGCAGGAGTCATTGAGTCATCGAAAATAGAATCCTTGAGGTTGGAAGGGACCTTTAGGGATCATCTAGTCCAACCTCTGTGCATGGAGGGAGCTTATTCAACATGAATAAGTTGAACAGCACAGTTGTCATTACTTACGTGTTTTTTGCCTCCCTTTCCTGTGTTAATATCAACAAGAGTTCCTATTTAATAGCTAGTGTCCCCAGGCTGCCTTTTTCCACCCTTTCTTTTCTTGGAGTGCTGTCTGGCCAGGAGTGGTTAGGCCCAGTAAATAAAGCCATTTAGATAAGAACCCTTTTGTCTTCATCTGTCGTGTAACTATACTGGCCTAAAAGTCACTTTTCTAAAAACACTCCTTTAAAAATGTCACAGAATTACAAGATTTAGCTGGGAAGACTGTATGAAACAGTTCAGGGAAAATTCACTTTAAAAAATTACATATTACTCTCTGATTAAAACGGGCTCGTAACCTTGGGTTGTCTTGCTGGAAGCCCCTGCAGCCACAATCTGTGGAGGTATTAGCTGCCACAGTCATTACCAGCATCTTCTATTAAGACTGACCAACTCTTCACATGTCAACTAAACACATCCAGCTTTAGGCCTGTCTGTCATTTATTGCTGACTGGGGACTTTCCAGAGTTAAATTAAGAACTGCTGTTCATCCTATGGCTGTGGGTATGTCCTTGAAATTCTGTGCATGGAAAAAGATGGATACCAGATAGTGCTTGTGATGGCAGAGCAACGTTTTTCTAGCATTTTTTTTTCACAGACAGAAAAACAAAGCAAACCCAAACAAACGAACAAAAAACTTAGTACCATGTCCAGGAAATGGATTTGTAAACTTTCTTGAAAGACAAGAAGCAGTAATTATAATGTTGATGAATAAAAGAAGGTTCCTGGATGTCAGCAGCCAGCTCGTTATTCTGCTGGTACTTGTCCTTGTCTCTATCCATCTCACCCTGCTCCGTGCAATCCCAGATCCGCCTGTCATCTCGTGCGTTTTGCGGCGACGTATTCACAGAGCTCCTGCCACAAAGCTGGATGCTTTTACTTTGTTTTCCCCGCCGCCTAAATGATTTCTGTGTAAGGTTCAGCAAGCGGGAGCTGGCTACTTGTGTGAAGCTGCCATTTAGCCATGACGTGAGAGGCTTTTAGCGCGTCTGCCCTGCAGACACGGTCGGCTGCGGCCGCGCTCTCCATATTTGGTGGCTGTGCAAGGAGAGCCAGGTGGTGCTGCAAAGCACAGCACAGTGAAGCGTGGACAGATCTAGGTTTGACATTTGTCATCCCGCACTGCTGAAGGGAAGAGAAAAATCTGCTTTTCCATATGCTTATGCTTTAATTTTTGCCTGCAGTTTTGTCCAGATGGCCCTTGTGAACATTGTTTACTTTAAGATGCTGTCCCAGATGTTTTGGAATGCCGATGGATAAATGCAACAACTGTGGTATACTAATACACAAATTATTTACACAATTTTGGCTTTTTATTTTTTTATTATTTTAACCATCTCTTCTCCCCGCACTTCTGTGTATGGCACACCTCTCAGAGCCAAGAAGACTCCAGTAATTTCACTGACTTTCTGAGCCTGAGCAGCGCCTTCAAGCTGCAGATATTGGCAGCACCTTCTCGTGCCGATGCCTGTCGGGGGCTCCGGGCGGAGCAGCAGGACACCCCGAGCCCCAAGATGGGAGCCTCTTTGGGGGGCAGCGGTGCCCACGCCGTTGGTCATCTGCCGGCTCCAAAAACCCTTGGTGGGCTCTTGCAGAGGGGATTTGGTCTCCTGCTTTGTCCTTTTGCTGCCTTCCACACCAGTGGAACCGGGGATATTTTAAAGCTCTGCAAGCAGTTTTACTGAGAATGCTTTAAGGTGCTTTTGGCCAGCAAAGCAGCTCTGTCTGCATTTTGCCAGACTCAGAAAAACAAAAAAGGGGAAAAAGAAAATTCCTCAACTGGTATAGGGTGCAGACAAACTGCATCAGAGATGCGATGGATATTTTTAATGGGTGATTTTTATTTGATTACATTATTTTCCTTTTGTAAGCAAGAAAGTGCCTAGCAGTGTACATAAAAGAACCTTTTGGCATGAGCATTTCATTAACGTAAATAGGTCTGTTAGTTATTTCTCAGGAGCACTTTAATGAGACTTCACTGTGAAACTCATTAGAACAAATACATGAATTCATATGTCAAGACATAGATTGCAGCATCACAGTTCTTGGCATCTATTAAGTCCATAACTCGTTTACATTGATGTGCATTGTTAATCAATATTTAAGACACTGCAGATGTCAGTAATGTTCATATTTAGTCCTGCAACCATGACAGTATGAAAGTTGCTAGTAGAATTTCAGGCTAAATATTGTTATCTCAAGTCTTCCCATTACCTCTAGGCTACAAGTTAATGACTGTCTAACTTTGCTGTCTCTCATCTATTTAAATAATAAGGCAAATGGGAAAATGCACCGATGCTGTACTGGTAGCATATTTCATGGCAGTTTTATGAAATTTTTGAGTTTAGATTTTTTTTTGCTTTTAGAAACCAAACAGCACTGTGCGTATTTGGGTTGTGTTAGCAGCTCCTCGGGCAGTGACAAAGGAAGGTTGGTGGGGGGGAAACAAACAACTCAGATTCTGCTGCTGAGTGAGTTGCACAAGCCAATGTGAGCCGAGTACAGAAACTGGTAAATAACTTCGGTATTCAGGTGGTGACTTCTGGCTACCTGTTTTTCAATGCACCAAGAAGCAGAGTGAGAGCTCCTGTGTGGTGTTTCTGCATTGTATAGCGAGCATACATCTAAAGCAGCTCTTGTTCATAAACTAATAAAGCCTGTTTTTATTTATTTGTCATTGTTAATAACTGGGATAGCTTATTTGTTGTGGACTGTTGGCTATATGTTGGCTGGAGACTTTTTCCAGGGGTTTAGCTGTTGACATTTCTCATCTTTTATAAAGACTGGAAAGAGCAAGTAGCATCAGGGTGTCTTGCAGTATATGCTAGAAGGTAACCCTGATGTACTTAAGGATGGAATCATTTAGACTGCAAAGTTATATTGTAATGCTAATTGATAGTTTAATTACAGGTTCATCAAAAATTATCCGACTCCGTGAAGAAAATACCGAAACAAGTGAAATACTGAGAGGAAAAGGGCCTGGCAACGGTGCATCAGTTCCAATTAAAGGAATAAATAATTTAGGAAATACGTGCTTCTTTAATGCTGTCATGCAGGTAAGATAGAAAGATACGATATATACAGCTTTCTCTTGATAGATTTCAGATATACTTAATCTGTTTAAAATGGGGAGTCCATAAAAGGCTGTCAATCTTCGTGCTACTTTCTGAAGGCCTTTTTCAAATCCTGTTCACTCCCTCCCTTCTAAGCAGTATTTTCTGGTATAACAAAAAAGAATTCCCAGATCAGTAACATTTGACAAATGAAAATGTCAAGTGTGTTATACATGCTGTGTGCGGGGGGGTTGTATTCCAGCACATGGTGTTATTTGTAGTTCCTCATTAGGCAGTCATGAGTAATACACTACATTTACCACACTGGTGGGTGTCAAAGTGGTACTTTATGCATAATTTAAATGTTCAAGCACCGATGTCTGCACAGTGAGTTGTGTTGGTTTAAGTCCTTACAATGGATGCAGATATAAAAGTACTTTTATTGATGTTGTTTTATTTTTTTTGCTTTCTGAACAGCATGAGCTATCCTGATAAGCTTTTATTGACGTTGAGGATATAACTAATCCAGGATACTGAACCCAGAAACAACCCAGTGGAAATGGGTTTTAGATTGGGATTTCCTATTGCTTCTTAGTTGAGCGGAGACCTCTGTGTGTCTGCAGGCAGAAATGAGAAAATGACATAAAGCTACTACAAACATGTAGAATGTTTGTAGAATAGAGTACTAGAATACTCTGTGTATATGGTGGAGACAACTGCAAAATTCGTCCGAAAAGCAGTAAACTTTAAGGAGTAAATTTGCTGCACATTGTCTGTCCATATATTCAGGAGAGACCTAAGTGATTTGCTAAGTGATTTGTAATTGAAGCTTACCAAAAAAAGAAAAAGAAAAAGAAAAAGAAAAAGAAAAAGAAAAAGAAAAAGAAAAAGAAAAAGAAAAAGAAAAAGAAAAAGAAAAAGAAAAAGAAAAANAAAAAGAAAAAGAAAAAGAAAAAGAAAAAGAAAAAGAAAAAGAAAAAGAAAAAGAAAAAGAAAAAGAAAAAGAAAAAGAAAAAGAAAAAGAAAAAAAAAGAGGTACATTGAGTTGGTTCTCATAAATTCAGTTGTGTAATGCTTATCTGTGTTCCAGTCTATGTGTGCTTCTTCCTGGGGCACGGAGGGAGACTTCAGAGTTTAAAAGGAACAAATGCTTTCTCATAGGTGATTTCCTCACATATAGAAGGAAAAAACCCTCTTAAAATTAATGAGTGCTATTGTTTAACAGAAATAACAATGTAGTTACTGAGAACTTTGGGGAATTGTAGAAACAGAAACAGTTATAGTTTGGGAAACATCCTGAGATCTCCTGTGTGGGAGAGACCGGTGTTTTCTGGTGATCTGATTTAAACCTCAGTGCTATATTTATTGAATCTGTTACCTATTTCCAATGCTAGAGTTTATAACTGAAGAAAACAGTATCATTGAAAGATCAGTATTGTTTGTTTATCTTTTCCTTCAAGAACTTGGCACAGACTCACATACTAAATGAACTGATGTATGAGATGAAGGAGAAGGGAACAAAGCTGAAAATCTGTCATACTTCAGACTCCCAACTGGTAAGTATGCAGTGAGAAATACAAATTCAGGGAATGTGGGAGGAAGCTGGAGCATTTCTTTGGAAGACTTGCTCCTACTCTCTGTTTTCTGTTTGACTTCAATTTTTTTTTTAATCCAGCTTGATATCTATGAACGCTTGATATCTATTTACAATACTATTTGTTCAGCCTTGAAGAAGTAGCAGTTGCCTTTGAAATTCCGTGATATCAAAGTAGGAAATGTCACTTGACCTTAAGAGTGGCTGACTTGTATTTATTTCCCATGTTTTTTCTTTAATGGGCATAGATGATACAGAAAATAGTATATTCAGCTGTATAAAGTGTTCATGAAATACTTTATTCCAGGCTGTCTCAGATTGCCTTCTTACCTTCTTTGGAAAGATTTGTAAAATATATTACCAGTTTCCTAGCCAGACAGTTAAATGTAGAGAAGCAAAATTCCACTGAGGACCAAATTTCTGTCTTCAGTTCATTGCAGGCATGTGGGAAAGGGGGACTGTGATTATAATCAAAAGAATATGCTACTGTTCCCAGTAATTTATTAGACTTAGGTTTTTATAATATCTTTATAAATTTTCCAATAATGTAATACCCTTTTCCATCTGCCAGCTAAGGCAAGCAGAGTACAGAGGTTTTCTTACTCCCTTTTCTTAATTTCCTTTCTGTTTTTCCGCTGTGTGCCGGGAGCTTTCTGGTGGCGCTGAGGGTTGGTGGGCTGGGAGCTGCTCCGGATCCCTCCACGATTGCAGAGTCCTGCTGGCTGCCCCTGGTGATGTGCGTAGCCCCCCCGGGCCAGAGCAGTGTGGAATTCACTGCGCTCTTACCCCCGTTGCCTCTAATAGCAGCTCTGAGCAGCAGCGTTTCAGTAGGTTATTGCTGAGCCACAACCGAGATCTGCAGCCTGTGCCCGGAGGCTTGCAGGGACAGTGCTGTGTTGGTTCATGCTTGATGGGAACCTTGCACAGCCATAAGGGTGAAAGATATTTTTTTTCTTATTTTTTTTTAATTTAATGTGAGTGCTTACAGTGTAAATAAAATCCCTGGAGAAAGACTGTATTTTCTGATTCCTGTGTGTTCGTGCAGTGGGACCTCAGTGGGTCTAACCAGCGGTAACGTAGGAGAGCGTAGCCTCCTGCTTGGTACAGGGCATTTTTGAGTTTTAGCAGTGCAATATCTGTGGGGATCCGCAGTGCTTACCTTATTTTGGAGGGGGAGGTGTGTGTTGTAAAGGGGCATCTTCTCTAATATCCCTGGGGAAGCTGCAGTCTGCTCTGATGAGAATCAGACCGGCTGGTAGCAGCGAGGAGCACCGCGGCCGCGCCGGGCCCCGCGCCGGCCCCTCACAGCGCGGAGGCTGCCGTGTTTGTGTGGGGACAGAGCGGGTTGAGAGGGGTCCCGGCCCTGGCACTGCCCCAAATGACCCCCGGCCGGGTCCTGCCGGTGTTGGGACGTGCTGGAGCTGCCAGAGGTGGCTGGAGAAGCGGCCCAGGCCGGAGCCGCCACCTCCATGGCACTGCGGGGACCCTCCTGGACTGCCCTCCCTGGTGCTTTTTAGAGAAGATTTTGTGATAAATTACCCTGCTACCAGGTGACCTTATATCTGTGCTCCACTGTGTTTACGTGGCAGTGACATAATTTTAAGCTTCTCCCAAAATCTTAATTGCTTGGCCCTTATAGTTTTATAGAGCACACAGAGGTGAGGCAGACTTAAAAACTAGAAAACTCAAGTATAGCCAAGCAATGTGAATATTATGCGCAAAAACAGACCAAGAGCTGTGCTTTTTCAATTATTCTTATTACTGTTTTATTTATTTTTACTTGCTCTTTTGGCATGGCTTCCAGCCTGAGCTTTGAACCTGGCAAGCTCAGTCTCTTGATGCACAGAGTGAGCAGTTTGTTTGGCTGCTGGGCAGGCGGCACCTCATGTTCTGGAGTCCCCAGCAGCACCATGTCAGCACTGTAAATCCAGCTTGTAAATACGGTTTACGTAGCAAGAAAGAATATTCGAGCCTTCTGAATGTTAGCCAGGAATATGCTGAGAACTGTGTTGAAGAACTCATCCCTGTTTGTTACCCAAAGTTTTACTGTATTTTACTTTTTTCATTAATTATTGACATTCCTGTTTCCAAAATTTCTTGGCTACCAACCTATTTGCTCATCAAGAATTGGTTAATTTTGTAGCTATTATTTTTTAAATAAGCTTTTTCCTTGACTCTTTCAATCATATAGGTGACAACAAGATTTAAAAAAAAATAAGAGTAAGGCTGGTAAGGCTGAAAGCTGTATTGTTCTTAAGTATAAATGTACTAACCTGAAACAAGTCCTACATGTTACTCATTATGGAATCTGATGTTCCGTTTACTTTTCCTTTGAAGGACCCTTTGATGGTGAACCTCTCCAGCCCAGGACCCTTGACTTCAGCCATGTTCTTGTTCCTTCACAGCATGAAGGAGGCAGGAAAAGGTCCTCTTTCTCCCAAAGTGCTGTTCAGCCAGCTTTGTCAAAAGTAAGTGTCGTTAGTATTTTATTTATTTATTCTTAAAATTTCCAATAGGATGTACCATAGAGAAACTGAAGGGAACAAAATCGCCACTCAGGTTTTGTTGGAAGTTGTGTTTTAGGACAAAGCTGTGCCAGTATTGCAAAATCTGTGTTTAGGAGAAAAAAAAAAAAAAGATAAGCTTTTAAATGTGAAACGTCTGCTGTCGTGTCTGTCCTTGGCATTAATCCAATATCAGAAAGGGTCTAACAAGTAAGGACTTGAAGCACTATTAAAATGGCATATAGCTCCAGATTGCAAATGCTCACAAGCCCTAAAGACACCCCTGTTTCTTGGAGTGGAAGATGTTTGGTATTTGTAGGTGTCCTAAATTAAGACACAAACCATCTTGCCTTTCAAAACCCCTGTAGAAGGCCTTTTTAAAAGTCGATAGAAATATTTAGATACAGACATTACAAGGAAAAGAAGCTGTAGAGGCAGAGTAACTGAAATATGATAGAGCTGAATCTTGCATTTGAAAGATTTGGAAGTTAATAATGCATGTTAATGTGTTTGTCACAATATTTTTATGGGATTTTAAGTGCTCTGCAGCAGGGGAGTTAAGAGGAAATTTACTACTGACCACTACCACAAGGCAACCTCACTGTGCAAGCACAGGATTAAAATATCCTATAAAGAAACAGAAGCTTTTAGACTAGAGCAGGGACAATTAAATTCAGGTACAGAAATCCATTGTTATTTTCTATTTGTCCTCAAAAATAATCCTCAGAACCTTATTGTCCTCATATGTGGATTCTCTGCTGTTTAGTAAAGTGGAAGGCTATTGTCTTTCCCTGTCCACGTGTTTAATAAATTTTAATGAAATATTTCTAATTTACATCAAATTTGTTTGAATCTGGCTAATAGGCTCAAAAGTTATGAGGATCAGATGAATATGCAGGTGAGTATTTTTGCTGTGTGGGCTGCATAGGTATTTATAGTGTGTGATAGTGTCTGTATTTTGAAGGGAAAGACCAGTAAGAAGGATGCAGTCCAGGTAGAAATTGCCGCATGAGGTTTAATCAGGAGTCCCTCTCACCCAGTGTTCTCTCCTAATTGCTTTTAAAAGGGAAGAGTAGAAATAAAACATGGCCTAGATTGATCTAGGAGATGTATCCCAAACTTTTTTGCTCTACAGTATATCAACATTACTTTAGTTTTAGACTAAGGTGACCTCAGAGTAACATTTTTTGAGTGCCTGTGACTTGAATTTTAAGAATGAACTGAATGTATATGTTTACACATCCACTGGCATTTGGGAGTGTTTTAACTATGGAGTTATTTTGTTGATTTTGTAAACATGTAAGCAGGTTTTCAAGGGAGCCAGGGAAGCTGCATTTGTGGAGGGGTTGCCTTTCCCATGGCTCCTTCATGCTCCTTCCAGCAGAAGTTCCTAGGCAGAGTCCTTGGAGCTTCTCAACAGAAATATAATCCTGGCTGTTATTTAAACAGCACTGTCTTGTACAACGAAGCTGAGGGAAAGGGGAATGTTGCCTTTTGGTCAAGGATTTGAGTTGGACTCTGCTTTTTCATCTCTTTCATTCTCTTTAGTTAAGATCTTGTGTGAAGAGCTGCCAAAGCGGGTATAAAGCAGAATCTGCCCATTTTGGAGCTGGGAATACTAATATATGACCTTACTAATGTATCTACTAATGTACCACTGTACTTGAGAGTTTATGAAATAGATTAAAGGCTGCGCTTAGCTGTGATATCAAGAACTGGACTCAGCGATGCAGGAATTGTGTTTCCAGGCCCATGTTCCCATTTACTCGAGCACTGTTTGGAGTAGCTTCTTGCAGCTTGCAGAGGAGGGCTCTGAACTCACACACGCCGAGCGCTAAGCTGTTGCACCCAATACTTTTTATAGTCAACTCCTGATGTAGATTTGACTAGTGGAAATGCCGAGGATGCCTGTGGGTGGTGGGATCTGCCTCTGCCTCGGGCTGGGCTGCCCCGTGCTGACCGGCCAAAGAGCAGCAGCAGGGCCAAAGAGCAGCTCCCTTCTCCTGCACGGCAGCAGGCTGATGGGGTGCTCTCCCCGGGCAGGGAAGTAGCTTGTGAATAGATTAATTTTGTTTGAGCTGGTGTTGATGGATTTGGGTCTTTTTGCTAATCTGCTAGCAGACTAGTGGCATATTTGGGTGCTGGAAGATGCAGTTGGGGTAGGTGTACGGCTTGGTGCCTGGCGCCGCTGCCTCCTTTGCTGAGCTCCAGTGCCTGGAGTTGTCCTTGCTGATGTCCTTGTGCCCTCAGGTGACCACCTGGAGCATCCCAATGTTTCTGCATGTCTCCAAAAGCCTGCGTTTGATCCGAGCATCCTTCCTCAGGAATGGTTTGAAGAGGGGTCAGTGCAGGAAATCCCAGGGAAGGGGGCAAGGAAGGTAGAGGAGAAAAAGGAACAGGGAAAAAGGGATTTGCCCGTAGGCAGAGAGCGGGTGAGGAACCCCAGGGGCAGGTGCTGCCCTTCCTCAGCTGGCAGCTCTGTAACGTGGAACCCCCGAAACGGGCACGTGAAGAGCTCCGGGGGTTGCCACGTGCTCCCTGCTCCAGGGATTTCGGAGAACCGGGACATGGTCCTTTGGGCTGCGAGCTGTGGCTTGAAGCACCCGCAGAGATCACGGCGCCACGTTCTGCGCCTTATGTATGGAAGGGTATTTGTGGAACATCTTTCAAAAAATAACAACAGGGGAAAAATGAAACCGAGTGTTGATTTTATCAAGTGGTGGGGTAGCCAGGTTGAAGAAAAGGGGAAGAAGAGAAGGAATGGATGAGTTTTTCTGCGGCAACTGTTTAGCGTCTGGTACTAATTCATCCACTGTTAATTTTGTTAGTGTTGCAGCTGTCAGATGTTTTGCTAGCACAGATTGCGAGCATAGCTACAGGGCCCTTCTGTTTGTTTTCCACTATTCTGAATATTAGGACTGCAGACTTCTGACTTATCTAGAGACTTAGCAACTAATGCAACATTTATATATTAGGAGGACATGATTTTTATTTCTTTTATTTGCAGTGACCGAGGGATTTTGTTGATGGAAAGAAGGATCGGTTTGTTTAGCAAGTAAATGTGGCAATATTACAATAATTAGATAGAAGCAGTTTGTACAAATTTTAGAAAAGCTGCTTCGAACTTTGATCAGAGAATAATTTATAGTGGAACTGGATTGCTACATTCGCATGCAGGAGATGATTTGTTGCTTAATAAAGATTTTACTGGTGGTTACCAAACACAGGCATTTTGGGTTATTTTCTTTGTTTTGTTTCCTAATGAGTAGCAGAAGTTTTCCCGTGTTTCCCGTGTTTTAGGGAGCAGTTAGCAACGCTGGATGGCTGGGGTTTGGGAATGCAAGGCAGATAAATGTATACGTAAGCAGCATGGACTGGGATTTAGGTTCGCTTTTCCCGCTGGGGTGGAGAATCCGTGTGTTGTTCTGAGCAACAAAGCTATGAGAAACGTTTGCATGTATAATAAAACAACAGAAAACAATTTCATTAGTTGGAATGCCACCCTGAATACAGCATTACAGAATAAAGCAATTTTGGAGCTTGAGAGAGCAATATCAAAAGTAGGAAGCTCTCATATGAAGAGGGGCGTAGGAATTTAGACAGGAGAGGAGAGGAAAAGGAGGCAGGACAATGAAAAAACACAATACATSATAGAAGGTTATGATACAAGGTTAATTAGTAGTGCTTATTTAACTGCCCCCATAAGAGTTCAAGGATCTGTCTGTGACACTGAAAGGCAACAGATTTAGAGTCGGGGGAAAAAAGTCCTTCTTTTAACAGTTGCTGCAGCTAACCTGTGGGTATTGATGTCCCCGGTGAAAATAGTAGCAGGACTTCAAGGAAGGAAGAAGCATTAGGTGTCCTCAGTTACACAGTGTGGAGGCTTTTGAAGTGACCTCGTGCATTAGAAGCCTGGCTTGACTACCAGCTGGTACTGAGGGGGAAAGCTCCAGGGCCAGGTAAGTCTGTTGCTGTCAGTAAAAAGGCTCGTGCCCCTGCCTGGCACTCAGGTGGGGAAGCAGACAGAATTCCTGCGAGCAGCTGGGCTGCTGCAGCCTTGCAAAGGTGCTTCTCACGAGTATGTCCCTGTGCCTTGTTCAAGCACCACCGTTATGGTGTGGGACAGGTCAGCCCTGATGCCTCGTTTCCTCCATGTGGGGAAGGCGAGGCAGAAATGCTCGGAAGCAGTCGGTCAGAAGCCAGTGGAAAGGAGAAGTAGGATCTGCCTCCCCTTGCCACTGAGGCGGGACAGGCTTATGTTCCAGTGTTCATTCTCGGCCCACATGCTGGCAAGCCCATCTTTCTCTTACTAATTTGTTTTTCCTCCTCAGTAGCTTGCAGTAGTAGAGTTGTTACGATTCTGAGACAGGCTTGAGAGTCAAATTTGCTTAAAAAAAAATGGAGCTGTAAAGTTTAAGGGCCCAAGGTTTGCTGTGTCTCTTTCAGTTTGTTAGTGTTTTCTTCCAGTAGCAAGTGTCTGCTGGGGCCGCTCTGTTGCCACACGCCCAAGTGCAGTACGAAGGGCAGCCTGTGCTTTCCGAAGCAGGGGGCCCAGGAGCTCGGCCCCACACTTGTGGGGCAGCTTTGCTGTTGGTCACGTGGAACCACGGCCTTGGGAGCCTCTGGTTTGTTTGTGTGCTGAGCCATGTGAGGACATGCGGGGCTTGCTGCAACACTGCTTTGAAAGCCTGAAAACGGCCAAGAAAACGTGTTTTGGGAATTGCACTAAGTTAGCAAAGAATAATTGGTCTTGAACTTGAAAGGAGTTTTCAGGAGGAGTTTGGGGTTTTGCGAATGGCAAACAACTGCAGCTTTGGGCCATTTTGTTCTGGCTGTTCTGTAATGACAGTGAGTAGGAGAGTGTCATTAAGGAAGGTGGGTCCTACAAACTGTGTTAGCTTTTATAAAATGGCCCTTCATGTGCTTTTTTATAACTCAGTAGTCTTTCAGGTGTTGGGGGGACTAACATTTTCATTTGCAAATAAGCAAAATTTCTACAGAGACTAGTGGTAAGAATGCATTTTATTTCATGTCACTTCTTGAAACCCTGCATTGCAGGATTTAAAGGTTTCTCTGCGTGTTAATGTCATCTGAAACAATTAAACAGTATGCTCCTCCTTTTTTTTTAAATAATATTTCCAGGCATTTATTGCACTGCCGTAAGTTTCTCAAGGTATTAACCTATCCTGTTCAAGGATAGTATTTATGGTTTGAAGGAAGCCCCTTGGGGAGGATTTTTATTAAGGGCAGTAAAGTGTGTCAGTCCAGTGCCACGCAATTAAATGGCTTCCACTGCATTTCAACTTCTGTTCTCAAAGAATAGCTTAATCCCATCGAATGAACCAGACTGGATATGATAGGAATAAAAAGCATTTTAATGCTTTTGTTTGTTTGTTTTCATTAAAAATACACGTTATTGCATAGTACCTGTTACTAAGAGCACCGTAGGAGTGGGTCACGTTCAAAGGAAGATGTTTCCCGAGGTGGCGGTGCCGGATCGTGCCTGGCCCCGGCTGAGGGCCGCGCGTTGCTGCCGCGTTCGTCCTTCACCACTCAGGGCCCTGAGCGGGAGCCCAACCTGTTCCGTCATTATCCTGCTGACACTGAACAACAGGTTGTCTCGCGTTGGCACTGGCTTCCATATGTCAGCACAGCTGTGAGCGGTCAGCCCAACCAACCATCTCCACGGCCCCCACTTTTGCCAGGGATCTTGCTTGGAGCGTATTTTCAAGGAGACACGAGTGCACATCTTTTACTTGTCAGATCCCTCTGTATCAGCATGGATTAATTCCTTCACCTCCCCCCCAAATACTGGTTCCTAGTGGAGGAAGCATCCTGTAAATTGGGTAAAACACGTTTCTCCCTTCGTCTTTTCCCCCACAAAACAAGTGCACTATTCTGAAATGTTTCTCCATGGAGCATCAGCTATGTAGAATTATACAGTGTGTTAACGGCACGCCACAGACATGAGTAACCAGGGGGCCAGATATTAATTGCTGCTAATGGAAATGACATTTCTCTGCAGAACGAACTGCTCCGGCCTCACGTCGCATCTTTGCAGGTCGCTTTCTCTTCCACCTCTGCGTGATGGTCGTAACTGTTACAGAATCACAGAACCACAGACTGGTTGAGGTTGGAAGGGACCTCTAGAGATGCTCTAGTCCAATCCCCCTGCTCCAGACACCCAGAGCACAGGGCACAGGGCGGCATCCAGGTGGGTTTGGAAGGTCTCCGGAGAAGGAGACTCCACAGCCTCCCTGGGCAGCCTGTGCCAGGGCTCTGTCACCCTCACAGGAAAGAAGTTCCTCCTCACATGGAGATGGAACTGCCTGTGTTGCAACTTACACCCATTGCCCCTTGTCCTGTCACTGGCCACCACCAAGAAGAGTTTGGCTCCTTCCTGCTCCCTACATTCGCCCTTCAGGTATTTGTACATATGGATCAGATCCCATCTCAGGCACCTCTTCTCCAACGTCACGCCGCCCTCGATGTCGTTCCCGTGCAGCCGGAGGCACGTGGCAATCAGCAGTTTCAGTTGGTTCCCATCAGAGCACATGTGCGTTCAGTGCAAGCCCCGAGGAGCCCAAATCACCTTGTCCTCTTAGGCCCCTTGCAGCCTGAGAAGTTACTAAAAGAAACTGGTGCCACCCCTGAGAACTGCAGTAGTTGGTTCTCTTTTCCTCCCTCCTTTTCACTTAAGCCAGTAAAATCGGTGTGCAGAACATACAGGTTTCATGCATTTCCCTGAAATACGGTTTAGTAAATTAATTTTTGCCTCAGGGGGAGTAATACATGTTTTGTGTCGGGGGAGGTAGCACTGCAGATGATAAGCAGCAATAAAAGGCGGGGGAGCGGGGGCTTTCCTCTGAAACACATCGAAAGTGACCCCTGAAGTGCTCATTTTCCTTCCCGTTGCTATGGGGCCTCTTGAAACGCTGTCACTCCGTTCTGCAGCAAGGAAAATTCCTATTAGGATACTAGCAGCACAGGAATCCAGGCTTGTGTAAATGCGAGAATTTCGCTCAGATACCATCCAGTGAGTGTTTTGGAGAATATATGCTGAATATGCCCCATATTGCTCAGTGTCTCAGGAAAATGAGAAGTTTCCCAAAAATACAAAAAAGCTGCAGCTCTCAAAATGTAGTAGTGCTTCAAAATGTAGTAATTTCAGAATGCTGTAGTTTTCTCAAAAGTACATGAATGTTCTTAAAAACGTGCGCACAGATAATATGTTTTTTTTTTTTACAACAACTGTTTTATTTATTTAGTGCTTTTTAAAATATATCTAGTTGTTGGAATCCATTTTACTGGAAACAAAATGTTTGAGTTAAATAGAAGCAAAACATGACATTTTGACAGCATGAAATGAAAATATTTCTTAGGAGGAATATTTCAAAATCTGTTTTGTTGTGTTTTTTTTTTTTTTAATTTGAAATAAATTTCCAGGTTGTCCTGCACATACAAAAAAAAAATAGTAAAAATTGTCACCTGCTCTATAGACTTCAGATGTCAGAAGATGTTTAGAAGTGGCCTTACTAGTACACTTGTTAAATAAGAACATTGGCATGAGAAGTAGATGCAAGATGTTTCATGTGTATTGTGCCATTTTGTGTTGCTTTGCATGCGCAGGCCCAGATTTCTTCCACTTAATTTTAGGCACTGACCTTAGATGCCTGGTCACCTTAGAGCCTTCTCCAGTTACTGAAGTGCCTCCAGGGAACCACTCAGAGCCCAGACCTTTATGTGCTGCCTGGAACGTGGGGCTGCTGCGACCCAAACCCCGAGCCTTGCCCTCCTGCCCAGCCTTCACGTTTCGTCCTATTCTGATGCTTCCTCTTACTGTACTTTACACCCTTTAATATCTCATATCCACGGGCAGGAATTCCTAAAGCAACATGACTCGCTTTAGTGCGAGAGTAGGGAAGAAGCTTCATCTTGAGAGCCCGAGAGCAGAGGAAGGGCTCGGCTGGGCAAGCAGGATTAGTGCACACTGAGCAAGCACCCGTACTCATTACAGCCTGGCGCTAATGAGTCTGTGCGCACGCTCTGGGGCTGGGGAAGGAAAGCCCATCAAGATGCCTCGAGTGACGGTGTGGGGCTGACGGAGCGGTTGCTTTTGCCAGCCGCTGGGCCCGTTGATCAGCCCCTGTTGAGTTGTGCTTGT
>NW_020455283.1:436279-482913 GCF_003342845.1 Nothoprocta perdicaria | reverse complement strand
AGGTGTCACCTGCGGGATCCTGGAGGAGATGGCAGCGCACGGACAGTCACCGCTGCCGCTTGGTTGCCAGGGTGGAAAAAAAGCCTTTGAATTTCACTTGAGATGAATTGATGCGGGGTTTTAAGTGAGATCTGCAGAGAAACTTGTCTGGGAGGAAATATGTGGGTTGGTCAGGACGTTCTAATGATGTGAAATAAAAGTAAGTTAAGAGTGAGCATCTACACACAGTAGACACATTTGTGGCTGGAGAAGTAGACACGTAGACTTCGTGTAGACACGAAGCTGGAGATCCAAGTTATTTACAAGCAGTTGACAACTGTGGTTAGCCTGGTTGCACAGAATAGCACCTTAAGGGTCTAGCCACATATTTGTAAGTGTATTTTATAATTTCTATATAATCTATGTCTGCAAAATACCTATTTAGAGTATATTTTAGATGTGGATGGTACCAAGGGACTTTAGAATTTTCAAGGAGCAGGGATTTAGTCTCCTGACCGCTTGTTTTGTAACCGGGGCACTCTCAGGCATGTGCAGTTGACAGAAACATCATTGGTGCAAAATGGTAGTCTTGTCCGAAGCAGATTTGCTTTTTCCTCTTGGTTAGAGGGTCACACTCTTGCTGCTGATGTCCTTTTCACAGGAATTTTATTTGCTGCGGAGTCCTAGCTTCTCATTTGTCCTATTACTTTATTGATAAGAGCAAAAAGCCACGAGCTGCCGGGGTCCTGCCTTGTCCGTGGCTGGGCGTGCGAGCCGGCTGGCCCCTTTGGGTGCTGCTGCCAGACACCCTGAGGGAGGGCGGCCCCCAGGGCAGCGTGTGGTGAGAGCAGGAGGGCAGCCCCTGATGCGCCTTTTGTAAGGCATGGGGGTCCTTTGCCTCGAGTCTTCTCATTTCTAGGCATGAGAAGTTTGGTGAAAGGAGGCTGGTTTGTTTGCTTTTTGATTGTTTTTAATGCTATTGTTGTCTTTGACAATTCAGCTTTAATGTTTAATGCTAGTAGATATTCCAGAAGGTGGGCATGCGATCTGGGAATTTCAGGTGGTCTTTGGATCACACACATCCAAAAGACAGTGATATTTGCATTTATGCAGAAGTATTGTCTTTTCTAGTACTCCAGCTCTAATTGGATTGTTCGCTGGTGCAGATCTCAGAAAAAAAAACCTACTCAACTGTATTGTAAGGCAGGGGGCTGAAGCACACAGTTCTGCAGTAGCAGTGCTGCTCACCTGTCATCCCAGGCAAGATTAGCATCATGAACTAGCTGCTTACACCATATCCATATCCAAACTTCTGTTCCCCAGTCTAACAAACTGCAGTGCCTCAGTTCATTTCTGCAGCACCTCAGTTCATTTTAAAACTTAGTTGAAGAATCATTACTCTTACCTAATAATAAGAATAATAAATAATAATGCCGGGACAGTTTGCTGCTACAGAAGTGCTGGTGTTCTCAGACAGAAGTGCTGCTAGCGTGGATGCCACCACACAAAGCTGCATTTTGGTCATACCTTCCCCATAGGGTCAATGTGCTACCCAGACCCAAGTGCAGACCTCGTGGTGTAGATGCAGCTATACCAGGAGCTTCCTACAGCCTCGTTAAGATATTTAGGGATTGCACCTCATTGTGTCCCTGCCATCCAGCAAGGGCCTGATGCAGAGGTTGCCTTACTGAGAACCCCCCAAGCAAATTCTTCTTCTTCTTCTCTAGGGCTCCCCGATTTAAGGGGTTCCAGCAACAGGACAGCCAGGAGCTTCTGCACTATTTGCTAGATGCAATGAGGATCGAAGAAACAAAGGTAACATCTCTTCTGTGTATTTTTGAAGAACTTGCTGTATATTATAAACTAGGAGTCATTATTTCTGTGTTGGTCACATTCCTCATGTTTTGAAGTTGCGCTTATTGGAGCAAGGGTGGCTTTTCTTATTATCTTCAGAAAAAAAGATGAAGTAGAAAGAATATGATAAATACATCACCAGTAACTTTACTGAATCTGATTTTTTTTTTTTGGCTTTATTAAAAAAGAATACTTTTTTATGGATAAGATGCTGGTTTCCATTATTTAAAATCTACATTCCATAAATAGCAAGTTATACTGTATTGAAAATGTGCCTGTGCTGCTTTTTGTGTTTCTTTTTCCTTTGCTATTTCTGCGTCCTGTATTGTTGAATACTAGAGTTGTTCTTGCTTGTTTTTCCTCTTTTAACTGATCTGATCTGTTAGTTTTCATCTGCTTGTCTTTGAACCCTCTTCTCAGATGACATTTGGATAAAAGAGCCTTTTCCAAGACTGGTAAAAAGGAGGTGCTTAGATGTGGCACTGACCAGCGTCCTTCGTCTTTGTCACATTTGATAATATAAGGGATGTAATGAAGCTAAGCTGAGTTATCATGGAGATAAGATACAGAGCTGTGTATGAGCCCAACTCCTGACTGTAGAGTAGCACCAAACTGAATCTTACCCTGCCAGAATATTGAATGTTGTCCTTGGCAGCAATGTACTGAATCATGAACAGAATTGAACTATCTAAAGAACTTGCTGCATCTTGACATCGTCACCCTTGTAAAATTGCAGGTAGAACTGGGCACATAACAGAAGCTGCTGACTGCTGCTTCATTTAATAATTAAAAAAAAAAAAAAAAAAAAAAAAGGCATGTTTTTGCAACAGAGGGAAAGCTTATATTGTTTTTCATTGATTTTTTTTTCCATATAATGAAAAGGTGGAAGCTATCTTTGCTTCACAGCTGAGGGCTCACCCAAAGCTCAACTATAACAGCAGATGAGCTTCCTCTCCAGTGACTGATTGCTCTCTTTCCCCCTCCATTCAATCCCCTGCTTTATCCGTGAATGTGCTGTCGTTATAATAGCCCATGTTTTATCTTTCGGGCAGTCTTTTTAGTGAGAAGTGATAGCCGCTGTAGGTGCTATAAAAAAAGCCAATGGACTGTTCGGATAATTTTGCAGCCTGTTTTAGGCACTAGAGTGTTTCTGCAACCCGCAGCACTGGCAGCCAAAGGCGGATCCCACCCTTTCCTGCAATTACACCCCTGTTTTGCCTTAACGGTGCATTACTCCAAAGAGCGGCCATCACCCCGGGGCAGCTCAGCGAGGCACGAGGCACGTGGCGAGGGAAGCCCTGCCGTGTCTGCGCCGCGTTCTCGGCCCCGTGGACGGCCTGACAAGCGGCAAGTGTCAGACGCGGAGCGGGCGGTGCGCGGGCTGCCACCGCGGCGGCCATTACGCGGCCTGGGAGGCGCCGCAGCTGCGCCCGGTGCCGTGGGGCTGCCGCACCAGGGCCGCCACCAGATCCCGGTGGGAAGGATGGCGGCCCCACTCCTAGACGTGTTCCCTATGGAGAGCATGAAGTTTAGGGAGCAACCCTGCGCAGATCCCTGCCGCGTGTGGTCGCCGGCACCTGCGCGGGCCTGCTCTGCCGCGGGGCGGCAAAGCGGCCATTTCAGGAGGGCCTACCTGTACATACTTTTATATATATATATAAAAGTCTTCACTAAAAAACATAAAGAAATATATCAATATAAAGAAATGAAGAAATATATAATTGTAAGAAGCTAAATAACTAGTAACAATCTCGCTCCACCAGGCCTCTATGTGCGTGCTTCCACCTGACAGATCACCTTTGCGGCACCAGCATTGACCTTGTCCGTATCGCCATTAGAAAAATAAAAAGTGTGCACCCCGCCGCCACACACAACCCCCCAGTGTATTTTTAAGATAAAAGGCCGTCGATACTGCCCCCCCCCCCATTGTATTTTTAAGCTAAAAGGCCGTCGATACGGGGGTGAGCGCGACGCGCTGTCTGCGGCGCGGGCAGCGCGCGCCGGGGCCGGCTTCGCGCCAGGGCCGAGGGAGCCGAGCCCTGCTGCTCATTGATTCATGTCTGCGGCCGCTGTCGGCGCCACCCTCGCCATTCAAAGACTGGGCCTTTCTGTGACCTAAATAAATGGTCCAGCGCGCTAATCCCAACAAAAGCCTTGCTTATGGCCCTAAACCCATTTATGGTGTTCAGCGTGGTGAATTACCTATTGATCGGTGCGTTTAGGATATTGCTGGCTTTAAGATGGACAAAGCGGAGCTCGGCGCGGCGGGAGCAGGTTCACACACTCCGAGGCAGGAGTGTGGCTGCCACGGATGGCAGCTCAGCGAGACCCCAGACCCCCGGAGCAGCCTGTCCTTGCGGCGCTCAGCTTGTGCTTCGAAGGTCCACCTTGGTGCCTGCAAAAAGTCCTTGATTCCCTTTTATTCGTACACAGGTTGTGCGCCAGCTAAGGACGCTTTGTCTCGCACGTTGTTTCTAGGATGGTACCTTGCCCCCGTGGCTTCAGTACCATGTTTAACAGCAATTTTTGTTTGTGCACCTACATGGGGGAAACTTGTATCAGTGTTACTGGAGTTTGTGAGTTAGAGAGCAAGTACTTTTCCCAGGAAGAAGGAAAACGCAGCTCCCGGGCACGTGCTGCTGTGTTTTGTGTCAGCGCACGCAGTCTGTTACCAGCGGGTGCATCCGAATTGAATAACACAGGATTTTCCTTGCCACAGGTGCAATTAATTTGTAGGGTGGAAAGCCCTGCTCTGCAATGGTGTAACTACCGTGTGTGTGTGCGTGACATTGTTGTGTTGTAATTCCTTCAAAAGTATTTGTTAGGATTTTTGAGTATATGTTTTTATGGATGCATAAAAGTGTTCTCTTTCTCCTAGGGTATCCTGATGTAATGTAAAAGTGTGCAGTGCTAGAATATAAATAAAAGCAATGAAAGTTCTCTGTAAAGGTGTTCATTGAGGTCTGGTTATTCAAAGATATTCAGCTGCTTTCCATCCGTTGACCCTGGTCAGTTGGTAACAGCCTGTTTTTCTCTACATTTCTTTTCTAGCAGAGCAAGAAGTGAATCACATTTGCTCACAGGAAATCCTGTAGATCCCTGTCTTCCACATAAGCTCTCCTGTGATCTGCAACTTTTTATGGGAGGAAATTTTTGGATGGTTACCTAAGTGGCTAACTGTGACACTGTTAGCGAGTAAAATCAGTGGTTTTAAATTAATGGAATATGCTTCTCTTATGGAAATAGAGTGTGGAAAATCGAATTATATCCTATTAGGTTTTAGTCTCTTTATCTCACACTGAAGATACTTACTAAATGCTTCTGGCTTTTTTTGTAGCGTATACAAACTGGTATCCTAAAGGCATTTAATAATCCAACTACTAAAACAGCAGATGAGGAAACTAGAAGAAAAGTCAAAGGTATGTAATGCTTTATTGAATCAGTTTTAAAATTGCACAAGTTTTCAGATAGAATTTTCTTCAAAACTTGCAAAGAGCCTTACAGGATGTATATTATGTATTATTCTAGTGCCATCTAGTGCCTGTTTAAAGTATAGCAAGCTGGATATATATTGACTCAGACTTTCGGCATCCAGCTAAAATTTTCTTCTGGATCAGTAATGCATCTTGTAATGACACAGAGAGCCTTCTAAAACAGTCCGCGGCATCTTCCGAGTTGTAACGTAGCTGCACGTGTTGCATCTCTCAGAGAGGCTGCCTCAAGAAACAAAACTGAATTTTGTTAGTTCTCTGATACTGTGAAATACTGTGATACTGTAAAATATGATGCAAAGCCAAGAGATGAAGCTTTTTCATCATAAGGCCAACTATTTTTCAAAACAAGAGTCTATAATTAAATTCCAAGCTTTGCTTTTTCTTTTGTGTATATTAAGCAGTTCTAATTTGGGGATTTTTGCCTTAATTAAAATCTCAATACACTTTAAGCTGTCCAAAAGTACCCATCTCACATCTACATGACTTAGTGCATAGAGAAATCTTAGAACAAGCTTTTGTCTCATTCTTTTGAGTTTTATAGTTTTGAAAAACATTTAGAAAATGGAACAGGCCATCTGCCATTTTAGTCAGTCCTTCAAGGCAATAAGATATTATGTTTTTTAAGACTGATAACTCACAATCTTCTTGTATTTTAATTTAAATTAATTTTTAATTTGAATTTAATTTTAATGCAGAATATATTTTAAAAGCCTCTTCTTGAGAGATGCATTATTATTCTGTTTAAAGTAGATGGGAAGGGAAGGATAAAGGAATCTATATCACTGAATAATTAAAATATTATTAAATGTTAAGATAGCAATATATGATGAATACATATAATACATTGAATTGTGTTGAAAAAAGTTTTGAGTATGCTTAAATATTGTACTTTCACAATAGCTCCTAGAAATAATTTTATACTTATAGTGTGCCATTGGATCTGTTTTTTTTTCACATTTAAAAAAAGGCAATGTTTTTTCAGCATATGGAAGAGAGGGTGTGAAGATGAACTTCATAGATAGGATCTTTGTTGGTGAATTGACTAGCACTGTCATGTGTGAGGAATGTGAAAATGTAGGTATTTTGGAATTCGGTTTGATGTGGAATAGATCACATACTGGTTTGATTATGTTGTCTTGAAAGTATAAAATTGTCTTGCCGATTTTATACTTGCTTGCTTGTCTGTTTGTTTGAAAAACTTTATTGAAAACACTACTGCAAATATCTCATTTAAAGAGACTTACTGCTTCTTTAAAGCATTATCCACCACAAATCTAGGAAGAGGGGTCATGTGAATGTAAAAAGAATTAAAATATTGGGTTTAAATTTGCATCTAAATAATTTAAGGCTGGAGGTTCTAAATTCTATAATTGTCCATACTACTTCCTCCAGTTTTATTTTATGTTTTTTAAACACCTACCTGTTCTCTGGGTGTATCTATAATTTGGGAAATATTGCTTTGAATTAGTAGGAGCGGGGAAGTGCTAAAAACCACTTTTTGATATTCTTCAAGTACTTTTGGGAATTAATATCTCTAATAAACAACATATTCCTTTCGTAATTAATATCACTGCTATTTCCTCTAAGTGTTTTCCATAATTCTTATAATTTTCTTTAACTTTGGAAGAGAAAAAGCTTACTTGCATGATTATTTTTAATGAATGTTACATTTCTGTTTGGTTTAAAACATTATATTTCCTGTTATAGAGATTAAGTAAAGCAATCAGTGTGAGTAATTAAGCACAGCTCTGCGGTGCCAGGTAAACTTCCCTGTGTGTGACGTGTGCTCTAGCACCAATGAAGAACTTCAGCTATATCCCCAGGAGAGATTGTTTGTGCTACGCACATCTCATTTATTTTTATAAATATCCTCATTTATTCTTACTATTCTTACATTATTCTTACGTTATTCTTATATAGATACTCTTATATTCCACACACACGATTCTGGCCTTTGCTAGCAGTGCTGGGAGAAGATGATGATCCAGTTTCCTTTGCCTTTGGCCAGCATATTTTTTGCTAGGTCACGCAAAGCTGAGCTCTGCAAGAGCCCCTGCTTGAACACTGCTCAGCATTGGCTCATAATTGCGATAGTTTTACCCTAATTTATCATTTTGCTAAAGCCCAGGCTGTGCAGGGTGACTCGCCCAACAGCTCCACATAAGCTTCGTGCTGAGCGGGGCCGGCCGTCCACGTTGAGAATCACAGGTGGATTGTAGGATTGTATGTAGGAATATGGATTATATTCCTACCTACAAGGGAACTGCAGCAGTGACTGTAACCAGGGGCCTGACTGAGCTCTACAAGTTATGGTCACAACGTGATGTTGTTTTAAGCTTTGATTTTACAGTCTTTTCCGAGGCAAGTAAGTCAGGCTTGGAAGGGATTTCGGAACAGCAGGGGAAGAGAGTTTAAGGCTTGGAGGGGATATTGTAGCCTGGAAGGCAGATGGAAAGGGCAGTGAGCACGTGGGTCTGGGTGTGATTTACCCAGTCTGTCTAGTTTCAGCAAAGATTTTGTGTGCTTTACAGGAGACAAAATAAAAGTGCAGAATATATATGAAGTATTTTTAAAAACTGTTACATTGTGAAATTTTCTAATAAAACTTTTGGCTATAAGCCTGAGTTGATCTGGGAAGTACGAGGTCAGAACTGCAATCCTGACGTTACCAGCCAGTCTCATTGCTTAGCATTGCACCAGGTTAAACCCTGCACAGGAGTGTCCAGGATTAGGGAAGTGTGAAGGTTAGTTAGGCTTTCTACCTAACTGCACTAGACTGGAGCCCTCCTTGGTGCTGTCCAAGCCATTCTGGCTGGTCCGCAGGCCCCACGTCACTTCCAAAACCTGCCTGGAGCTGCCAAATTGTTTGGTGCAGTCCCCCCTACCTGCTGAAGTAAAAGGAAACTAGAACTACCTTAAAATGACAAACAGAAAAAAAGCATGTGGGAAGTTCTTCATTGTGATCTGATGCATCTTGTAACTAATTGGTTTGCTGTATGGTCTTTGATAATCATTTCAAAAAGGGAACTACCTACTAATCCCATACGTAGTGTTAAGTACTTAATATGTGTTTTTCTTTTTTTTTTTTCTTTCAAGATTTCAACAGTAAAAGAACCTTTCATTGATCTTTCACTTCCTATAATAGAGGAAAGGGTAAGAAACAGAACCCCTGAGCAGGGCTCCCGTGCGCCCGGACGTGTGGCGGGCGCCTGCGGCCGCGCGTGTCCCCGTGTCCCCGCTGGAAGCAGCACCTCCTGCAGCTCCGCCTGGGCTGGCAGGGTGCTGCAGGACGCTGCTAGGTGTAGTTTCAGGGCAGAAACTCCCTGGTGCCCCAGTTTTGTGTGGCTCTCGTGTCCTTCACGGATGCTGAGAGTGCTTATATGTGAAAATTGAAAGCAGTCTTGTATCGCTAGTCAGGGGCTAGTTAATTAGATTTGTCTAGGTTAATATTTTCTAAGTAAGCATTGCTCTTTTCTGTGGGTTGCAAAAGAAAAAAGAATGTGTGGAATTTCCTAAATTGTACTGTCCAATTTCTTAGGTGGCAAAACCGGTGCCTTTGGGAAGGACAAGTAAAGGCAAAAGTGTACAAGAAGCAGATCTTGGTCAGTATAACTGCTCTTCTATCACTGCACTGAATAATCAACCAAAAATTGTCAGGAAACACCCTTTAACAAAACATAAGGTAAGAGTTCAATACCCTTGCCAGCCAGGTGGGAGTTTATTGGGAAATTTATAGGGCAGGGGTGGGAATTTTGATGGCTGAGGCCACGGAGCGCGGGGTGTAGAGGGAGCCACGGGGGCCGCTGCGGTGGCGCCCCGAGTGCCCCGGAGCCCCCGCTCCAGAGCTGCCCTGTGCCCGTGGGGGCAGCCCCATGCCTGCCAGCGTCCATTGGAAAGGGAGGTCCACAATAACCACCGAGTGTCTGCACGACGGGCCAAGGCTCTCGGTTGTCATTAACGCCCTTTTCCTTAATAAGCCTTCCCATCCCTGTAGGGTTGTGCAGTCAGTTGGGCTCAGCTTTCCATAGGCATGGATGAAACGAGCTACTGAGTAAGACTGTCTAATTCATGAAGTTTGTCATTTTCAAGCACCTTGGAGTTGGCTGAGATGAATTTGGTTTTGGGGTGCTGATTTTCCTCAGCTGAGACCTTGAAAGCAGGGATAATGGTGGCCAGCTTGAACACGAGCATTTCACATGCTTAAGCTGGATTAAAGGAATACTGCTTGGACAGGGCAACCACAGCTGTCATACGGGGAACGTAAGTAGCAGTGGGAAGTATTGATCACACAGAAAGTGTAATGCTATTAGCTGACTGGTGTATAGTTCTAATCCTAAATTGGTTTAAAAAGACCTTAAAGAGATTAAGTTGCTTAAACACGTGTGAGTAGAGGATGAAATAAATAGGCCCAGTTTGCTTTGAATTTGCCGTGTTTCAAAAGTTAGGATGGACAACAGTTTTGTGCCATTTCTCCCCGACCTTAACCAACTATTAACGCCGCGCGCGCTCTGCAGAATCAGCTGAACCAGGAGAGGCGCCTCGCCAGAAGGGCTTCTTGCAGCGAAGAGGACAGAAGCCCTGTAATCATGCCGGAGCAAAGCAGGAAGCGGGAGGCGGGAGGCCCCTCTGGCATCGCGTACCCCAGGGAGCCGCCCGCGGAGCCTGCCGTCAACGGGAGCCAGACGGAGGGCAGCGAGAAGGAGGGCGGCCGCTCCGAGAGCAGCTTCGATGCCGACAGCGAGGCCTCCGAGAGCGAGAGCGGCCCCCGGGCGGCAGCGGCGGCGGCGGCAGTGGGAGCTCCCAGCCCGCCCGGCCCCGGCCCCGCTCCCAGCACGCGTGTCCAGCCCGGCGCCAGGGCTGTGAGAAGGGCCGCGGGCAGAGGTGGTGCTGGTAGCAGCACCGAGGCCCTTTCCTGTGCCATGGGCAGGCTCGGCCTGGGCGCTGCCGCCGAGAGGCCCGGCCGTGGCGAGCCGGCCTTCCCCTTGCCGAGGAGCCCCGCGATGCCAGGGGCAAAGCCGGCACTCTGCGCCAGCCCCCAGAGCGCCTTCCAGACGCTCTCGCAGAGCTACGTCACCAGCTCCAAGGAGTGTTCCGTGCAGTCCTGCCTCTACCAGTTCACCTCCGTGGAGCTGCTCATGGGCAACAACAAGCTGCTGTGTGAGAGCTGCACCGACCGCAAGCAGAGGGCTCAGAGGAGGCCCAGCGCCGCAGGTAACGCGGCCGGCGGGCACGCGCCCCCGGCACTGCCCCGGCACTGCCCGGCACTGCCGGGCACAGCCTTCCCCGGGTGCAGCACAAAAGCAAAAGCTGCTTTTGGCAGCCTAAGGCTTTATCCTGCTGGGGTAACAAATGGAAATTTTAGAAGGCTGAAGCAGGAAGGGGCCAAGCTCTTCTCAGTGGTGGCCAGTGACAGGACAAGGGGCAATGGGTACACACTGAAACACAGGCAGTTCCATCTCCGTGTGAGGAGGAACTTCTTTCCTGTGAGGGTGCCAGAGCCCTGGCACAGGCTGCCCAGGGAGGCTGTGGAGTCTCCTTCTCTGGAGTCTTCCAAACCCGCCTGGATGCCGCCCTGTGCCCCGTGCTCTGGGTGTCCCTGCTGGAGAGGGGGTTTGGACTGGATGATCTCTAGAGGTCCCTTCCAACCTCAACCATCCTGTGATTTTGTGATTCTGTGATTTATTTTACATCTTTTTTTTTTAGTTTTAAACTTTTTTTTTTATTTGTGTACAATAAAAATAACAATAAATGCAATAAAAACAGTAAATAATAGGATGACCTTGAGTTGGATGGGCTGATGGTTTGCGGTTCATGTTTCTGCTGTTTGCATAGCCCTTACAGTCTTGGTGTCTTAGATATAAATGCTGTAATACACAGCTGGAGTAACTTAGCTGCTTAGGGAAGTCCTGTGATGAAGGCACTGTAATGTGCTGGGGCAAAAATTTACTCTTGTAAAGAAGAGAAAAAGAACTGCTAAAGAATTGGAAGAGTGGAGGGGAGATAGAATTGCCTTCTTGCAACAAGAATTTATATTTCTGTAGTCCAAACAGATGATCAGTGTTCACTGAGCAACGAAAGCAGTTTAAATAAACAAAAAGACACTTATAAAATAAGCTGGGCAACTTCTCAGATGTATAATCAATGCATCCAAAAATCATTGCAACCTAGAGCTCTTCTGTGTGACTGCTCTCACCTTTACAAATTGTGATTTTGATATTCCTGAATGCAGAAAAGAAAACAGAAGGCGTTTACACAAACGCTCGGAAACAGCTGCTGATTTCTTCAGTTCCTGCTATTCTTATTCTGCACCTGAAGAGGTTCCACCAGGTAAACGGCCGCCTGGAGCATTCCTTGGCCACACTGATGGGCAAGCAGTTTATTCCTTAAGTGTCATGTGCCTAACTTTGCTTTGTATATGGAGAAATGGAAGACACCATTTATTTCTGCTCTGAAACATGCTCGTGTTCATCCTCCTGCCTTTGGAATGTGTGTCTAGCCTTGCACATATATCCATGGAAACCTCTTACGCTTCTGCTGTGTTGGAGTGTGGCATACATTAAAAACATAACAAAAAAATGTTCAAATAAGGAACAAATCCTCTTCTCGGTCATGGTTTATTTTAATAGCAGGCTTCTAATAATACTATTTACCTTAGCCTTTCTGCTGTTTTTCCTCTGAAGGCCGGGCTGAGCCTGCGGAAGGTGAACAGGCATGTGGATTTCCCGCTCGTTTTAGACTTGGCGCCGTTTTGTTCTGCTTCCTGCAAGGTACCCATTTTGGAATCTCTTATCACTGTGTTTCAGTAGCTGCTGTTGTCCTAAGCACGAGTTAAACTGGATTGATTTTATTACTATTATGCCCTTCTTTCTTTTCCCCAGCAAACTGTATATTGAATGCTTTAAAATAGTATCCTCAAATCACTGATGTGAACAGCTTGATGTTACTTAGGAGCAGTTAAGCTGTGGTTCCCTCTTTTACTGCATCCAGCAGCATTCAGGACAAGTATTGCAGCTCCCATGGAAACTGGATGCAGTTAATAGACTCTTGAGGATTTTTAATGGGTGTATTTCACCAGTGCAAATGCTAAAACTGTCTGTTTGCCTCTTTTAAAATAACACTCTCAAAAGCTAATTAAGGCAACTGACCAAAATCCATCGTGAAATAACTCATTTCCATTCGCTGTATTTCTTGGAATGCAGAATGTCGCAGACGGTGCCCGAGTGCTCTACAGTCTTTATGGAATCGTGGAGCACAGCGGGTCAATGAGAGGGGGTCACTACGCCGCGTATGTCAAAGTCAGGACACCCTCCAAGAAAATCCTGGAGCACATTTCGGCCACTAGAAACGCCCTAGGTAGGTGCGACACAACCTCCCTTCCCTGCAGGTAAGACCAGCGCGTGAGCCACTGGCTGCAGCTCCTCAGCTCTAGCTGCACTTACAGCAAGCAGGTGCTTGGGCTCAGAATATTCTCAGGTATTTGCATAGCCCCATAGATCCATTTTTTTATTATATTACACCTCGTATATAATATGCTTTTGTATTAACTCCACTTAGAGCTGGGCCAACAATGACTTCTGGTTTAGTTGGACAGAAATCTGATGGAAAGAAAACCTCTTTTTTTCTAGTCAAAGTTATTCACTCACCTGACCAGAGTTATGTCCCCTGAAATGTAGCTATTTTGGCAAATTTTGTATTCAAAAATACCTGTGCAAGAACTGGACCCACACTAATTTAATAGTTTATCTTTTTCTCGGTATCTTACCTATCCTTGACCTGTTATGTTTGGAAATGTCTTAATGCTTCCAGTTAGGGAATCCTCTAGTTTAATGTGAAGAGCAGGGCACTTCTTCATGGAAAGAGGACACACAGCTTGTCCAGGAGATTCTGCTGGGGTTTCGAGGGGAGCACAGCTGTTCCTGCTCCATGTTTTGGGTGGAAGGAAATAAGGTCCTAAGATAGAGTGTGGTGGTGATGTGAGGAGACTTAGCAGAGTTTCAGAGTAAGGTGACTATTTACTGTTGCCCCTTGGGAGGGCCAGCCAAGCACATTCTCCATCTATGCTGAGAATCATCATTCTGCACTTGAAGCTTCTCTCCCAGAACACTATTTTGCTCAAACAGAAGTCTCCCTCAGTTCTGTTTCCCTCGAACGATTATTAAAACTCCTTAAATCCTACTTAAACCTGTGTTCCTCGTTTGCCCTTAATTAGCTTCCAAAACAGAACTCCTCCCTGTCAGAAGCGCTCCTAGGTGCTGGCCTGATGTTAAAACTCAGGAAGCTGAACTTAAAATGCCGTGGACTTAGGCTCTGTCTTGGGAGCAAGACAGAAATGCGACAGAGTCTGTGTTTCCTTGCAGGTGTGAAGGAGGCCGTGGGAGCGGCGGCGGGACAGTGGGTGTACGTGAGCGACGCGCACGTCCAGGTGGTGCCGGAAGCGCGGGTGCTGAGTGCACAAGCCTACCTGCTCTTCTACGAGAGAATAGTCTAGCTCTCCTCTGGTAAAATTAAAACAAAACAAAACAAAAAAAAAGCTAGTGGTTATTTAGTCTGTCTTATTTAAATGCTGCAGTGGTAACAGTACTTGTAAATATTGTGCCTTTATCCTGTAGAGAATTTGTCATCTGTTGACTCGGGAGCTCAGTCGAGCTGTTTGAATGGTTCTGTTAAAATATGCACTTTGCCAAACGTTCAAAACTCCCGGGCTCATTAAAATACAGTATAGGTAGGGTGCGAGCTGCTGCCCTCCCCTAGAGAAATCAGTGGAAAGCTTGGTCTCGATTTTCATGAAGAGAAGCTTTTGCCCGTAGTTCTAGAACAGCAAGGAGTACAAGTCCTGATAGCGTTAAGTGCCTGGATTTCCTGGTGTACAGTGATGATATAAAGCTGTAAAGGATCTCATCCTCGCTGGGATTTAGTCCAGACCCGTCCCAGCAGGGGCTGGGCGCCTGCTGCTGAGATTCCTGCAGTGGCCAGAGTCCGTCGTTTCCAGACGCGGCTGGGGAGCGTGGAACTGCAGAGCACGGAGCTGCCGAGTGGCGCACGGAGCGGCCGCGGGCAGCAGGGCAGGGCAGGGCTCCCGCTGCAGGCCCCCAGCCCGGCCCTCAGCCCTGACACCCTCTGAGCTGCCCTCAGCTGCCTCTAGTAGAGAAATTTACTCCTGTGTCAGTATGTGTGTGTATGGACATGCACACATACGTATATCCTACTGTGGCGTGCGTGTCTGTCTCCTCTGGGATATATATTTATATCTCTTCATAGGGAGAGATACAGATATACACACAGATGACACGTATGCGCACCATAAATGTATCGGTATATATTGTCACTACAATAGAAGAGCTGCAAATACTTCTACACTTAGTAAATTTTCAAATTCATATTATGACACATGTACAGCATATAGTAAGCTTGTGTATGAATATGTATGGAGGTTTCAGGTATAACAGGGTAATTCTGTTACTTTTGGTTCTAAACATGAATTTGTTATCTGTTCCTGAATACTTTTCTCACAGGAGTAATAAACAATAAGTTATTTTTGCACGGTGTGTGTGAGTTGGACGGTGAATGGCAACACTTGGCCCCTGGCCTGTGCGGCCCTCCCGCGGGCAGCAGTGCAGGGCAGGCAGCTCGGCCCTGTTCGCTGCCTCCTGTCCATGCTGGGCTTGCCCTGATTCTTTTCCCAATTCATTCATCCCCCTCTATACAGCCCTGGGGAGGCCACATCTGGAGACTGTGTCCAGTGCTGGGCTCCCCAGTACAAGAGGGATGTGAAGCTGCTGGAGAGAGTCCAGCGCAGGGCTACGAGGATGATCAGGGGCCTGGAACATCTGCCCTATGAGCAAAGGCTGAGAGAGCTGGGCCTGTTCAGCCTGGAGAAGAGGAGGCTGAGGGGGGACCTGATCAGCGTGTATAAATACCTCAAGGGAGGCAGTGAGGAGGAGGGGGGCGGCCTCTTTTCAGTGGTGGGCAGGGATAGGACTAGAGGAAATGGCTTTAAACTGAAGCACCAAAAGTTCCACGGGAACTTACGGAAAAATTTATTAACAGTGAGGGTGACAGAGTCCTGGAACAGGCTGCCCAGAGAGGCTGTGGAGTCTCCTTCTCTGGAGGTCTTCCAAAGCTGCCTGGATGCCACCCTGTGCCACGTGCTCTGGATGACCCTGCGTGAGCAGGGGGGTTGGACTAGATGATCTCTAGAGGTCCAACCGTAAGGATTCTATGATTCTGTGATTTACAGCAACTTTGTTTCATGGTGAAAAACCTTGCTGTCCCTTTTGCCATCTCTAGCACCCAGCCACCTCACAGCTCTCTCCGATTTTCTAGTCCAGGTTCAGAGCTGTATCCCACCCATCCGCATTTGGCCCTCAGCATGAAGCTGTAGCGAAAGCTGCTCAGCTGGTTCCACGTGCCTGGGCCCTGCAGCCCGCCGGCCGCGCTGCAAGCCCCATGCTGAGCTGTACTGCCCCGCCACGCTGCTCGCCCAGCCTTGTGCGGTCCTCACGGGGTGCAAAATACAGGTGAGGGCTGAAACACGTGCAGGGAGCCCCCGCGCACGCAGGATTTCATTTTGCAAAGCAAGCAAGGCCCATTTGGGCAGGTCACATTCAGGGTTTGCAAACCCAGGCATGTTTTTCCCCTCTGCAGATTAAAATGATCAATTTACATGAAGAAGTGAAATTCAGAGCCGTCACTTCAACCATCTGTATTCGAACTAAATGAACTACACCAGAGCCTGCACTGAAAGAGAAACACTTGTCTAGTTCTGAAGGGAACATACGGATTTTCTTTTTTACCTCTTTTCATACCCTTTCCCTACTTACACAGCCCTTATGTTTGTATATTGCTGCCTAAAACATAGTTGTGGCCAAGAACCACAGGCCATGACACAATCAGCTTCCTAGGTGAGGTTTGTTTAGATCCAGTGTAAAGCAGGCACATGGCCTGGGTACCACCCTGAAGTTGCTGATTTCTGTGGTAAAACTACTGAATTCAGGTATGTATCTCCGTCTACTTTTCGACCTGTAACTCCACTCAAGAGTGCAAGATAAAGAAATAGAATAAGATTTTCTTAATCTGGAGGGGCGCGCGCGCTACTTTCATGCTATTCTCAGGTAAGTTTGATGAGGTGGTCTTCTCCTTAACCAAAGTTCATCATACTATTTAGGCCTTTTTTTTTATTTTTCCCCCATTAAAAAGTGGACATATTGGCAGGATTTTGTCATTAACACACCAGGAATATTTTCATAAAAATATAATATAAAATTATATAATACAAATATAATACTAATTTGGTTTTGGCTGTACCCTGTACACATTAATATGTGTTGAGATGGACATGAGAAGGGTATTATTGATTTTCAGTAGAAACAATTCGGTCCAATTATTTCAGTGGGTTATTTTTGCTTCCATATGTATATGCTCTGCTTAAGGGTATCACTTTGTCTGTTGTTTTAAACGTGTGCATCTCTCCCTTAGTGAATAGATGGCAGAAATAATGGGAAAGTCATTATTCAAAAAGATTAAACACCTGTTATTCCTATTAACATAGTTTTTAAAATATATCTATTTTCAGACAGAAGTCAAAACACTTCTTTTGCACAATACTGCATGAAAACCCCTGATTAATTAACATTTTATAATAAATTTACTGGAATTCATTGCAACTATTCTAAAACAGCTTGGCATACATTCTGTCTAAATAAAATTAAATTCTTTTGTCTTCATTGATAACTGTACTAAACCAGTAATTTAAGTATTATGAATATTTCTTCAATCTTTTGCAGCTTCCAATATTTTGTAATAAAGAACATGCAGGTACAGTACGGCTTTTAAAAGGAGCACAAAAAGAACTTAGTTTGAGTAAGTTTATGACTTTTTAAAGCACTTTTTAACATCCTTTTTAACATCTCTTTGCTTTGCTCGATTACATTTTCATTTTTGAGCTGCGTAACCTGGGAACCTGCAGGAGATTGGGTCAGTTTTGAACCTCGGTACCAGTGGCAGCGGTTCTCTGCTGAGCCATTTTACAAAGCCAGGTTCTGACGCTGCTACCTGCGTGGGGATAATCCCTGACGTGTTCATACGTGATCTATGGATAATCTCTATATAGCAATCTATATAATCAAACAGTTGTCACTAAGTCTCAAATACTCCAAACAATAAATCAAATGCAGTAAATTTATTCCAACCTTAATGATTCTGTGATTCACTCCCACAGGGCCTTCCGTTTTTTTTAATTCTTTTTATTTTTTAAGAGAACACACACAAAAAAGTCTGATAGTTCTGAGAAACTCATGAAAGTATCTAAAGTAGATCATAAAAAATAAAGATGACTTTTAAAATTCATTTTGTCTTTTATGTCTATAGTATACTTTGACAGAAGTATGAATGAAATAACTAAGCACGTGACAAGCTGTGCTGCCTAATTCTAAGTTGTATGTTGTACAGTTGTTATTTTTTTTTAATTAATGAGTGTTTTTTCCTGCTCACCTTGTGCGCCAGCATCACAGCACCTGCAAGGGCTCTCCAGGTCCCTATGTGTCCTTAAAAGCTTGGGCTGAATTGCTATCCCATACGGCACCAGTGGCTCCACGAGACGGAGCTGGACCCCTCCACAAGAACAGCCTCCCAGTGCCGTGGTAGATGGGGCAGGGCCCGTGCCAGGCGCCCCCATCCCGGCTGATCCCATTCCGAGAGCTGCCCCTCGCTCCGAGCTCCCACCCGGCTGGGGGACGTGGCGCATCCCAACCGCTCCCACCCTTTCTTAGCGCACACAGAGGCGAAGGCCGGACTAACCTCACCTAACAGCAACGCACAGCACGAACGGCACCAACTAATCTTAAAAACCCTGAAATGAAACAGCAGACCATGAAATAACGCACCAATCTTCTCAAAGTTTGAATTTTCCATGTATAAAAGTTAAAATTACTTTATTCTGTTAATTGATGTCAGCATTAATGTTGCTTCACCAGTGACAAAACCTCACTGAAGTTTTACACATTTTCTTCTCGAAAAGTGTAGGACGTTAATACAGGGGCAAGGAGCGAAGGGGCTAGAAGACCCTCCATGCCACAGAACACGACACCTTCCCGCCTGCAGAGGCGGCGCCCTGGCCACACAGCAGGGCTGGTAGCAGCCATCACCTTGACTCCTCTTTACAGCTGAGAACACAACGACCGCAGTATCAAAACCGAAGGCAGAGGTTTCCAAATCCTTCAACTGTTGCTATTGGTCTCGGCAGCGGCCAGAGGCGCCGCCCGGGCCGCTCCGCCCCGCCCCGCCCCGCCCCGCCGCGCCGCTAACGGCCGCCCCACACTCACTTGCCGGCCCTGCCGCCCGGAGCCGCCTCCTCGCGGCCTGGCGGGCGCCTCCACGCACAGCGCGGCCCCGCTAGACATCCGGGTCCGCCGACGGGCACGAACCGCCCGCTACCGTGACCGCTCTCCCTCCGTCCCCCCCGCCGCGGCCAGCGAGGCGCCGCGGGGAGGGCCGCCGCTGCCCTCAGCAAAGATGGCGGCTGCGCTGGCACGGGAGGGAGCGGCCGCGCGCCCTCACCAAAGATGGTGGCGGGAGGCGTTCGCGTCGCCCAGGGAAGGGTCAGCGGCGTGACGCGTTCCACTTCCGGGTGAGCGCCGCTAGGCGCCATATTGTCTTGTTCGTGAAGACGAGGAGCGAAAGGAGGGGGGAGAAAACGGCTGTGAACTGCTAGTAACGGCAGCGCCCGCGGCGGGAGGCGGGGACGAGTGTAAGTAGAGGCGCGGGCAGCGCTCGCCGGCGCTCCCGGGGGGCTGGCGGGTGCGAGACTGGCCCGGTCCTCCCCTTCGCTGCTCCTCCCCCCCAACCCCCACCGAGCCGAGCGGGGAGGCATCGGAGGGCGCCAAGCGCAGCGTCCGGAGCCGCCGCCGCCGGGCGGGAGCGCCGAGGCCTGGCCGAGGAGCGGGGAGCCGCCGAGCTGCTCGCCCTCCGGCCGCCGTGCGCATGCGCCGCGGCGGGGGGCACCGGYGGCGGCGGGAGCCCCGCGCGCCCCCGTGCCGCCCAGCGCGCATGCGCCGCCGCCCTGGCGGGGGTCCCGCCGCGCCGCGGCACTCGGCTCCCGTTACGTGCGTGTGCGCATGCGCAGGCCGGAGGCGGCGGAGGGGGGTGGGGGGGGTCTGGTCGGTGCCCTAGCCCGCAGGGAGCGAGACGGGCCCGCGCGGGAGGGCCCGGAGACCGGCCCGGGGCCCGCGCGGCCCGGCGGGGGCTGCCCGGGGGCTGCACTCGTGCTCCGTGCCCGCCGGTTCGCGGCCGAGAGCCGCTGCGTGCGGAGCTGGGAGCCCCCTGGGAAACGGCGCGCGCCCTGGGGCTCCGGAGCCGGCCCTGCTGACAGGCCCAGCGCAGATGGAGCGCCTGCGTGGAATATACCTGCTGTTTCATGGGCCTGCTCGTGAGCTCATCCCGCTGGAGCGCTTCGCAGCAGTCAAATTAACGGTGTTGTCACACAGCAGCTTTGCAGGGCTCCTGAGCCTGCTTCTGCAGCTTGGCAAATGCAAGAGGGTCCAAAACGGATCTTGAAGCAGACCAGAAGTTTGTGAGCCTTTCTCCTGTAAGCGCTTACACAGGAGACATTTTAAGTACTTTTCAGGGAATTGCATGGAGTTCAATGCTGAATTAAACAGGCTTGAGATGTGCTAGGATGAGCCTTTGCTGTTAAGGGTGCGCAAATCCGCCTGGAATTCATATAGTTCCCAAAATAAGTTAATTTACGGAGTAATCTAACAGTGGAGGTGGTTCTTCACTTCATCTGTTAAAGTCTCGCCTGTTTTTGCTTGTCTGCAAGACCTTTACTGAAGTTATGGGAGATGGAGAGTAACATGAGCTTAAGGATTTATTTTAACACAAAGGGTCAGCAGTGTCTTAAGAGACTGTAGCCTTCCTTCAAAGTGTAAGGTGGGTTTGCAGACAAGATTGAGATCTTGCTTTGCAAAGCCAAGCCTGCAGATGAGAGTCGTCGCCGTGCGCAGGGGTGAGGAGCTTCCTGCCAGCCAGGAAGCCTCTCGCTGCAGCTCGTGCTGGCCACAGAGCCCAGCAGGAACTGAGAGCCTTGGTTCTGTCGGGGCACAAGATGCCAGCGCTATTGTGAATGCAGTAAACTGGAGACAAGCTGCCAATTATTCATTTGTCTGGGGCAACAATGAACCTTATGTCATCTCTGCTGTTTTGCCATTGCAAGACTTCCTATACTGTCTTTCCGCATGTCATGTGGGACCCTGCTAGGTTGCTCTCTATGCCGTTGGGCCTAGAGGTTCTGCAGAACCTAAAAGCCCCCAAATTCAGTGTTGTTCCACAAATTCTCAGTAGACACTTACTAGATCATCTGCAATAATAGACGGTGGTTCATTTTCATTTAGACTCAGGATTATGCAGGGATATTATGGAGTATAGAGTCTCTTTTTTGTGACAGAGGTACACTGTGATCAGAAACCCGCCTTCCCCAGTAAATAACACAAAGCAACTACCCACGGATATGTGGGCAGTACTTAGCAGTCATTCTTGCTTCTCCCTAGCTAATCTGTCTTGCTGCATTTGTTGTTGGGGGTAAAATCTCTTCACAAACAGGGATAAATACCTGTTTATCCAACTGTTAGTTACTGCATTTTGTTAGTTGGCTGTTTGGTCCAGAGCACGACCTCCAAGAAGCAGCTGGGCAGTGTGCTCTGCTCCAGGAGAAAGAGCATGGTGTGCTGCATGTCTAAGGGGAAGCCTGGTGTCAGATCATAGAATCATAGAAAGCTTAAGGTTGGAAGGGACCTCCAGAGGTCCCCTAGTCCAACCCCCTGCACACACAGGATCAGATCTCCTAGTGCAGTGACATGTGCACAGAGTAACTGCATCCATTTTTTTTTTTTTTGCCAAACCCAGTAGAATTTTCACTGAAAATACTCAATTATTTTTTAGTATTTTTGCAGTAATTCACATTTTAATGATGACTTCAGTGCTTCCTGGTAGTTGAAGGAATGCATGTTCGTCCTCATGTCATCCAAATACATAAAGTATAAGTAAATGCTATGTGAGTTGCTAGTATCTTGCCATTTTGTGCTTTTAAAAAGGTTGGCTACAGCTCAGTGTGCCTGCTGTGAGTTTAAGTTTAAAATAACAGAAGTTGGAAGCCTCACTCTTGGAATGACTCACTGTAGAAGTTTTCATAGCACTTTTTAAAAATTTGGCTTTTGTTCAGCCTGCTTCATCTTAATGGCACCGTAAGCATTAGTCAGACATGCTAACATGTGAACTAGATTCTGGAAGACTTTGTAGATAGCAAACAAGCAGTTTTCTTGAACTCCTTTTTATGTTTCTATATTTGGAGTCTTGGTCAAGCATTTGGAAACTCTGCACTTCTTGTTCTGAGAGAACAGCATTTTTTTTTTGTTCTTCTAAATTTGGTGAAGTAGTTAAAACTGACTCCCAATGCCAGTGATACTCACCTGTAAATGAGCTGAAGGATTTAACACATTTTTTGACTTGACGTTTTGTAAAGAGCAGACAAAACCACGGTCCTACTGTTTCAGGTTCTCATGAGAAAATACATAGTATCTCAGCTCGGGTGATGCCTAGATACTGTAGCAAAGGCTTTGGCCAAGTCTAAGTGGGACGGGTGAAACATGGTAACGGGCCGGATAGTGAGCCCTCCTCAGAGGTGTGCAGCAGTCCTGGCGGGCGCTGACTCCTAAAGCTTCACTTTCTGGTCAGCAGGTGTGTACAGAACCGTACAGCATTGTAGCAAAGGTTGGTTTATCTGCTGGAATGGAAGCTGGTAGGTTTGACTCCGAGGGAATGTGCCTGCGGATCTCCCCAGGAACTCCTGGTGCTCCTGCGTGGTGCAGAGGGTGGAACATTCTCCTGTGCTCTCAGTTCTTTCCTGCTCCCGACATGGACTGGCTCCATGGATCTCCAACATGAAGACCACCTGCTGCTGATGTGTGTGGAAGCTCCTCAGCACTTTTTTTTCTTTTTGCTACAGTGGCTGTCTTCTACAGATACAGAAGAGGATTTTTTTTTATATGCATATTTGTTTTTAGTCACACCTATAGTGTACGGATTCATACAGTAAATTAGTGTTTTCTGAGGCACAGTCATGGAGGAAATGCTAAACTGATGCTTCCCTCGAGTTTAGCTTACACTGAGACAGATATCCTTGGAGTTTGCACGGACTGAACTTTACTGAATTTGGACATGGGCTCAGCTGGAGCCATGTCTGTGATGGACGTGGATGGTCTGGGCTTTGCTCTTCTTTGGGAAAGTTGTGAACTATTGCGAGGGGTTATCCCTGGAGAATTTATGCATGAGTCCTCGTAGCCTTGTCAGTGAGGTCAAGGCTGTCACAGCCCTGATGAAGTAATGGCATAAGGAGAGAAAGAGGGGGAAAATGTCTTGTGAGTGAGAGCACTCAACTTGATTCTACTGGTGGCATTTTTCTACTTCTTGGCTTGTTTGTAACTGTGCAACTTCTGGTGTTGTAAAAGTATGCATATATTTATGCTGCTCACAACAGAATGGTTCTGCAGAATTCATCATGCAAATTCAGCACCAGCCTTAAGTCACTGCGCTAGAAGTCCACAGTGTCAACATCCTTTTGCAGCAACTCCCTCGAGTGAAAGGAAGAGAAAACCCTACGTTAGATCAAGACACCGCACACAGGATTGGAGATCGGATCGGGGGTTTCAAGGACCTTTGCTTCCCAGAGCTCTTTGTTTTCTTTAAGGTCCCTCTCCAGAGCCTAGACCTACACGGACTGGAGATGCTCTGTCTGCAAAGCACATGGTGCTTTTGAGATCCTCCTTCCCAAGCTGTGACCTGGTCAACCTGTTGCAGCTGCAGAAGGCCACAAAGAATCAGACTGGTTGATACATTTGCTAGAAGCGTGGAGGTTATTTTGAGCTCGTACCAAGAGGTTACCCAGCTAATGACAGTGATTATGAAATATTTAATCAAAATTAAATGCATAATAATTACCTTAGTGTAAGGCGTATTTTAGGGGCTTTCCCTCGAGCTACTCAGGAGACCTAAAGATAGGAAAAAGTAATGACTGCAATGACCGTTTGACTGAAAGAAAAAGCTTTATTTCCTTTTTCTTTATTATTTTTAACTCTAGATATTGACTGATGAAAGGAATATAAAAAAAGAGCAGAGCTTCCTTAAAGCATGGGGTCCAAAGACCAACTGTTTGCATAGGGGTTCTGGGTATCTGCTGTTTCAGCATCTTTTATTTTAGCTAAAGGATGTTCTTTACTAAAGTACCGTGTTTGGAAGGTTAAGATCTTTACTTGCCAGAGGAATTTCTGCAGGAATTTCTGCTTAAGAGTTGCTCAGATTGCAAAGAAAACTTGTCGGGCCATCTCTCATCACAGGTGCAGTTGTCATTCAAGGATGATGGGTGGCCTCATCAGGAAGGTGTTACGGCCTCTCTTCTGCATCAGAAAGCATTTGATTCCTGGCCAATACTGGTGTTTCATTACTAGCCTGATTCAGTAGGCTTCAAAATCATACACCACAAGTCTGCTTGCTCAGAGGGCTGAGAAAACCCGATAGCAGATTGTACATTTGAGATTTGGTCAAATGATGTTGATACCTGGTGTAGGAATTCTCAACCTTCATCTTTTCAGCTCATAACCCAGCAGAGGGTGCCTGTAACTTTCTCTTAGGACAGTCTGAGGCCTGGGCTGTGTGCTGCTTTCTTGGAGTTGAGCCTGTTGTGTGCACGCTGTTTAATCTTGCTTCTAACATGTGTTTGTTGGACAATGCAATTGAATAGGGAACTTGTTTTTGTCTGTCAGGGTATTCCTGGTTCCAGGAATTTTCCTGTCATGAATCAGCACCAATCTCCAGATCTTGTCCTCTTCTGCAGGAGCTGTTGATATGCAAGGCATTTTGTCTGGTGCACTTCAGAGTTAGGCAGCTGTATGACCCTTTCATTGAAGAGCATGAGATTTTCCAATGACAGGAGATTCATGGATATAGGAGATTCTTAGAGCAAGGAAGAGTCTGGCAAGAAACAGCACAAGAGATGCACTCATTTGACTGAGCAGATATGGTTGGTTCTCTTCATGGTGCTCTTACGAAGTAACCTCAGCTCCAGAAACTTCTTGGACGGTCTACATGAAGGCATTCACACACTATTTGAAGGAATCGATCAAAGGAATTCACATTTTCCATTAACTCTACTAAACTTTATTCAGGGACAGTTTTTGCTTGTTTGCATGGATTTTTTTTCTTTTTTTTTTGTGTGTGTGTGTTTTGTGGGCACTGGTAAGGGCACAGGAACCACCTCTCCAAGCTCTGGTTACTGGTAAGTAGCCTCCACATCCTACCTTTGAGAGCGTGGTGTTTCTGGTGTGTCATTCTGCTCCGCCAGAATATACCTTATTTGAGGAGGAACAGGGGGACTAAAGAAGAGGGTTTTGATAGCGAATCTAGTCGGCAGCTGAGATGTGCCTCACAAGTGAGGAAAGGATTGGAAATGTGCTTTTTTAAAAAAAAAAAAAAAAAAAAAAAAAAAAAAAAAAATGTATAAACTTAACTTAGGAGATCAAATTATGTAATGGAATTAACATATATTTTCAGGTCTTAAAAAAAAGAAAAAATCCTAGATCTGCTTTTTTAAAAAAAAAAAAAAAAAAAAAAAAAAAAAAAAAAAAAAAAAAGTGTTCCTTCTCTGTCCTGAGAGATGTGCTTACCATTTTACTGGGTAAAATCCTAAAGTACCTAAAGTAAACAGTTCGAAGTCTTCTTAGTTTTTTTCTTTTCTGGGTGCTGTTGGCTCTTAGAGGTTGCTATGTGTTGGGGATCAAGGTAAGTCCTAGATATGTCCTTATTCCTGGTTCTGTTGCCAGGACAGATGCTTTCACCAGCAATACTCTTGAAAGTGTTCCAGTTTTCTTGCCAGCAATTTGGTAGGTGAAAATGTGAGTAGATCCAGCCTTTGAATGTAAATCAGTCTTTTAAGCTTATGACAGGATATGCTTCTGAACATGTTTGCTTTTAAAAGCAAAATTTTGTGGTAGCCCATTAACGTCTCATAATTTGCGACAGGTACATGAAAACTAATGATAATTGACTGTGGGTTTTTCCTCGTGATTGTTTTCTTTTGTATAAAAACAGAACAAAAAGTCAGAATTGGCTTCTGTTTTTCCAGTGATGAACAGGTTTTTAATCGATTCAGGTTCCAACTCTGATCCAACATGCAGGAACAAATCTTGGAGCACCAGTAAATGCCTCTTAGGAAATACACGGCAATACAGAAAGTCTCTAACCAAATGAAAGGGAGGGCAGAGCAGCTGAGCAGGAGGGCTGTAGTCCGGTGCTGTGGCAGGAGCTCCGTGTGCCTTTCCCTGTGCAGGTGGGCACCTGTAAAGCCTGTTCTGGAGCCTTTTCCCTTTTCAGAAGTTGTTGCATGCTCATCAGCCAGCAGGGACATCAGAACCAGAGCGGCTTAATTGACATACCTCTTTAGTAATGAGGTTTCTTCCTAATGTTTGTATTTAAGACTTATGAGGTATGCCTAGACCTCCTTTAAGTGGAAAATAAAACATTTCACTGGAATTCGGATGCTCTGCGGTGTATTTGGCCTTGTGTTATTAGTGGGAAATCAACTTAGAGCTGCCCCGCTGTTGGGTGAGGACATTTTCTTTCAGGAGATACTGACTGACCTGGGCATTTCATAAGAAATCCAAAATTGTTTGGGTTTTGGATGTACATTTTGGATGTACATTTTAATTTGATCAGAGGGATCCTTCTTGTGTCTGTAACCGATTCCCTGGAACAGGCATCAGCCTGGAACAGGCTGCCCAGGAAGGCTGTGGAGTCTCCTTCTCTGGACACCTTCCCAATCCGCCTGAATGCCACCCTGTGCTCTGGGTGTTCTTGCTGGAGCAGGGGGTTGGACTAGATGATCTCTAGAGGTCCCTGCCAAGCTTGAACATTCTGTGGTTCTGTGATTCCCTCTTCTCCACCTTTTTGTTGTTTCTACTTGCCCGTGTGAAAGGGATGGCTTCTCTTCGTCACAGGCATCAGCACGAGGGGTCCCAGCTGTTGCTGGGCTGACACAGAGTTGATTTGAGCGGGCAGGGGATGTTGTTTCCCCCTCTGGATTTGGGCTGATTTTGGTGAATTTAAGGATGCCGAGTACTTGGCTGCCCTTTTCCTGCATGCCTTTCCTAGGGGTAATTTGTGGCCTCCTACAGTTTATGGGCCTCATTTCAAAACTAATTTTGAGGGCGCTCACATCTGGCTAGTCCACTGTGGGAATACTTGCCTCAGCCTGCATAGATACTCTTATTTTTAACATCTCCAAAATAGCTCGCCTAATGTCTTCTAAGAATCTCACAAAGTGGTGGTATTCTACTCTTTGGGGCCTCAGGTAGGTTTAAGCCCTAGCACAAATCATTCCTGTTCACTGGCTGTGGATAGTCCATGCTAAAATATATCATTTAATTCTAAATACTAAGAGCATTTGAATACATGTTATTTTTTTTTCTTTCATTTGTGTATTTTAAGGTTAGTTTTATTGAATAAAGCCACTCTAAACTTTGTCAATTTTGGTCCCTCCTCATTCAATTCCCATTTCTGTCAAAAAACAGCAAAAGGGGAAAATTGAATAAAAATAGGTAGTATGTGAGAAATTGTTTTGGCCATTTTTTTCACGTAATATTTGAGAAGTGCTTGTGTGTACATACACGGATACATAGAGAAAGAGCTGTATTTGCTCCAATACTTGTGTAGCACGTGTTTCTGATTAGCAAAGGAAGTTTTATGGTAAATTTGATAGCAAAGCTGTTTGCTTGAAAGCCAGCAAGTTTTATAGTTCCAAGCTATGCAAAGCACCACTCTTTAGCTGTTTTCCTAAAGAGAATTCCTAAAGTTCAAATGCAGTGCAGAAGTAAAACCTTGAAAACTCAGATCACAAATGAACATCTGCATTTTTTTCAAGGGTAGAGCTTTCGAAGCCAAGCCGCTCCGGTGGCATAGTTGGAATCAAAGTCTAGAGAGAGGATCTGGGCCTGTGAGTAAAGAAGAAAGAGGTAGAATATAAAACATCCTTTTCAGTGATTAATTCACTAGAAACAGATAATGAACATATGAACAGCTACCAATTTTTATTGCAAACTAATTGTGTAATTGTTGTAAGTTGGAACCTGGCAGAAAGATCTGATTTATCCAAGATTTTAGCACAGAGGTGCATCTGGTAAAACAAAAATAAATCCTATCTGATCCTGTTAGGTCAAAACTGTATGTGGGCAGCTCTGGCTCAGGTGAAGGGAGGTGTTTTAATAATACTGTCACAGTTTAACCTTGTCAGTCCTTGGCTGCGCTTGTTTTAGGCACAGAACTTTTTTCCAAGGTAGTACATGTTTAGTACTGTACAATAAGTACTGTATGATTTAGTACAATAAGTAATGTCAGAAATACCAAAATATATTTTTATCATTACTATTGAATTTTAATGCACTGTTAATTGGAAATGAGCACCATGCAGTAGTTCAGTTCTCTGAAGTGATGATGCTGAACCACAGTTGATGCAGCTTTATTTTAATGTGTTAACAAGTTCATTTTGACATTTGAAAGGTCTTTGGATCCTGAAAGGAAAGGTGAATTAAAGGAAGGATGAAACAGAATGATTTACTTTCTTAGTTTAGGCTGATAATGTTTGTGTGAGGTTGTTGTTTCATACTCTGTGTGTGAAATGTGTGTGTATGAGTTCTCAAGGGCTAAATGCTGCAGGACAAGCTTAAATGTGGCAACGTAATTCTCTACTAGCTGCTTTTGGTACATTCAACCAGTGCAGAAAAGGTGGCTACGCAGATACAGATCAAGATGCTGGTGAAGAGCAAAAGCTGTAGGCACCTTAAAAAAAAACAACAACAACAAAAACTTGAGTATCATAAAAATGTTATTGAAATTAAAAGAATAGATTTATAGATTTAATTTGGCTTTAAAATAGTAAAAGTAGCAAAATAGGTTTTGCCTGATACCTTTCTGATTCCCTTTCTCTGGTGTTAAACTTGGTTTGGTCTTGTTGAAGGTCTCCAAAAATGTGTTGGCCCCTGCAGTATTCTGAGCTATGTACATATAATTTTGTATTGGCTTGAGTGTAAGCGGTCGCAAAACTAAGGCTTTTTTTTCTTTTTTTTTTTTGAATAAAAACAGAGTTTGATGAAAATATGGAAAAACAGTTTCTCCCACAGCCATCCAGGTGTTGCCCTGCATCCCCCAGTACGATGCTGGGTGCTTGCCAGCCTGGTGCCCACGTGGGCAGTGTTTCGCCACCTGGGATGAGGTGGCGAGACCCTGCGCAGGGGTCGTGGGCTGGGGGCTCGGAGGAGGCGGCGGGGATTCTGTGGGGCACCCCCACCTGGGCGCCTCCCGTCCCTGGGGCCTTGGGGAGCAGTCCCTGGAGCGGCTCCGAAAGGGCCCCCGCGCTCGGCCTGCGAGAAGGCGGTTGGGGCGGCGCGCAGGCCGTCGCGCCGCTCGTTGCCAGTGGCATCTGCGCGTGAGGCGCGCGGTACCCGAGGGCCTTGGTGCCCGCCAGTGGGCCTACCTGGCAAGTCGCTGTGTCCCACTTGTTTCTGCTGCCTGCTCCCAGCAGGGCCCTGGAGCAGCTCGCGGAGCTCCCCTGCTTTTAAGGCCTGCTGCTGTCGGCTGCCCCTCAGCGAGCAAATATATTGGTCGCTCACCAGACAGCTTCTTGATGGTGATAAGGGAGTGTGTGGTGGATCTGCATGTGGGCCGTGGAGTTTTTCCTCCGTTCTTAAGGCATCTTGCACTTAGAAACTTAACGCAGAGAGCATCTGGTACCTGTTAGTTCTCCAGTGTAATTGTTAATGACCCGTTTACAACACAATGACTTTACTTTTACTTGGTTAACAGCCTTGTATGGAACTTCTGTATAATGCCCCTTTTCCCTAAAAAGCAGGCAAGAATATAATTTAAATGCTTCTGTTTATTTGACTCTCTTTAAATTGCATTCCTTGTCATACATGGGGGTTTTGGGTTTTTTTGTTGGTTTGTTTTTCTAATGGAATTCCCATGTCTCTCCTTGAATGTTATTTTGTAGTTAATTTCCTCACAAGAGTGTGGAGGAAGCATATACTAATCCTCTGAAATCTTGCGATAATATTTTCAGATATTGCTCTAGAGGATGAACAGTTTCCTCCAGCTAAAAGTACTGAGACAGCGTTGCTTCAGCTTGCTTTGGAAGGCTTAAATGTATCTGCAATTATATAAGTTTCAGTTATGTGATATTTCATGGGCATCCGTTTAAACATACAACTATTATTTTTAGTTGAAATATAGACTATATAAAGACTTAAAAGATGTGGGATCAAGGTGGACAACCTTGGCAGCAATGGCCTTTGAACCAACAGCAGTGGATGCAGTCATTTCAGCACCAGCAAGATCCAAGTAAGTCCTGAAAGCTTTGCAGATTTCGTTTTGTCTGTTGTAATCTCGATTTTAGAATATTTGTTGCCCATCATTACTGATAATTGCTTTGTTATATCTGGTTTCAAGATAATAGGTTTATGATGCTTTTCAGAACAACTTAGAAAATTGAATCCATACCTTGGTTCCTAGATTCTGACAATTTTAATACTCGATATGCAAAATAGACCTGTCACTGGGTTTCGTGGTTAGATTACCAACATTACACCAGCCAGACAGAGGTGTCTTTAGGCCTCCTGTTCTCTTACAGAAGCTGAGAGCTTCTCAGTTCTTAGCGAAGCTAAATCCTAAGCAAGCTTCATTTGAGAAAATCTGCTTTGTCACAAGTTCAGTGCCCGCGTGGCAGAACGTTTTGATGCTGATGTGCACGTAGAAACCCCATCCCCACACCCTGCAACAGGTGATACAGTATTTATTTTAGGTTAAGTAGTGATGATCATGGCAGAGTTTATTCAAAAAAAGAAAAGACAGTAGGATATATTGACCTTAAATTATGTACAAGGTAAAAATTTGAAACACCCATTGGTAGCCAGAGAAGAGGTGGAGGGAGGTATGCAAACTAGAGTAGAGTGAACAGATTGACTGGTTTAAGCAACTGGCTACCTGTTGCTTAAACTTTTGTAGAATCAACATTTGTTCATTTGATAATGAGCAATAAACATCCTCCTGTTCTCAGGTGACAGTGCAGTTCATTTCCTACTGGTAGGAATAATGGTAAATAAGATAGATGGAGAGAGCTCTTAACATGAAGGAGCATTGCAAAAAGCAGATGTTATACAAAGAACATGCATTGCACAATATTTTCTAGCTATGCATCTTTCCTGAGGTTGAATCTTTACGAATTAAAAATATAAGGGTGTATTTCATTCTGACATGACTAGATAGAGAGAGGAGAGGAAAAAAAAAAAAGAGAAAAAAGCTGTTACCATGCAATGCTAATGTGAACCTAAAATAATCTGCCTTTTGGCGCTTCAGTTGCACACGGAGAAACTCCGCTTCAGCAAGTATGGGTGCTCTGATACTGGCAAGCAGTTTGTTTTAGTGTGCGCAGTGAATAAGCAACCACGGTGCTGGTGGTACTTGCTGAAGGTAAATCCTGCCCGAGGGGGCCCCTTGAGCAATTAGGCCTGTAACTGAGGAGCAGTGTCACACTCGGACATGCCAACACTAACCTTTTGTGTTTCTCTGATTATTTTAGGCCAGATAGACTGGGCTGCATTAGCTCAAGCATGGATTGCTCAGCGAGAAGCCTCAGGGCAACAGAATGTAGTGGAGCAACAGGGAATGATGCCAAACGGACAGGATATTTCGGGAATAGAATCTGGTTCAAACAACCATAATAATTTTCAGGGAGATGCCAACTTCAACAGAATGTGGCAGCCAGGTTTGTCTTCCTTCCCTTTTTTTTTTTTTTTTTTTCCTCCCCTATAATTAAGTGTTCTTTTTGTCAGGCTTATTTTGGGTTTGTGGATGCCCTGGCCCTTGGATTTCAATATACAATGTTAGCAGTAGGATCAGCTAATTAAGCAAGTATGAGACTGCTACTGTCCAGTCAGTGTCTTTCAAAATTTGGGTAAGAGTAGAGATATGAAGGTCTTATGACACAACCCACTAATCTCTATATAAATAAAACCCCTGTTTTATACTAGCACTTATGCAATAGATGTATTCTACTCCTGAATGTTGTAGAATCATAAAGTGTCAATGGCAGTTATATATTTATTTCCCCAAATGTCTTCTTGCATGTCAGTGGTTATCCCAAAGCACTGGGACTGCAGCACTGAAGGCAGCAGAGTGCTCTAGAATTACAGAATATCTATTGCTCTCTTCTATAGCCAAATATCTACTTCTGGCATGATTTTGACATGTAGAAATTCTTGAACTCTTTAAAGAATTTAAAGAGTTAAATTTAATACTTTAACTGGAAGATGCTGGCTTGAACTTTCTTAGAAACCCGAGGAAGGAGATGGATGAAATTCTGTTTATAAGGTGTAATTTTAAGACATTATGCATATAGAGAGAGGTTAATATTTGCCTTTTTTGTCTTGCATATCTGATTGTCATATGTAATTTTTCATTTATAAGTTAAAGTCGGTTGAAAGCCTTGTTAATATTGATTACTTTCAGGTCTTTGCGACTGTCTACAAACTTTAGTTTTTTTCCTTCATAAATTAACCCAGACCACCAGGCACATGGTAAAAACTGGATCTTTTTCACCAAGGTTTTTTTCCAAAGTTGTATTCCGAAGCTTTCCCAGAGGCTGGGTTGTTTCAGCGTGGCGCGGTGCCATTGGAAGCTTGCGAGGAGAGCAGGTGTCGGTCTGCGCGCGCCTTCCCGTGGCGCCCTGGAGGACGTGTCCCCTGCCCGCCCTGCTGCCGATCGCGGGGGCGAAACCTGCTCCTCGTGCCGCAGCGCCTCAGGCCTGCCTAAGTGCAGCAGCACTAACTAAAAGTTAGTCTGTCATTGTTAGTGCCTAAAAATTGATGTATCACTTCTCACATCAGGGTATCACTTAAATTCAACATCACTGCCCTGGGCTGGAAGTTTTTGTAGCCACATGTAAGAATTTATGCTCTACTATAAGGTAATAAAAAGCTTATTCTAGCTGTATTTCTGTATTATAAGCAGAAGTTTGCACTGTAGTAATTGTCCTTATTGAACAGCTGTGTTCTTTGTATGATTCTGCAGTGCTGAGTCCTTCATCCCATCCTTCATCCTGCTTCATTTGTGGGGTGAAAGAGAATAAAATCTCTGGTGTTAGTTTTGCTAATAATCACAGAATGGTAAAAGTGGAGAAGATCTTTCACTAATAAGAGGGTGTTATGAGCTCAAGCTCCTCCAGAAAATGGAGAGCAGGAAAACATCCACTCAGAATTAGATTAGAGAGCCAAAAAATTAATGCCTTGTGTTGATGGGAGCTATGTCAGTAAATTGTATGGCATGTATGACATTATTGGGTGTATCGTTCAAGGAATAGGTTGTTTCCAAGTCTTTTGGGATACTCTGATAAAGACCTTGCTGATGCAGAGCCAACCCAGCTCCCCCTGATTTAGGCCACTTCACTCTTAGTTTGTAAAAGTACCTGCAGCAGTCGAACTACATTGTATTAGCCAAGATATTCCTTCTCATACCCTGTTTCTAGAAGACTTCATCTTTCCTCGTATCCCTTGCCGCTTTCTCAGTCAGCACCTGCTCTGTGCTCCTTGGAAGCTTCCAGTCAGAATAGAGGGAACCAGGCATTTTAAATATTGTCCAACATTTATATATTTGTTACATATATTCGTTAGCAGTAACTGCTGTAGGCCTTTCCCAAAGGATAAAATGTGCTGTCCCAGGAGGTGTTGGCCCCGGAAAAAAAAAATGGAATCATCAGCTAGACATGACCTTGCAGGATGGCAGTAAAAGGAGTGATATAATCAAATAAGGGGACTGCCAAGTAGAGAGTACACAATAATGCTGATGCTGACTGTTATGCAGAGGAATGAGAGGGCTCGCTGGTTTCAAACTTGAACAGCACAGAAGCAGAGAAGGAGGGCAGTGCTTTAGGAGCTGGTACAATTTGAAAATGTTGTGGTGGACTCAAAATGTACAAATTTAGATATTTTTTTTTCCTACAGAACATATGTTCTGGTTCAGCTGCAGCAGTTTGTATTTGTCTTATTTGGCCAAGGAAATTATTAATCAATCCAGTATAATACAGTCTGCAGAGCAATGATTCTTCATAGTTGTACCATCTGTGTTGAGCTGAGAAACCTTCTGTCTCATCTAAGTCTTATTAACTTCACGCCGAATTGTATTCTAACCCCTGAACAGAATGGGGAGTGCCTCACCAGCCCCCTCATCCTCCTCCAGATCAGCAGTGGATGACTCCAACCCCGGGGCCGATGGAAATCGTTCCTCCGTCTGAAGACAGCAACAGTCAAGACAGTGGGGAGTTCGCGTCTGACAACAGGCATATGTTTAGCCAGAACAATCACAACTTTGGGGGACCTCCTGATAACTTTGCAATGGGGCCAGTGAACCAGTTTGACTATCAGGTGAAACATATTTGTTGCTTTAATACTGTAGACGTGCAGAGTCCCTTCCATGGATGTGTTCCACTAATATCATCTAGCGGCGACTTTCATTCTTCAATTCTACAAACAACTACAGAATCTGTTATCTGCTAAGATACAGTTTTACAAAACACTTGACAGAAGACGACGTTAGAATATTCAGTTTTACTTTGAGGCCAGTTTTTTTTTTTTCTATATTAGCAGTGAGAAATGACTGCTGTGTGCAATTTCACTGTTTTAAGTTATATAACTAACATTATAAAGCTTTGTGTGTATAAAAAGAAAAAAAAGAAAAAGTTCAGAAACATATAATTAAATGTGCTACATACAGGACTATTTTCTACAGTACATTATTTGCAGGAAGATAGACTGGATGATCTTTTGATCTTTTCCATATCCATCTACTGTGATTTTGTGAATAAAAAATGGTATTTCTAAGAATCCACATCCAATTTTTCATCATTTTGACATATAAGTTTTGTAGTATAATAAGAGGCAGTTTTAGCCCTGATAATAAAAGGGGTCATTACCCAACTCTATAAACACAGAAAGCTTATGGACCTTTCCCCAGTTTTCAACACTCTGCAGTCACAACTCTTGAGATGAGTGACAAGCTGCCTTTGGAACATCTTCCTGCTGTCCATAGCCAAGCCCAAGGGAAGCCTGGCAGAACTGTAGAAATGTGTTTCTATCTCTGGCTGACTTTTTGCTGTTAGATACTAGATACTCGTGTTCAGCAGTAACATTGTACAGGAGCTGATCTAATCATTTTCAAGTACATTAGCTTATAATAATTTCCTCAAAATGTAATTTCTCAAAATTTTCTAAATAGGGGGTAAGATTTGTTCTTCCCACAGGAATGTGAGACCTTAAGCTGCAGTGGAAGAATATGCTTCTACTTGCAGGGCTTAACTTGCTAGGCAGTAGAACGTAGTGAAAGCTGTTTGATGCTACAGCTTTCTTCCTTGGCGCTGCCATCTTAAATAGTTGCATCAGGCATTTGTGAGTACAAAATACAACAAAAGCTTTGCCTCAAAGTTTGTGACTCTTGGGTTGTATAAACTTTGCGCAGAACCCAGAGTCTGCACCAAACTTGTATATTCAGGTATTTAATATTTTAATCAACAATAACATTTATTTTTACTGATAACATCCATGAATAATTACTCTAAAATGCACAGTGCCAAAACTTTTGTGCAGAAAAAAAATGCACTTTTAATTTCTGACCTCAAGTTGTAGATGGAGAGGAAGACTACTAATGTAACCAGACAAAACCCTTGTTTTGTATATGCCTTGTTTAGCTGCATGCTCTGATGATGAACTGGCAAGAAATGAGTGGAGTTAGAGGGTGATTGTAGGGCCTGATATTTAGCACATGGGAAGGGAGATGCTTTGAAGCCCTTTCTGCTTAGTTAGTATCCGTGCTTATACTCTAGAAATGTTTTTCAAATCTGTAACTTAATTTAAATATGTTTTTAAAATCTGTTTCTTGAGGACCGCAGGATTGGGAGCAGATTGGGAGATCTCAGTAGCCTAAAAAGCACGGATTCCTCCTTGCATGGATTTCTCTAGACCGCCTTGCACACGTGCTCGTGGTGTATATGGTGTTAAACGTGAAGAAAAATAAACTGCATTACTCTTTCAGCATGGGGCTGCCTTTGGTCCACCCCAAGGTGGATTTCATCCTCCTTATTGGCAGCCAGGACCCCCGGGGCCGCCGGGGCCGCCAGCCCCTCCGACACCTCCGCAGAACCGCAGGGAACGGCCCTCGTTCCGCGACCGCCAGCGCTCGCCCATCGCGATGCCCGTGAAGCAGGAGCCTCCGCAGATCGGTGCGTGTTGACCCCTCTGTCACTGCAGAAACACCAAGCACTGCCCTAGAAAGGGATGGTAGTTCAGAAAGGATTTGAAGACCTTTTTTCTTCTTTTTTTAATACAATGCCTTAAAAAAAAAAAGGAGAGGAAAGCGCTGTTATTTAATGTGTTTTGTCTGCATTCTGTTGACTTGTTTGAAGGAGGGTGGAGGGCTTGGTATCTTTGTATTTTGACCTTTTTATGTCCATCCTACAAAACTGTGAACTTCACTTGTGTAGATGCTGTGAAGCGTAGAACTCTGCCGGCCTGGATTCGGGAGGGCCTGGAAAAGATGGAGCGAGAGAAACAGAAAAAATTGGAAAAAGAGAGGATGGAGCAGCAGCGTTCACAGTTGTCAAAAAAAGAGAAAAAAGAAAGCGAAGAGGCTGAGGAAGGGGATGGCCCACGGTTACCTCAGAAAAGTAAATTTGTAAGTAGAAGGCCTTTGTTCAGGTTTATATGTCTTGAAAGGTACTGACTTTCTGGTCTCTTCAAAAGAGAGAGAGTCTTTCAGTTTGTCTCTTACTTAAATTGTGTGTTTGTGACTAAATCTTTGTTAATATTTACTTGATATTTAAACTTGTTAATGCCTCTCAGATAAATTTTTATTACTTATTTTGTATTAGCAAAGAATGATAAAATTATGTTTGTTTCAGTTTTATGTTCTGGGAACACATTTGGTCTTTAAGGAGGTGTGAGTCCTAAGTAAGGACCTGAGCTTACTGAGACATCGGTGTAATTTGTTAAATTGTCCCAATATAAAGAGCTTTGTGTTATGTTCACTTTAACATTTAGCCCATTTACTTGCAGTTTTGACTGCTTGTTTGGCGCTGAACTGAGAGTGTTATCCTGTGTGGGAAGGGATCTGTCTATCATATTCATTACTATAAATTAATGAGCTTTAAATCTTTTCTATTTTTATCTGAAATGTACAATGCTGTTCTTACAGGACAGTGATGAGGAAGAGGAAGATGCTGAGAACACAGAAGGTGTGAGTGTTGGGAAAATCAGCAGGAGTCCATCCCCAGCTCCTCAAGAGGAGCAAAGTGAACCAGAGATGACAGAAGAAGAAAAGGAGTATCAAATGGTACTAATAATCTAGTTCTGACCAAGTATTTCTATTTGCTGGATTTTTTTTCTTGACAAAATTTAAGACATCTTTCTCTGACTGATGCTGTGCATATGAGTATAGTACACATCATACAATGAAGCAGAGTTATATTTGCATGTCTTTTTATGATTTTTTTTTTAATATAGATAAGGACATAGATTGTGTAACTCATGTTTAGCATAGTAGAGGAAGGATACAGTGACTGTAACCTTTTTGTTGACCCAGGTTCATTCTGTTTTGGTTAACTCTGCAAATTTCTGAAAACTTTTAGTGATTAAATGCATGCATTTGAGATCTGTGCTTCAACCTCGGTTTCTATGCAAGGAAATTTTAAGAAGTGTCTCCTTGCAAGGAAATGCCAGAAATGTTTTAGGTCCTGGACCAGCGAGAGTTTCACTGGGTCTGGAAAGCTTTTGGCTCCACTGTCATAGTTCTAGGTATAGAACAGGGAGAGTCACAGGCCCATGGAAACCAACAAACCTGATTTGAGCAGTGGGAGGCAGTGATTGCTAAACTTCTGGCTTTTATATGTCAAGTGTAGCAAAATTGCTGCATTTCATGTACAGCTTTTCTGATGATGTTTTTTTTGTTTTCCTTTAAGTGATGTCTGCCGAAATAAACCATTCAATAAAATGTGTAAAGAATACTTCCGTAGCTATTAAAAGAAATGAAGTTGTGTTGGGGAATATAACTTAAATGTCCATTTTAGTCGTGAGTTTTTTTACCTTTAATCATGTGTAAAACTTTCTTCAGATGATGATGACAAAAACGCTGCTGACAGAGATTCTTTTAGATGTCACAAATGAAGAAATTTATTATGTGGCCAAAGATGTGCACCGTAAAGCAACTAAAGGTATGCCTTTTTTAAAGGAAAAGGAAGTTTCCTGTGTGAATATTCTATATTTGCATGTCTCTAGAACACTTACCCTCTGTCCCCCAAGAACAATCCCAGTTTAATGCATCCGACTTGATAGAGTTCCAGTCCAGTAATCATGAACTGTTATCACTGTGCAGTGTATTGTGAGTTACTTCAGTTACTCCATTTCCTTCATATAATTCATTTATTTAGCTAAAATGGTGCCTGTGTGTCAATCGCTTTTGAGTTGTAGCTGTTTCTTAATGCTATCATTTTTATCTCAAGTTCTTAGCTGTTCAGAAGTGAAAAGAGACGAACTTTGAATCCTCAATTAGTAATTCTCTGCTTTCACTATTAACATGTTACTCAATTTACGTAGCAAATGTTTTTAAACATAACTGAGTTAAACGTGTAACTACTGAAACTTGAAAATTATCACGTGCAGATGCTGTAACTTGAAAAATGTTTTATGAATGTAGATTTTTTTTTTTTTTTTTTTTGTTCGCTGTTAATTTGCAGTTAAATTCTAAATCTTCGTGGTCAGAAAATCTAGAGTTGGTTTTAAATGGATGATACGTTTTTAATGTTTCTTCTCTCCCCTCCAAGAACAGCCATAGTAGTAGATTTAACAATACCGTAGACTCTCATGCCTATGAAATCGTGGCTATTTGTGTTAACATGTTGTTCCTGTTGTTGATGTGATACAAAGCTCCTGCAAAACAGCTGGCACAGTCCAGTGCACTGGCTTCCCTCACTGGACTCGGTAAGTAGGCTCCTTATTTTTGAGAGGGCTTAAAGGGGGAGTTTCACTCTTGCCTTGCATTGCTAGAAATTGTATTCTGAAACGAGGTTGGAATAGCCCGGGAGTGTGGGTCGCTTTCCGATAACTTGATCGTTACCAGCACCTCTCTTTGTTTCACAGGTGATCCTACTGGGATCAGTGGGATGGTTTTTGGAGTAAAGGACTAGTCAGTGCGAGTTAGTGTGTCAGAATCTTGCCCTAATTTTGAAAAATGCATTAAAAACATGAGATAAACTTGCTTTTCAATAAGGTGATTGATCCAGGAGCACACTGCAGTCTGTTAGAGAGAAGAATACGGTTTCTATGTTTTTCTCCTGTTTTGATCCACCCAAACATCAAAGAAAAGTTGATAGAACAATTATGTTTGAACGCAAATTGTTTGTACCTAAAAATACAATGTTTGGAATTTCTAGTTTATTGAAAAGCTACATACGTGCAGAGGCTCCCATATGTCAGATTACGAGTTAAAGGCAACACAGGAAAAAGAGCTTGAGATTCCAGCTTAAGGCATAACAGCCAGCAGAAGATCTTTCCCAACACGCACTTGTTGTCATCTAAAACCATAAGGCAACAAAGTGTCAATGATCACTGGTGTGTCCATTACGTGGTGTTACAATGAACCAGTTTGAAGGTTCTCATCCCGAGTGTTCAGACGCTTTAAAAGTGCTTTAATAAAGATCATAAGAACTTCAACTTCAAAGAAAGTGTCTCCATGTCAGATGTTTAAATTGACTTATTTTTCCATCAGTCCAGTAGTTATATCTTTAGGGAGAAGAAAGACCATTTCTGTTCCATCTCTGTGCCTTTCAAAGTGCAGTGTTTTCAGAATAGAAAATCAGACTAGAAATATTGGTTATGGCATTCAGAGCTTCTGTTGCCTCGGACTGCGGAGACGGCTGAAGTCATTTCACAGATGTCTTCAGGGAAAAGTCCTGGGCATTTCCCTGCTTTCTCTGTACTGTGTTGCTGATAGGAAGGCATTGTTATGATCTCCACACGTTTGTTTTTTTTTTTTTTGCCCTTCCATACAATGGAAAAAGTGTCGTGATCACAGTGGTTGCCTGACGAAAATAGACAAGCTGTTCCAGGAGGAGTAGAACCAGACCCTAAGCACCACTGCAGATATGGGGGCCTTGATCACACCAGGCAAAACAACATGCCAGAATAAAGTGGCTTCTGCAGAGAAGAGAAAGTGAAGGAAGGGCAGTGTTACTCTCCTCTTTGCCCCCCCAGAAATATTAAGAACAAAACTTAATCTTTCCTCGTGATAGACTGGACTTTATGCACGCAGGTGGACTGGGTGGTTATGGATCAGGAGACAGCGAAGATGAGAGGAGTGACAGAGGCTCTGAATCATCTGATACCGATGAGGAGGAATTACGGCACAGAATCAGGCAAAAACAGGAAGCATTTTGGAGGAAAGAGAGAGAACAGCAACTATTGCTAGAAAAACAGCTAGAAGGTAAATCACCCGTTTCCCTACTGTGCTGCTCTGTGTGGATTCTGCTATTTAAGAGCTTATGTTAGTTGCTTTCAGTGGAAGAACGTTCTGAACCAAAAATATGAAGCCAAATTTAGAAATACTGATCTTTAGTAAAATATTTTATTGAAAAGATGTTCAAGCAACTTCATAAAAAAAAATCACGTTTTAGTTCTGAAAAGCCTGCTTTTAGGTTGTGTAGTCCTGTGCGGAATGCCCTCCACAGTGTACAGCAGGAAGGAGGCTGTCGTTTCTTTGAGCTTTCAGTTCAGTGCTGCAGGTGTAACTGAGCTGTGACTGAGGCATGTGCCCATGCTCTGTGCCTTCATAAACGGATTTGGGGCCTAATACTGGGGACAGACTATTGACCCCCATCTCTGAAAATTATTGACCCCAGCATGGCAGGTGTGACTTGGCCACACACAGGCCCGGGAGGGAGGCAGGGAGCGCCGGTGCTGCCGGGGGACGGAGTAGGGAGGAGAAAGGGAAAATTGAGTGCGTGGGGGTTTGCAGGAGAGGGAGTGTGTTCATGTGGATGGGCTAGGAGGGCTGGAGTTCCGGGCAGCTCCTGGTCTTGAGCCACTGAAAATGAAATGATCAAGTAGTTCTAAAAGTCTGTTGTTCCGCCCTTTTCCTGAAATAGGGCAACAATTGTTTTAGAATTAAAACAACAACAAAAGAGAGCTCCAAGAAACAACAAGTTGTTTGATAAGTACTTTTATGATGACAGTCTGTTAATTGTAAGTGTTGGGAAAGGTACTTGGAAATCTTGTTCTTTTCCAAAAGTAACAGGGTGGAAATTTTTGACATATTACTTCTAATTACTTCAAATTGTATTTTTTCTCTCTTATTTTTAGAAGAAAAGCTACAAAATGAAAAAATGTCAAAAGAGATGAATGAATTTATCAGCAAGGAACAAAACAGTAATTTATCATCACAGGAGGGAAAAGAAATTGAAGCAGATATGATTCACGAAAAGAAAAGATCTCCAAATTCACTGTCACTCGACATGGAAGTGAAAAAGGAGGGTAAAGAAAAGGAGAGGACAGGCAGGAGTAGGTCCAGGAGCTCTAGCAGTGGTAGCAGTAGCAGCAACAGCAGAAGCAGCAGCAGTAGCAGCAGCGTGTCCAGCTCCTCATACAGCACTAGCTCAGGTAGTAGCCGTAGCTCCTCCCGTTCTTCCTCTCCTAAGAGGAAGAAGAGGCATAGCCGCAGTAGATCCCCCTCGCACAAAGTCAGGCGCAGCAGAAGCAGGAGCTACTCGCACAGAAACAGGCGAGAGAGGAGTAAAAGCAGGGAAAAAATAAGGGAGAGGAGAAGACCCAGTAGAAATCTGAGTGTTGAAAGAGGGGAGAGGCGAAGGAATCGAAGCCCTTCCCGGGAGAGGAGTTGGGATAGGCACAGCAGTCGCTCGAGAGACAGGCGGATCATCCGAGCCAGCCGCAGCAGAAGTAGGGACAGACGTAAAGGCGAAGACCAGCGTAGGAGCCCTGCTGGGAACAGACACAAACATAAAAGCGATGGCAAAGACCAAGAGAGGAAAAAAGAGCAGGGTGGAAATACAGATAAAGACAGGAAAAAGAACAGGGAAAGGGAGAGAGATCAGGAGAAAAGAAAGGATAAGCCAAAAAAGGAAGAGAAAGAAAGTAAGGCTGGCAATCATGATGACAGTAGGTTAAAGAGGAAAAGAGACAGCGAAAGAACTTTCATTCGCGGTGATTCAATATCTGTGAAAATAATAAGACAGGACTCCAGGCAAGAAAGCAAAAAAAGTTCTACCAAAGATAGCAAAAAGCATTCAGGCTCGGAATCTAGCGCAAGGAGTAGTTCTGAATCACCAGAAAGCAGCAAAGAAAAGAAGGCCAAGAAAGCGAAGCATATCCGATCATGCTCCGTGGAGAAATCTCAAAGGTCTGGTAAGAAGGCAAGCCGCAAACACAAGTCTAAGTCACGATCAAGGTAGTATACTTTTTAAGTATTTTGTCTGACTTTTTTTTTTACTTTTTTTTTACCTTTTTTTTTTTTTTGCTATTTGTCTTCATGTGTACAGCATATGAAAATGTTTTTTTTTAATAAAGTATGGTATTTATTATATTTCTTGTCTTAACTTCAGAAAAATCTTTTAAAACTATTAATTATTAAGCCTGAAGTGTGTGTGGGCTTGGGGGTCTTTTATTTTTTTCAATTAACTTTCTCCCCTTTTCCTTTATTTTTCAGATCAACGTCTCCTCCTCGTCGTAAACGCTGAGGAATGATATGGCACAAGTGCTATGACGTTTAAAAATTCCATGAGTTATAAAAGGCTTGTCTCATTATAGAGGCACATTGTGGCTATGTAGGTGAAACCAGAATCCTTTCTTTTTTTTTTTTTTTTTTTTTTAATCTGTAAATAGGTGTATTTTTCTCCAAATGCTGCTCAGAATTAAATACCTAATAGGATTTCTTTGTATTACACTTTTTTTTTTCCAAGAACGGTAGTGCTTAATGAGAATATAAAACATGCCATTCTCTTTCAGCTGTAATGTTCTTAAATTACTCTTGAATGTACTGTGATGTCAATAAAGCTCTTTAGTTCATTTTTGTTTATAATTCTTGCACCTGAATTTTGTGTTAAGCTATAGAAAGTACTTTTTTTTAAAGGAAAAAAAAAGGCAGCTTTTTGGTACAACAAATTTTTAAAGTACTTGGGGGAAAAAAAAAGAGATTTTAACATAAAACACTTGTATGTTATCCATGGGCGTGATGAAATTAATCTGTTGGATGGGGAGTGTGGAGAACAAAGAATAGACATCGTATTTTTTCTTTAAGTATATGTAATAGTTTTTTTTAAATTTCTCTTTTTCTTTGGATATCAAGTGCCATATGCTGTGTGTGTGTGTAAAATATGGGTCACTGTAATACAAGCCTATACTTAAAGAGACTGAACAGCCCTTCAGGAGTATGTGCAACTAAATGGAGTGTGACAGTGTTAAGCTCTGGAACTATATTCCTCACCCACTTTTATTTGACGCTCAGAGAAAACTTTCTGGATAGTCAGGGTTATTACAGGAACGAGACTCAGCATTTTAGGTGTTTTCTTGAATATATTTATAAAGGGACTCAGTACATGTTAGAAAACAGACAACAGATAAACTTTACATTTTGGCACATGCATCAAGTGTGTAGTCAGCATTGAAACTGATTATTTTTGTTAGTGTTACGAAAACCGTGATTCCTGTTAAGTCAATACATTGCTTAAAAAGCAACTTAATTAAATCTTTGATTTTTAGTATTACCATAAAATGAAAGAAGTCACTGATTACCTCCTTATTCAGGACATAAACCATTGTTAATAACAAGACTGTGAAATAACACTAATAAAATGAAAACAGGCAAATAAAGACCAACCAAAACAACCCTAGGCCAGCGACTGTTACAGAATTTAAAAAAGATTAATGATCTGTGCCTAGAAGGTGTCGTTTAATAGCAAGTGTGAAAAAGATGAAAGGCATCAAAGTGAGAGGCCTCTTTGGTGGCTCTCTCTTATAAGAAAAATATATGCTGGTGTCAGCAATTTGCAAAGCTTGCCTTCTTGAGCAGATTAGTTCATTTAACTAAATGTAAAGTTCAACTGTGTAGCATTTTTGCCTATGTCAGTTTTTTTCATAAAAGATGCAGAAACAAGTTTGGTGCTTTGGCAAAGAAGCCATGTCTGTACAATTACTGAGCAGGTTAATGGCTGGGCCACACATGCATTTTTGTCATACACTTCTACAGCTAACTAATCATTCAGTTCAGTTACAAATAATATGTCCCCTCCAAATTGAAGAACTTTTACATGAAGTAGACTAAGCAGTCATACCTGACAGCAAAGTAAGGGGTGATTTGCATCATGCTACTTTTACTTTTTAATAAATATTGAGATATCTTGATCTACTCTCAGTACATGATTGGTTCCTGGTTAAAGGGAGGATTTTACTGAGGAGTAGGTAGTACAACTTGTCAGATATCGTAGAAGGACTTGCTTTTTTTGAGAGAAAGAAAAACTGAAATTACGTGGAAGAAATACTGTTGAGGAATACAGTTTCCATGATGCATTGCATTTGATTTTCAGTTCAGATTTTATCTGTTCAATAATAATAATAATAATAAAAAGATTGTGTATGAAAAGCTTTATATACTCTGCCAACAACTGGAATTTTGTCACTTCCTGTAAAAATTAAAATTATTTTTTGACACAAATGCACTTATATGGTTAGTGACTGTATGCCAATAAAGAGAGCATACAACTGCTGTATGTAACTGTTTCAGAAATCTTACTAAGCACACCAGTAATGAACAGTACGTTGGGATGGTGTCAGCCTCACATTCGTATTGTACACTGCATTGTATTCTGGTAATGCTGTTCTCAAGTGCTTTTCAACTGTAAAGGCTAAAATAACATCCGGTCTTGATTGCATATATTTCAAGTGATCTTAATTTAAGACATATATACAAAGATGGTAGTTGTAGAAAAGTCTAAATTCAGTTGTCATTCTATTTTACATTTGAAAATAAGAATATTTTGGCAGCGCAGGAGAGAAGGACATGCGGTGAGCAAGATATACAACTTTGAATATTATGCAGTGACTCTGGGAGAAATGCCTTGAAAATATTTTTAACATATAAATAAAGAGATGGTGTGGAATCAAATGGAAAATGGTTTCCATGCAAGTATTGCTTGAGCCATAAATACAACAGAAACTGTAAGTATCTGAAGGTACATGGTATATAAATCTGGGACCAGGAACAGGCTGCTACAATGGATAAACCATGCAGTAGCAGTTAAGAAAGTCTTAACCATAAAGACTGAGCAACACCAGGCTTTGTGAAATACGGCCTAGTAACTCTTCCTGGCTTGGAAAATAAATCTATTCTCATTTGGGTCTTTGACGGCCGTTCTTGGGGGAGCTTAAGAGAAAGAGGCTGGGCTCTTGTCAGTTGACATGTAACTTGCTGCTTTTTTTTTTTTTTTTTTTTTTTTGAAATAGCAAATATAAAAGCAGTGATGATGTAAGTATTAGTTCTCATTCTCCATATTTTGCCTTTCCTTTGCCAAATAAATGAAAAGTTATTAACTAATTTGCAAAGTCTAATACACACACACACAAAACAGTTTACGGGAAGGCTTGTTGTAAGTTTTAAGGAAACTGTTTCTTAGCATAAAGGTTTTCTTTTCTTTGAGCTCGTATTCCTCAGTAGCTCTGAGATGTTATTACTGACTTCTAAGTCCACTGTGAGCTTTGTTGGATGGAAAGCAGGTGGGTAGGGAAGCTTTCCACAGATGGAATAATAATGTTTATTGTGTGTTTAGGTGCTACTGAGAGAAAACTACTTGGAGACTCTGCTGTAGTCTTCATTTAGTGTTTCTTTTTTTTCCCTTTAAATTCAAAATAGCATATTTTCAGAATATACTGTGCAACACTTTCTAACAGCAAGTTCTTTCTAACTGCAGTAAGAGCAGAAAGAAGATAATTCAAGAATATGTTTGCCTTATCCAAGAACTAAACTTCTGTGCATTCCCTGTGAATTTGTTCAGGCTTTGTGTGCCTGATGGGCAGCGCTGTATTGCAGCAAGGGGAAGCGCAAAAAGAAAAACCATTGAAATGAGAAGTAATCTCACAGAAGGTAACTAGATGAGGTTAGAAAGTTTGCAGTGTTTTGTTGTTGAATTATTTTAACCATGGATGTCAAGCTTATATCTGGTTCAGGCAACATGAATGCCTGTGTGATGCAACTTGAGTGTCTCCTCCATGTAACCCAGCAGAAACATCCTGCAGGTGTGAAGGGGAAAAGACCTACAGCTGGGCACAGATTTCACGAACGAGTCTGGTAGCGCCTCATAGCATCAGTTAATGATGTGGATTTGCGTTGAGCCCGGAGAGCAGTGGGTTAAACACGTCTGGGTCGTGCTCCGCCAGGCGTCCATGCCTCCCTGCCCTGGGTGGCAGCACAGGGGGCTGTGGGGCTGTGCCATTGTGGCTGGTGAGGCCTCGGAGGGGCTAGCACTTTGCTCTGGCTGCGGATCTGCCCTCGCGTGTGGTGCTTTTGCACCCTCTCCTGCCCACACAGCAAGGTGAGGAGTCTCATGGTGTGGGCACGCTTCTTAAGTTCAGCTTGATTCAGGGCTTAAGACAATTCAGCTGTCCAGCAGCATAAAAAATAAGGTAGTTCTGGCTAAAGCCCAGAGCAAATACTTAGATACTGGCATTGATAAGTACCTATGAGAGTACACAGCTAAGGAGTTGCCACAATAGTCTAAAATTAGGTGGAATATGAATACTAGTAGCATTAATTTTTGTAAGAACTCCAAGGTGAAGACATAGCAACAAGTCTCAGGAAGCTCAAATGTGCCAGCAGGGCTTTTCACACCTAGAGGCTGCGTTTTGCGGGGAGGAAGGGAACCGGGGCCTGCCACGGTAGCAGCGTTACCATGAAAATGTGTTTGGGCACGGCAGTGCTTTATTTCTGTGAGGGGAAAAAAAGAAAAAAAAAAGTTTATTTTCGAGCACGTAGCGCTACACACAGGTACCCTGCAAAGTAAACGGTGCCAGCGCAGCACCTCCTCTCCCGCGCCGCCTCCGCGGGGCGGAACGGCGCGGCGCGGGCCGCGTTGCCGCCGGAGGGCGGAGCGCGCGGCGCGGCCATGGCGATGTGCGG
>NW_020455283.1:425239-436249 GCF_003342845.1 Nothoprocta perdicaria | reverse complement strand
CCGTGGGGACAGCGGGCGCGGCGCGAGGCGGCACTCACTGCTGGCGCAGGCGCAGGGTGCGCGAGGTGCCCTCCACGGGGACCACGTAGGCCAGGCTGCGCTGCGGCGGGGAGCGCGGCCTCCCGCTAACGGCCACCGCTAACGGCTGCGCGCGCGCGCCGCCATCTTGTGCCGCCGCCGCCCGCGGGGGCGCCCTTCCCTGAGCGCCCAACGGGCGCCGTTGCGGCTGCCCTCGGCACCCCCCACCCGCTCCACCCCGTTACCTTCACCGCTTAATGTTTTTCAGAATTAAATTTAAAATGCTGGCGGCGGTTTTTTTTTTTCCCCGAGAATGTCACAACTTAAAAATATAAAATATAAAATATAAAATATAAAATATAAAATGAAATAAAATTTGAATCCGGATTGGTCTTTCTGCTTGGTGGCGCGGGTCTTGTGCTCCCAGCACTCCCCTTCCTCTCCTGCTGAAGCAAAGGGAAAGTTACTGTAAGACGGGGCTCCTCTTAGTCTGCACAGCACCCGCAAGGCTTTCCAATATTTCTTATGTTTTATTGCTCTTCGTACTAGAAAAAATACAAAAAGAGTGAGCAGCTCTGCAGTTCTTACTTGGGTATGGAGCGAAGCAAGAGGCAGGGTCCCATGTTCACGGTCATTCATGGAGTGTGCAACTAGTGGTCAGAATAGGCATTTTAGAGCAAAATTCTCACTAGCCACAAAACATTTCAGGTAGATGAAAAACTGCGCTTTGCCTAGAGGCTCTGAGCAACGTGCCCACGCGTGTATTGACAAGTGCAGTGAATCAGTGTGTGCCGTCCCGCTGGACGCCGCTGCGTGCCCTAAGCAGCACAGCGAGCAGGCACGGAGCCGTTCGCGCTGCTGATATCCCAGAAACGCGGGAACGCCGGTGCCGCCACGGCTGGTGAGCCACGAGCTGCCCCCTCTTAATGTGAGTGTAATCAACAGACGCGGGACTGCGGGCTGGTGAGTGCTAGGTGTGAACGCCCTGCTGAAGCAGCACTGTACAGGTAGGGCTTTTTTCCTTGGAGTGATATCACAGATTCACACAGAATCACAGAATGGTTGAGGTTGGAAGGGACCTCTAGAGATCATGTAGCCCATATGTAAAGCTGATGTTTTTCATTCAATTGCCTTTTTTTTTTTTTTTCCCATTCATGCAGATGACCTTGGTGATGTGTATTTCCAGGCAGGCCCACGGGCTGCTCTTGAGAACACTCCCTGGAAAATACAGTTGAAATCCAGTAGTGCCCTACCTGCCTCTCTGACAGAAATAAAGAGCCTGTAAGTATTGTGGCTAAAATAATCTTACATGTCAAGTGACATTTGCTATAACCATTTCATTTTACTTTGTGATAGTGTCACATGAAGTCATTTTTAAATCTCACAAATACTTATATATTTGGTGTTGGCAATTTTTGCTTTAATAATTACTACTTCAGAAGTTAGGGCTGTGGAGTCATCTGTTTTAGAAAATACGTTACTCCTACAGTGTATAATTCCTGCAGTTTTAATCAAGCATAGCTGGAGTCTGTAAAGGAAAACTGGATTTTCTTCAAGAATTTGTTTTTTACTGTATTTCAGCAGCCATGAAGTAGCAGTATCAGGTTCATGACATTTCGCTTTCATTATTTAGGTTCACCATGAAGAGACTTTTCAGCACTTCACGTTCAACAGTAGATTCAAAAGAAATGAAAAAATTCCATCTCCTCGCAGACAAATGGTGGGACGAAGAAGGAGAATATTCAGCCCTTCATTCTATGAATGATATTAGAGTGCCATTTATTAGGTATGATTTTGAAGATGCAAACATTTTTCAGATGCTATTTCTTTGCAACCTGAGAAAATATTGTAAAAGATTTACAATTAACAGTACTTGAGATAACTGCACATGACGTCTGTTAAACCACCGTGTGTGTTTGTGGTTAATCACATCCCTTTCCTTTTAGAGATACCCTGTTGAGCATGAGGAATCATCATGAACTGGGAAACCCACTTGCTGGACTCAAGATTCTAGATGTTGGCTGCGGAGGTGGATTGCTAAGTGAAGTAAGAAACAATTTGGTCCCATTTCTTCTTTAAAGAAGTCTTCTTTTTCAAGAAGGATTTTGACTTTTTTTTTAATGATTTTTAATTTCTAACCTCTGGAGAGGAGCTTTTCTTTTCTACAGTAAATTAGTTCTGAAGTGCTTTAGATTGCAGTGAATTCTACATACCATGTAGATTATTTCTTTATGACAGTGGTGGGGCTTCACAGAAAAGAAGGGAATCTGTAGTGAGAAATGCTAAGATCTTAAGAGTCATCAGAAAAGTAAGATTTTAAGCAAGCTAGAGAAAAAGACGAGAGAAAGATGTAAATGTCTTCTAACATTCTTCTTGGGCAGCCACAGTGAAAATCCTTCCGTTTTGTCTTGGAGCAAGAACACTTCACCACGACAATCCGTGCTAACAAAATAGTATTTTCCATTATAAACTTTTTGTTTGTTTTTCTGCTTATGACTTTGTATTGCTTATAATCATTTTTTTATCTTTTTTTTTCATTTTTCCATTCTGTGGTGAGGTTCTTGCCTTTGTTTTATCATCAAGAGAGCAGGGCATGATGTGAAGCAGCTGCAACACCCCTCCTGTCTGGCAGCAGAGTCTCCTGATGCTCTGTGGCTGCTCCCTGGGGAGTCCTCACAAATTTGGGATCGAGAAGGAACGAGATCCAGTCCCCTGGGCAGTGCTATTTCCTAGCAATAGGCTGGAGATTGTTTGCCAAGTTAGGGTCACAGATTTGGCTGAATTTCTCTGGAAATTTCATCAGCACCTGAAACAAGAGGTGTTACAAAAGCCACTCAAGTCTCTCTCTGCTTTTTGTTGTTGATTTCAAGCAAAATTCTCTGGTCTTGTGAGACTTGGCTCTCAGACATGGCAAAATCGTAACGCTGCATAAGCTTCTCAAACTGAATAACTGGTGAATTCCAGGCTGGAATAACATACAGGTGGTCATGTTCTGCGGGCTGTTTGAGTTTCAAAAGAGGTGATGACTGAGGTGTTAACCTATAAGTAAGAAGACACTAGAGAAACTTGAGTGACAGCCAGCTCTGATGCTATCCTAGTGACCACCAGTGTTTAGTTCTCAGCAGTGAGAATGTCCCAGAGATAATCATATCTTAAGTAACCATTAAAAAGATATGAGGCTTTGCCATTACAGGTGGATGTTGAAGAAAGTAAAAACAGTATTTAAATACTGCATTGATTTTCCCAAACCAATGGAAGCGGAACCAGGGGAAGAAATCTTTATTTGGGGGTAACAAAATTGATTTGGACCAATTTGTTCGTAAAAAAAAAAATAGATACATTTTAGTAGGTATTTCCTTTACGTCTAAGATTATTCTTTTTTCTCCTCCAGAATTTTAATGCCGTTTTTTGTGTGCTTTATAGGTAATGAATCTTCAAATAAAGCTAGAGGAGCAAAGCTTAATTTATTTGAGGCAATCGTTTATTGTTGTTCGTCTTACTCCACTATTAACGTTTGCTGAGGGTGTTTTCAGGTTTGTTTATGCAGAGGCGGACGCTGCAGGTGCCTTTAGGTAAATTGGTTTTACGCAGTGAATAAATTACCCTCTGTATGATCAGCCCCTCGGTAGGCTGGGAGCTTCGGTTACCGGAATTGATCCTCTGGAGGACAACATTAGGACAGCAGATTGGCACAAGTCATTCGATCCCGTCCTGGCCAAGAGAGTGCAGTACAAGAGCAGCTCACTGGAGGAGGTGGTGGAGGAGGCGGTGGAAACCTTCGATGTAATCGTAGCCTCTGAAGTAGTGGAGCATGTGGCTGACCTTGAAATGTTTATCAAGTGCTGCTATCAGGTGCTGAAGGTAAGGGAGCTTTTGCTGTCGTTATCGGGAATATTTATTCTCTTTTATTATTAAAGCTTTTATTTGAAGTGTATGAAAACACCTAAGTCTGGATTCATTCCTCCACCTTTAAATGCTTAAAATATGAAAGCCATCTAGAGATGCTTTTTATTCTCCCTGAGGATGCAAGAAGTGGATCTGCCCAACTTCAGCGACTAAAGTTAAAGGGAATTTGTTCCCCCGACCCTGCCTTAGTGGCATTGCTTAATATTGCAGTGTGGCTTTGCACCAAGACCTCTAGAAATGTAGTTACCTCTGACCTCTCCGGGGTGAGACCATCCTTGGTTTCTATCAGACTTTATTCTAAATAATTACAGTTAATTCATGGTTTTGTTTGGGGGGATTTTGTTTTTTGTCCTTGAAATCATTACAACAAGCCTTGTATTCAGCAGCACCTTAAGTTAAGCAGTGTTGTTCATTTTCTTTTTGTTTTAATTAAAATAGAAATACATATTTACATGAGGTCTCGCATAAACCTTGTAGCTTTCATTCTTTTGCGGGGGCAGTAGTATGTGCTGTATGTGACCTGGTTAAGTGTTTCTGAACAAGGAGATGGTTTTCAGGTAATCCAAGGCTGTGACTGTGGTGCCTGAAGACTACTGAGCCACACTGCTACAACATCGTATTCTCACATATTTGTATTCTATTTAAGCAGAATGCTTGTACGTGTGTGACCTGACATTAAATCAGTTCTTACTCTTGAAGCATGTAGGTTTGTACATAGACAAATCATGTAGCTTAGTGCAATTAGGCTTAGAGTTTTTGGTTTTTTTCAGTTAAATATTCTTCTAATTGAACATTTTAATCTTTTCATTAGCCTGAAGGTTCTTTATTCATTACTACAATCAATAAAACACAGTTGTCCTATGTCCTGGGAATTTGGCTTGCGGAAAAAGTAATAGGCATTGTGCCTGAAGGAACACATGAGTGGGAGAAGTTTATTCCCCCTGAAGAGCTGCAGCACCTCCTGGAATCGAGTAAGTGCCAGGCTGGGCAGTGGGAATGCACACAGATAGCAGCTGTTCTCCATCTACACCTACACAGGCAACTGCTCAGTTTGGCATCTTCGTGTTGGGTGGAGGGGCTTTCTTCTTTGCACAGCTGCTTCTTTTTCTCTATTTGTGTTATTAAAAAGTTTTCTAAGAACGTGAAGGTGAAGCTCACCACAGGTTTCTTAGCTCTGGAGAAATTGCTGGGAACTCATTTTGAGTTCAAATTTGTCATTTTTGAAATCATTGAACTGATTTGCCCTCGGTTTGATTGCTTTTAAAATAAAGCACTGCCGGATGACCTCCTTCTGTACAAATAGTATTTTTAGAAAAAGTCTACTTTGCCTTAGTCTCCTGTAGAGAGGCTGACGTAAGATTTGAGTTACTCTCTTGGTAGGTTCTTCTCATAGCGCTTTGCAGTGATGCCATGAGGAACTCGGGTAATCCTTGCTCTCCTGCTGGCTGCTCTTTCCAGCATCTCTGCAGCGGGCGCAGGGAAGCAGCTGGTGCCGGCAGCGGCTGCTCTCCCCCTTCCCCTGGGCATTGTGTCGGGGCGCAGCGAGGAGCCCGGACACGGCTCTGCAGGCAGTGCTGAAGCACCGCTCGCTGGCTCCGAGCATCTGGCTCCCGTCCTCTTGCCCTTGCCCACCTTTGGGGGCATCTCCAGGGCCCTCCCAAGGACGGATCGGGATTGATTTTGAAATGAGTGATGTCGATCTGAAGAAACTGTCCTCCTGCAAGAGCTCTCAGCAGTCTCAGACACGTGGGGTCCTGCAGCCTGTGCCTCGGGCCCGGGCCCTGCGGCTCACACTGCTGCTGCTGCCAGGAGCTGGGGCCAGCGCCGATGCCTCGTGCCCAGCTTGCGTGGCACCAACCAGAACTGCCTTAAAACAAGTGCTGTTCCAGCGCCCAGGGACGTGGCGGCACCTCTAAGGCGATGCTGCAGTGACTTGGGAGTATTGCTGAGCATCGGTCGCTTTACACCTGCTTGTTTTCCTAGGTGGCTTCTCCGTGAAGGCAGTGAACGGGATGCTGTACAATCCCCTCACAGGGGCGTGGAGCTGGAGGGAAAGCAGGAGCCTCAACTACGCCGTGCACGCCGTGAAATGCGGGAGTCCGGGCGAGTGGGACTACACAGAGCCCTCGGCAGAGCCGCAGCACCAGGAGCCCCCTGCCACCACCAGCACCAGCCTGTGACAGAGCCACGTGGTGGCCAGCAGGGCAGGAGGACGGTTTCGCACGGCGGGACAGCACCGCCCCTGCTGCAGCGACGAGAGCTGCCCGCGTGGGTAATGCGGGGGCTGCTTCATAACGTGGGGGCTGTTTCACAGCGCTGGGGGCCGGGTTTGGCCAGCTGCCTTAGGGCAATCTCAAAAAAATCAAGTGCCCATTACCTCAGGAACCATTGCAGACTGAGATGAGTAAACCTTTGGAAGACTAAGTATTTTTATAAGAAAGTAGTTACAAATTGTCAGAGAAGGGAATGTAAATTATTCTGTCAGTAGCTTGGGGGAGACTCTTCTGTGGTAGCTTTCTCTAGAGAACTCGGATCTCCACAGAATAATAGCTTAAAGGTAGAATGAGTTTCAAAAATACAGCACTACATGGTAACATGCCTTCAGTAGTCAAGTTTCTAACCAAGGCACTTAAAAATATAAATCACCTCAAACCTCCCACAGAAAGAATGTGCTACTGAAATTACTAAGCAACTGTATCTTTGTGCTAGAAAAATGAGATGTTTGCAGTCTGTCCTAGACAGGAGGAGTTCCGTGTCTAGGCAGTCTTACAGTCCTGGCCCCACGCATGGAAAGGAGGAGTGCTGGGCTGCCTTGGAAAGGGATTTCCTAAATAAAATGCCGTGTGTGTGTCCGTGGTGGTACCGCTTTTTCCTTCCTGCTCTCTGCATCTCAGCTTGTTCACAGGTAGAGAGATAGGCTGCTTGATTTGGAAATATTAGTAATTCAGCCATTCAACCGAAAAGGATCATCAAGGTTATCTGTCTTGGCCTTTTCAATAACTGTAACTTCTGCTTCGTAAAATCCGTTTGGGGTATGGCTTGACTTTAGGGAGAAGGTTCATCTTCATGTAGAGTTCCATGATGGAGAGGCTCCTTCTCTGGAGATCTTTAAAACCCACTTGGATGCTGCCCTGTGCCCCGTGCTCCAGGTAACCCTGCGTGTGCAGCGCGTTGGAAGGGCGTTGGACTAGATGACCTCTGGAGATCCCTGCAAACCTTAAGCATTCTGTGATTCTATGGGGGCCCAAGGAAGTTGCCGGCCAAAACCCGCGGCCCATCAGGCCTATCAGTCGCTCACTTCAATCTCAAGCATTGATAGTTTAGCTGCATAAGGCTCTTGTGAGCCAGCAACTCCAGCTGCATCAAAGGCTTTTTGGCTTTGTGCTAGGTACCAGAGAAATAGAAAAAAAATCTCTCCCAAGCAGCTTGCAATTTAATGAAAAAAAATACAAGTATGCAACAAGCAGATGGGAAGAAAGAAAGGATGAGACCACCATGATAAAAAGCTGCTTACATACACATCCAAATTTGCAACTTCTAAAGCAAACAAAAAGCAGCTTCCTCTGCCTATTTTATCCTCCTTAATTTGATTTTACCTGACTGGGCTCAGCTACCAGCCCCAGGCACAGCTCAGGTTTCCTCACATCCCCCTCCCCCCTGCTGAGTCTTGTGCCCGTCTCGCTCAGCCCTTGGACCCAGTAAAGGCGTTTGGTTGGTTTTTGGGTGGTGGGAGCTGAGCCGTCCCCCCGCCAAGGACCAGAGCCGAGCACCAGGTCAGCAGTAGGGAGAGGGCAAGGGCAGGGTGCCCTCCTTGAGTGGCACCTACATGTTGGCTCAGCCTGTCCCTTGAAATGGCACCGCAAGAAATACTGGACACATTAAGTGTCCTCAGTCCCAGTTTGAACAGGATGGGAGCCTCAGAGATGTGCATTTAATTTTCTTTTGAGGTACCAACAGGGCTTGCTGGTGCCATGCTGCGCTGCCGCGCTGCCTCCCTGCCTGCCACCCCCTTGCAGGCAAGGGCCCTTTCGTGGCCATTTCTGCAGAACTTGGGAATTTCCTTAGATATGCTCTCACAAACAGCCTGTGTCAGTTCTCTGGGGAATGGAAAAGAGAGGAAGTAGTAGGGATAGAGATGTGTAATTGGAGGGTTCAGAAATCAAAAGGCTCCACTTCTGTAATAAACCCACCCCTTCTTTATTCATTATTGTATCTGCAATGGGAAAGCACTGGAAAGCTGGGAGTTACAGAAAGAAGGATATTTATATTCCTGCAGATAAATCTGACTCTTACGGCCTGGGAATATGAAGCCAAGGTGCTCAGGGCACAGCCGAGCGCGTCTGCCCTGGCGGCAGCTGCCAGTGCAGGGAGAGGCCGGTGCCACGTGCAGGTGTCGCAGGAAACCTTCCCTGGGATACAGGAACTTCCTCACCCCCGAGCTGCCCACAGGCGGGGAGAGCTTGGGGCGCAGGCAGGTGAAATGCTTCAGGCAGCACGGCCTGGGCAAAGACACCTTCCCTTTTAACCTGTGCAAATGGAAACCCCCCGAAACCCTGACGGGACACAAGGAAACCTGCTGCATAGTTTCTCTTCCTTCAAGTGCTCGGCCGGCCAGCCTGGCAGACAGGAAAACCTTTTGTCTTGGCCCCCAGGTCTTTGCTGCGTCCTGACCGCAGAGCTTTCCTTGGCCTCCATCCAATGGAAAGCTGAACACTGCTTTTATAACTCTTAAAATCACTTAACTCTGCTTAAAGTAACAAACACTATGAATCTGAATAAAAATAACACACTTTCAGATGATGTTTTTGTGATAAAATCAACCTGCCTTCCCTGCGCTTATCCAAATGATTGGATAAAATTCCAGTCACTGAATGTTCATGCCAGCAGTGGACTTTCCTTACCCTGTCTCCTTGAAGGGACACGTAATGTTGTTGTGTTTTATTCCAGGCAGAGAGGATAGGATTTCACGGAGCCGGTAAAACCCTGTGGCCGCCCTGACTTACGCACGTCCGCTCTGCACAGCCCACGCTCCCGTGACAGCAGTGCACCAGAAGCCCGGGATATATAATGGTGTGGTCGACCTCTCACGGAGCTTTTCCTGCCCTGTGGAGTCATCGCAGTGACCAACAGAATCAATAGTCACTTCTTCTAAAAAAGGTGGCATTTTCTGCTTGCAAGATGCTTGGAGATGATTCATGTTCCATTAGTAAATTTGAGGCCTCTGTTGTTTCCTCATGAGTTATGCTAACAAACAATTGAAACAACTGAGAAATAATGCTATTTTGCTTTAAAATATAAAAAATTATTAAAAAAATGGCAGACAGGAGGTCTGAAGTGTCTTATTCTTCTTAATTAGAAAAAAAAATGCATACCATGTAGAAATAAAAATGAAAACAGCCCAGCAATGCAATCAAGGGGAGACATCATAAGAACGTATGCAGATGGCATAACAAATGTAATGCGGCTGACTTTGAATTCATTGTTTTGATTATCAGCACTATTGAATGAACCAACAATTTCCATGAGTGCACAGATCTACTGCAGATCCCCCTGCAAAACACAAGCACTGAATTTGGGGATTGTTTCCCCACCTTGTTGTCCCCCGGCTCCCTGTCTGGGGTTGGAGAGGTCCCGCAGCTCAGGGATCAGGGAGCTCCTTCCCTCCCTTGATCACCTGCAAGTTTTGCTCTCTAACAGCAGCGGCACCTCGATATATAAAGTGCCTCTAGGAAGCCGCCCTTTGCTGAACTAAGTTGCATACAAAATGTAATGGAAAATACACATGTGGCCCCTTGGAAGGCAGTCATACTTGAAAGGTAAACAAGAATCTACAGGTGACTAATAGTGATGCAGCTATAGTACCTAAAAAGCTACTGTCGTGTAGAATATTGCCCTAAAGTGATAAACTACAGGATCAAAGGACTGTAGGCCTGGCAAGTGAGTATCTTGCTCTGCACAACCAGCTTTGCGCTAATACTTTATGAATAGGACCGGCTTAGCAGGGGGGCTCACGGCGGGGTGTTTCCACCTGCAGAAAGGAGGTTTTAGACGTGGCCATTTTGGTGCAAAGGCAGAGAAGAGCATGGAGTTATTCTCATCAGCTGGGACAGTCGCTCGGAAAAGTAGCGTTGCTTCTCGGAAAGCACAAGGCAAACTCCTTGTATGTGACATGCACTTACATATAGGAACTTACGTAGAGCAGACAAAAAATATTTTTGATTCTAGATGTTTAGCCTATTTGTATTAATCTATGTATTTTCATATTGAAAGTTACAATTAATCCCTTCTTAAAATCCAAACTGAAACACAGCATGAAGGTTTTACAGCTATATTTTTGGCTATTTTTGTTTTAATAATTAAAACGATGCATATATGAAACTCAAGCTGCCCAGAGAGATCATTAATATTACAACAAAATAAATCCTGGCAGCAGTAAAGGATCATCTCAAAAGGAACTCAGGGAGCCTGCCAGCTACAGAAAGGCCCTCTTCTCCCTCTCAAGCTCAGCCCATCCCACCAAACCCCATGAAGCTGTGTCTTCTGCAGAGCAGAGCTTGGGAAAGTTGGGCTATTTCTGAGCCAAGTATCTCCGGAGCACTGGAGTGAACCGAGAGCCCCGAGCGGCACCTGCCAAACCTGCGGGCTGCTCTGCAGCAGCCGCGGCGCCCGCTCGGAACAGAAAAGCTTTCCGGGAAACATCATGGAATCACAGCAGGGTTGAGGTTGGAAGGGACCTCTAGAGATCATCTAGTCCAAGCCTATCCTATAAAGTACCATATAAACATCCTATGAAGTCCTGCCAAGGGACACGGGCTCCAGCGCTGCCCCGGGAATGAACGGTGTGCGCAGGAGGGTCTGGGAGACAGGCACGGGGCTGCCGCGCGTTTGAACACGAGGGGCCTCGGGCAGCCTCGGGACGGACCGCAGACAAGCGGCACGGAGATGGTGATTCGCTCCGTGCGGTGGGTCTGCTGGTCCCTGCTCGAGACTGCTCTGCTCTCAGCTGGCCTGCGTTTGCACCAGCCACGAGCGTGAGCGCCTCCCTGTTAGTTCTTATGTTATTTACTCAAAAAAAAAAAAAAAAAA
>NW_020455283.1:423245-425194 GCF_003342845.1 Nothoprocta perdicaria | reverse complement strand
AAAAAAAAAAAAAAAGGCGGAAAAAAGAAAGGAAAACCACGAGGTGGTTATTTAGCAAAGATGCAACATTCACTCCTGTTCCATAGCCAAATCAAAGCGAGGCAGCAGTTCTTCCTGCACACGTTACCTGTGATCTTCTTTTGCACAAAGATGGGAAAACTGGAATGCTCGTGAGATCGTAGCACCTGGAACTGCTCTAATAATCCTTGTGCAGCTGTTTTGCCCTCTAACTCCCCTTGAATTTGTCCTTTTTTGCAGCAGCTGGATTACCAACACAAAGAATTCGCTTTCTGAGCCTAGACTGCAGCAATGTTTCCTTCAAAACACCAGGTCCATTTACCTTGTCCAGGACAGTGCTGAAAAGTGAAACACCTGAAACCTCCTCCTGTTCCTCTCTAGCATCTCAGGTCTTCACCATGTGTGCCAGATACTGGCCCAAGGAGAAGACTTTGGGATAACTCATCAGCCCCTGAGAGTCCAAGAGCGCCAGCAGGTGTCATGTGGGTGCCCAAGACCTTTCCCTGCCCTCAGGGAAGCTTAGATCCCATCTGTAACGGGATCGCTCCTATCTCTAATGGAGAAAGCAATTCCCTCACTATAGGAAAAGGTGAGACCTGCAGCCAGGCTGGGACAGCCCAGATTTATTAGGCTGTCTGCCACTTGAAACAGATCTTTAGCCTGAGATTTGCAGGGGCTGTAGCTTTTCTTCTTTGTTTGCTGCCCTCTCACAAGAACTTAACAAATCTTTATGCTGCAGAAGCTAGCATGAAACTTCTTCCTCTGCTGCTCTCAATTCCTCCCTGCTTCTTGTGGAGTCTCCTTCCCTGGAGATCTTCCAAACCCGCTCAGACACAACCCTGTGCCACGTGCTCTGGGTGACCCTGCGTGTGCAGGGGTTGGACGAGATGATCTCTGCAGGTCTCTTCCAACCTGAATCGCTCTGATTATTTGTGCATCGTGTGGAAGTTGTGAAGAGGGAAGTATTTGGACAGCATCCTGAATGGATGAAGGCAGCAGGTTTGGAGGGTGCAACCTGTTGTGGAATGAGATTCATCAGGTTCCCAGGACATATCTGCTGCCATTAATTCCCGGGAGCATCAGCTCTGCATCCCGGGTGCTGCAATGGGCTCTTGTGCTGAGGCCTGTGGCTACTGACTACCGGGAAACATCCATTTGCCCATGGGAATGAAATGAAGTGCTGCAGGATGGGAATGAAATGAAGTGCTGCAGGAAGGTGGCTGGAGCAAGGGCAGAGCCTTCCTGCTGCGCAATGGCAGGACACAGCCGGGGCTGAGGGCAGAAGCGGCCGCTGCCGACGTGTGGAAACGTGTGAACTGGGAGCCCTGCTCCCCGGCCGCGCTGAGGCAGCACCCGGGGCTGAACGTGTTCTGCTCGGTCTGTGTCGCCTCACCTGCCCCACAGCCCGAGGCAGCGCCCTGCGGAGCCCTGGGTCACGGACTCAGTGCTTCTTCCCCTGCGGGATACTCAAAGCTGCCCATTTTCAAGAAGAATCTGATTGCTTTATTCTCGTTTGATCCTGTTTCTCTTTGCGGAGCAGCAGGGTGTGCAGCAGAACCTGGCTCCCTGCGGCCAGGGCCCTCAGAGCCCGTCTCCTCAGCCACCAGCTAGTGCAGCCCTAGCAGGAGGGCACGGTAATTCCAGCCCGATCCCACGTTCCCAAAGCGGCAGGACAGCAAGGCCCGGCGCTGCTCCCCTTGCAGCGGCTGCCCAGCTTTCACAGCGGTGCCTGCAGGGGAGCAGGGAGCCGCCGGGCCGCGCTGCCCCAGCGCAGGGTCACATCGCAGGGCGGCCCCGGCCCGCGGCGCCTCCACTCGGGGGAGGGCAGCGCGTGAGGGGCCCGGGCGGGGACGAGGAGCAGCCGGAGAGCGGCGCGGGGCGGCGCGGAGCTGAGCGGAGCGGGGCGCGGGGCGGCGCGGAGCGGGGCGCGG
>NW_020455283.1:409749-422589 GCF_003342845.1 Nothoprocta perdicaria | reverse complement strand
AGCTGGTTGGGGTGCGCCCCGGGAGTGCCGAGCGGCATGGGGATGCGCCCCGGGAGTGCCGAGCTGGATAGGGATGCGCCCCGGGAGTGCCGAGCGGCATGGGGATGCGCCTCGGGAATGCTGCGATGTATAGGGATGCGCCGGCAGCGCGTCGGGAATGCCGAGCTGGATAGGGATGCCCCTGCAGGAAGGGCGCCCGGGAATGCCGAGCTGGATGGGGATGGGCCCCGGGAGTGCTGAGCTGGATGGGGATGCGGCCGCGGGAAGGGCGCCGCGGGAATGTCGCGCTGGATGGGGATGCGCCGGGAGCGCCGCGGGAATGTCGCGCTGGATGGGGATGCGGCCGCGGGAAGGGCGCGGCGGCGGCCGCAGGGCCGCAGTGCTGCGCGCCGCGGGTACCCCGGGCCGGGCCGCCCTGCGCGGGCAGAAACGGTGTCTGTCCGCAGAAACGGTGTCCGCAGAAACGGTGTCGGCGCGTTCATGGCTCCCGGCGGGAGCGCGAGGCGGCGGCCGGGCCTCCTGGCAGCCCCCGAGGAGAAGCCTCGGGCCTCGCCGCACCTGCGGCCATCTTATGTCCCCGCAGCCCCGGGGCTGCGGCCCCGCGTGTCCCCCCGTGTCCCCGCGTGTCCCCTGGCTGCGGCCCCGCGTGTCCCCCGTGTCCCCTGGCCTTGGGCTGCGGCCCCACGTGTCCCCCGCAGAGCCCCGGGCCGGCCCTTCCCGCGGGCCTGGCCCCCGCAGGGGCTCTGCGCCCCGCGCCCCGTTTCCAGCTCTCCCAGCTCTCCCTGGCTGGAATTAGCTGATCCTGCCGCCCGCTCCGATGACCTGAGGGCTTCTGGGTGACTCCAGGCGCCGGGAATGAGCAAATAAATAAATAAAAGCGATTGCAGCTGTCCATTAAGGAAGGATGTACGTTCTGCCCCAGCCAGGGCTTCTGCCGTGTGTGTTTAATATGTTGATGTGTGACGCACTTGTTTGTTTCCTTAATTCCCCCCTTTTTATTTTCTTTTTGCCAGGAAAGAGCAAGAGGTTGACTCCAAAGATGCCATTATACTGCATCAGTTTTCAAGGCCTAACAACGGGGTTCCAAGTCTATCTCCTTTCTGCCTGAAAATGGAAACTTACCTAAGGATGGCTGATCTACCCTACCAGGTAAATTTAGACACCGTTTCTTCATGTTGCAGTTATTTATTATCATGTGAAATGGCAAATAGGAAGAAAAAATATATCCCCAAGGGCCTGCCCCATGGAAGGAGATGTGAAACGTACGTACAGTGAGGTGGGTAGTCTGCTGCTGCATCCTCTCTAGCCAAATTTGTGCTGTAGCCTTTAAGGGGATGACTGGATAAGCAGGTTGGTCTAAGCAGTTGTAGGTTTAGTTGGCAAACCTGAATGAGTGTTAGAAACTAATTCCGATTAGAAATGCTTAAGTGGGAGAGTAGTATGGAGCTTATATAATGCCAAATAATACCCTAAAACTGAAACAGTGTTATTTGGTCTCTGATTTTCACCATGCTAAGGAGATCAGGATTGCACAGGGGAAAGTTCTTATTTTCCTGGGTTTTTCTCCTGTGCTGTCCTTGAAAGATGTGTGTTCCCTTCATGTAACCCCTTGTCATGGGTGCCTCCCTCAGGTGAAGGAAAATGGGGTTGTTTCTGGAGCTCTTGGACCCTGTGTTCCAGCTGGGTCCCGCTGAGCAGAACCCCGTGCTGTCCTTCCACAGGGGATGGAGCTCAGGCCGCTGCAGGGAGTGAACGACGGGAGAGCAGGATCTGGATGTAGCTCTCATGTTTGCACAGGTCAGGGTTTAGTTGTGTTGCCACCCGTTTGGCTTTGGCTTTGTTGCAGTGGTGGCAGAGAGGTTATGCACAGTGCAACACACAGGATGAGCACATTTTTTCCTGTTTATAGACATACATCACGTGCATTTAAGATGATACAACAGTAATGAGAAATACGATAATGAGCCTAGGCAGGAGAAATATGTGGGAAATGGCTCTGTTTTTCAAGCAGAGTAAGTTTGGGACCTGGCTTTGTCCGGAAGGGGCTGAGCTGTGGGGAAGTTGCACGCTCACCCCAAGTGGGTTCAGATTCCTTGTATTTTAGTGCATGTTAAGCTATATGAAGGATGCTTTTTAAGGTATAATGTATTGCAAGGGAAATAAGGCCTTTTACAATTTTTAACGTGTTTGTGATGGATATCCTACTTTCTAATCTGATGAAAGCACTCCTACCTTTTAAAGCATGAAATTTAATGCCCATGATCTTAAAATTAATGAGGCTTGAATCAAGTACTGCAGCATATTGCAGAGAGATTTCCAGGCCGCAGGATGCACTTTCCTCAGTTTAGCTTACAGAATCTGTGAGATACTGAAGTTTGAACAGGGTCAGGAGGACTAAGATGCAGCATAATATAGGTAGAAACTGCACATTTGAAGGGAAAACTATTTTTGGTGGAATCTGTGTTCTGTTTGTGCAGTTCAGAGGTTTGTCATGATTACAAGTGCCTTAGTGGAGAGTAATTAAAGTTGTAGTATAGAAGAGGATTGTCACAGAACTTGATTTCTGAAAGATAATGTTTTACACTTGGGTGGGCCCTCTTAGAGAGGGAAGGCTTTCTAGAGAGTTATTCTTCCCCTGTTTTTTTCGGTAAGGAATTGATCTGGCCACAGATAAACCACTGCATTCTGCTGTTGCTCCCGCTGCTCCCTCCAAGAGCAGGTAAGCTGCTGTGGGTGCCTGAGCTGGGGTGGATCAGCGCGACCCCCATGAGCCACAGCTTGGCCTCTCAGCCCCCTTTGCCGCTTCCCTCTTGCCCTTTCCCAGCCTGTGCTTCCCTGTTCCACGTGGAAGTCAGGCTGGGAAGCCCAGGTGGGTGAGCATGGGAGCAGGCAGCGACACGAACGGGTAGTGTGTGAAGTTCTGACCTGGGTTCTGCCCGTGCGGATCCTGGTGCCCGGGGCAGGAGCAAGCGGCGGGAGGAGATGGGACCCGCGGCTGCTCCCGGGAGCGGGACCGCCGGCCGTGGGCTGTTCTCGGGAGCAGCGCTGCCGGCTCGCAGCGTTCCTGAGGCAGCCGGGGTGTGGGAAGGCGAGGGGCAGGAGCTGCTGTGGGGCTGCGCAGCAGTGGCCGGAGCGGCCGCCCGGGCCCCGGCCCTGGGTGCGGAAGCGGCTCCGTGGCTCGTCAGGGCTGGCGCCTCGTGCTCCCTGCTGCAGGCTTGGCTTCCCAGCTTCCCAGTGTTCCCAGCCTGCCCTGTTGCAGAGAACCTTCTTCTCAGCCTAAACGGAAGTGCTGTCCTTAATTTTGTTCTGCCATACTCTGTAAAAAAAAAAAAAAAAGAAGTGGAAAAGGAGTCAAAACAGAGGAAGGAGGTGGAGCACAGTCCCCTCGTGGCCTTGTCCTGAGGTGCCTCTTGCCCGCAGTGCGGTCAGGTCACCGGGCCAGGCTGGTGCTCACGCTGCTGCAGGAAACCTCACCTGAGGAACAGGAGAGAGCAGCGCTGAGCAGCGGGGCCCTGCTTGCTGTGGGTCACTGCCCCCCCTCGCTCCATGCTGCTCAGTAGGGAGTCTTGATGCCGGTAGCTCCTGGTGCAGAAGGGAGGTTGGCTCCCCTGCTGCAAGAGCATCTCATCCCTTGTTTGCTTGGTGAGCAGCCTTGCGTGGAATTTCAGGGTTGGAGCGTGTTTAGAGGTGCGGGTAAGCTGTGAGCTGAGGAAACAGCTTTTCTCATCCGGAAGAATCAGGGATTGCGTCCCTGCCGTGGGAGCGCGGTGCTGCTGTTGGCCATGAAGGGCAGGGCAGGAGCAGGAGCAGGAGCAGACTGCAACGGGACACTGAGAACACCGTGTCGTTGGAGGGAAGAGGAGAAACAGAGGGATTTGGAGCTGGAATTAGTGGCCAACAGGGAATCTGCTACCCGGAGACTTTTGTTTTTCTTTCTTGGTTTTATTTTGCCCCCTACCACAGGCCGTGCAGAGGACAGGACACCCGCTCCCCATGTGCTGGGGAGCTGCCCCACGTGGGGCTGTGGGTCGGCACCCCCAGCAGGAGGCTGCTTAGGAGGAACGATGGAAAACAGGGGCTGCAAAGGAGTGTTCCTGTCGAAAATTCCTACCTGCCGTGAGAAACCAAAGTCGGGAGCAGTTGCCAGCTGCGGCTTAGGACACAGGGGTTTTGCTCCTTTAATTCCTTGTGCTTTGGCTTTAGTGCACTGGAGTATGTGAGAATTTGCTGGGGGTCACAGAAGTGTTTGAATGGCACTGGAGGAGAGAAGTGGGTGTAGTGGAATATTCCAAACTTTTCCTAATACCACTTGGTCCAGATATCTTCTTTTAGATTTTTTGAAACTATATTTCTTAGTTTTAAGTTTCCCCTCTAATAAAATTGAAGCAGCTCTTTCCAGGCTAGGCTTCAACACTATAAACTAGCTGTTTTTTTTCTCCGAAGTGTATGAACTTGAAGCTCCTCGTATAGTTTGTTTTGAAGGAACCCATCTTGGGTGCCTATGGAGATCTTCTGGGGTTATCCTGTGGATATTAAAGCTCTGAGGATTTATATGAACTGATAAGTATTAGCACAGCAGAAACATGCTGTTTCCTTTGACATCTAGGAAAATGATCACCCCTTTGAGAAGATGCGTGAAGAAAGGTAAGACATGAGCAGCAGTAAAGCAGAATTTGGAGCCCTATTTTTTTCTGGAGAATACTATAAAATGACTCCAGAGTGCCCTATGCCATTCAGTTTATAAATTCCCCTATAAAAGAGCTTCCCAGAGGCTTTTATTAAAGTTGCTTTGCAGGCTGCAGTTAATGTTCTATGAGAGGGCTTTTTTCTTTTTTCTTATGGTGCTACCAAAGTTTCTACCCTGCTTTGCAGCTGGACCAGTTTTTAAGTGGAAAGTTGATAAATATTTGATGGCAATTAGTAGTAGCTATAAGGATGCAAAGATTTCAAGCCTAAAAATACCAGCTTGAGAACAGTGAATACAAGAACAGAATAAGAGAACATTTGTCCAGAGATTCAGGGGGCCTTAGATCATCAAAAGACACTTCCTGCTTTGTTTGATAAACTAAATCACAGAATCACAGATTGTAACAATTGTAATAAACGTAACAAAACATGAAAATCCTGAGCATTTTTTTTTCAGTTCACCTAAACCAACTTTCCCATAGGAACCTTAGCCATAAAGGTTTTGAAAGTGAAGTAAACTAACAAAACCTTTTTCTATTAAAAAATGTATAAAAATGTATAAAACCTGAATAAGCTTGTATTTACGTAGGAAGAACTTACTTTACTTTTTTCCTGGATTGCAGAGCATGTAAGCCACTTTATTACATTAATGAAGTCCAGCAGCTTCTGCAGTGTTTGTGAATAACGAAGGATATGTCTTACTGGAAAGCCCCCTGGGCCTTAGACCTCGCTTAAATGAGCAGTGCTCGATAGACACATTGCACATCCCAGGAGATGAAGATCACGATTCTCCACTGGATACCTGTAGGAATGTGTTAGCAAGAGGGCCCCTCGTGAGGGCGGGTGGGCGCTGCGCAGCCGTGGGGCTGCTGCCGTGGACCGAACCCGTGGGGTCCCCTCGTCCTGAGCTGGAGCCCTCTGCCTTGTGCTCCGCGTGTGGATGGGTCGGTGGGAGCCTGCGGGCCTGGCGCCTCCTGCCATCACCTCTGCTTGGGCAGGAGGCCCAGCCGGGACTGCCGGCGGGAGGCCCTGCCTCTTCCCAGCAGTGGTTCCCGTTTCTCCTGCCTCCATCCGAAGGGAAGAGCACTTGGAGGTGGCCGGCCGCTCGCAGTGCGGAGCGTGGATGTGGCTTGAGCAGCAGCCCAGACCCCCGAGTGGGGTGCCCAGGGAGAGGGCTGGGTTGGAGCTGCCTTCTGGTGTCTGCTCTCTTAGAGTCTTAATGATGCCTTAATCAGTGTGAGTCACAGAATCACAGGATGGTTGAGGCTGGAAGGGACCTCTAGAGATCATCCAGTCCAACCCCCTGCTCCAGCAGGGACACCCAGAGCACGGGGCACAGGGCGGCGTCCAGGCGGGTTTGGAAGGTCTCCAGAGAAGGAGACTCCACAGCCTCCCTGGGCAGCCTGTGCCAGGACTCTGTCACCCTCACAGGGAAGAAGTTCCTCCTCACATGGAGATGGAACTGCCTGTGTTTCAACTTAAACCTATTACCCCTTGTTCTATCACTGGCCACCACTGAGAAGAGTTTGGTCCCTTCCTCCCTACATTCCCCCTTCATGTACTAATTGTGATTACTAATTACTAATGTACTAATACTAAAGTCAAAACAGCTGCTAATCCTAAACATTCACAGCTGAGGAACTAGACCCTAAAATAGTTGGGGTGACTGACGGGTATTGGGTTCAGAGTGCCTGTTATTTGTGAGTCTGTGATTCGTGTTTCTGAGCCAGGGTTTTTTTTTTTCTCTTTCTAAATAACAGCACACCAGGAGATGAACCCCAGGGAAGGAAAGCAGTCGTGCCCTGTGTCTCCACTTTCAGAAGGAAAAAGAGAGTTGGAGTCAAATGCCTGATCACATTTTACAAGCCAGGGATTCCTGTAGAGCTTGTCAGAATGAGAAATACATTTTCTATTTAAGCTCCATGTCCCACCTCCTTCAACTGTATAAAGCAGACAATACCTTAATATTCCTGTAGGAATGCTACGTTAAGAAGATATATGAGTACAGCAGTAGACTAATGTTGTACTTGGCAAAGGTGCTGAACTGCAGTAGATCCAGTTGTAATAAGTGTGTCTGTAAATACATGAAATTTCAAAGCTGTGAGATGTAGGGGCCTGTGCACGGGCAGACGTCCCCGCTCCGCAGCGGGGCACGGGGCACATCTCACCGTGCTCTGTGGGGCTGTGTGTGCACTGTGGGGCTGTGTGTGCACTGTGGGGCTGTGTTTTACCCTCAGAGCTGGGGCAGCTTTCGGAGCAGCGAGGGCCTTGATCTTTGAGCACGTGCAAAGTGCCGCCCTGTGTGAGAGCCAATGTCAGCGCTATTCCTGGAGCTGAAAACCTGGCCTTAGAGCCCTGGGCTCGGCTCTGGGAGGGTGTCCAGGCTCTGGAGTAAATCGCCCAGTTCCTAAGCAGTGTTAGAGCACACAACTTCTGGTATAAAAGCATTGCAGGGCCTGGAAGTAGCTGCTTTTATAGTTTCTTATGTAGAGTAATACTGTTGCTCTCATTCTGTAGCTAGTAGAGTATTGTCCTTTCTGGAATGTTTGTTGGATAATGTTGCCTTTAAAACATGGAGAATTATTATTAAGAAAAATACTTATTTTGATATAAACAGAATCTCAAGGGCCTTTTTGTCTGTATGTTTGTTTGTTTACTTGCTTTTTTTCTTAGAACTATTTTGATGGAAAACTTTCCCCTCAAGGGAAAATGCCTTGGATTGAATACAATCACAAAAAGGTGTCTGGCACTGAGTTCATTATTGACTTTTTGGAAGAGAAACTTGGAGTGAATTTAAATAAAAACCTGGGTCCACATGAAAGAGCTGTTTCCAGAGCAGTGACAAAAATGGTGGAGGAGCACTTCTATTGGTAAGCTTGCATGGTAAAGCCACTTCTGTTGTGCTGCTGTCAAACCTGCACCTGCAACTTGTGTGGAAATGTGTGCTTGTTTGTTTTGCAGAAAACCCCAGCTCGGTTATGAGTTTTGCAAGTCTTTTTGCTCTAGGGAGCTGGTGCTTTCACCCATCTTTCTGCTCGCTAGGATAAATCCGGAGCGACTCCTGTGGGAGCTGTGGCCCCGTGTAAGTGACAGGAGGAATGAGGCCCTTTGGAGCTGCAGCCTTTGCAGAAGGGAGCACCAGGGCGCTCGCTCCTGTTGCACGGGGCCTTTGGAGCTGGAGAAACAGCCAACGGTTAAAGCTAAGAGTCAAGATGAGCATCTACTTCTGTGGTGTGACAGGGGAGAGCTCCCAGCAAATACAGAGCTTGGACTTCACCCCAAATCCTCTGTTCTTACTGCTTTTAATTATCTGTGTGTGTGATTGCAACATGTGTGATCGTCCTCTCAACCCGGGATTGTCCTGTTAATGTCCTGGAGTGCCAGCTGGGAGGACACAGTATCCCGAAAATGTAGTGTCCACCTGAAGTACCTCATATGAACTTTCATGTGAACGAACGAAAATCTAAAACTGTTGGTACTTAATATTTACTCTTACCTTTACAAAAGTATATTTTTTATTATTATTATTATTATTTTAAATGTTTATTTATTTATTTATAAATCCTGACAGGCTCCTGGGGACCCCTAATGCTTGGACTGGCCCTAGCTAGCAAGTGCTTTCTACTACTTTAATCTTAGGAGAGGGCTCTCGGGGGCATTAACGCCGATTCACCTAAGGAGAAGCTAAAGCTTTGAGGTTAGCCAGTGTAACCTGTTAGGTTGCCTTTTTTGTATTGTCAAACACAATGACAATAGTGTTTTTGTCACAGCCATAGTGGGGTTTTTTTACATGTTTTAATGTAACTTATTGCTTGTTTTGTCTCTCAGGCGCATGTGAATGTGCCCTCTTGCCGTGTTGTCCAAGCTGGAGTGCCCCAAGAGCAGGAAAAGCGGGATGTGGTGCTATAAGTGAACCCAGCTTTGGGAATTTGAACTTGGCCATGTTGTAAACAGAATATAAGCACTGTTTAAGTGCATCAAGCCAGTTATAACAGTGCTGTCCCTCCTGCATTTGGCAAGGTTGAAGACCTAGTGCTGCAAAAGCTGCTTCCCTTGGAAGCTGCACAGCGAGCAGCATTTCTGCAGCCACCTGAGCAGTGACCTTGTTAACATCCTTAGGTGTATCGGGAAATGCCAGCCCACAAACTCCCTCCTTTCCTTGCACAGGATTCACATGGGAAAAATAACCCTTGGCTCACATCATCCTCACACGCCTCCCTTGCCTTGCCATGCATTTCTTTTAATTTCAGTGTAGGGATGATCAGGCAAACCACTGTGGATGAGTCATGTTCTCCATCTCTTCTGAATTTCATAACAAGGCCAAAGCTGCTGCTATATCTGTGCTTCAGATTTATTCCTTCCCTACAGTGTTATTCCTTAACGTGTTATTCTTGTATTTATAGTGTAAGAATTGTGCAGATGTTCTGGCACAAATGGAAATGCTAATATTTCCCCAAATGCTCAGTTCAAGCGAATATTTAAAATAATTATGTGGTCACATAACCACTAACTGTACTGCAAATTACATAATTAGGCTGAATTAGACTACACAGGCTACCTGATTTCTGCCATTTCCTGACTTTTTTGTAGCTTTGCTGATGTCCTGTTTATGTAACTTGAGGCAGAGGGATGACAGTGGGATTAAATGCAGAGCAGCTTTTTTTTGTGTGTGTGTGGTAGAAAGCACAGTGTAATCAACCTTTGAATGGAATTATTTAGTGAAGTGTCTGGTAAAGCCAGTTCTAAAAGTGGTTTTAACTTTGTCTCTAAATCTGATTCTGCATTTTTCTTTGGCTACTCCGGGCCACAGTTTTTTAGGAATAAACTCAAACTGGTCTGCTTAGCTGCATTCCCCCCACGCAGATTTGGAGTCTGGAAAGCTTTGCTCATTGTGGGTGACAGGGACACGTCATGCGTGTCCAGTGGCTTCTGCTCTCCCTGCATCTCCCTCGGGATGTCAGGCTCCTCGTGTGCTCGCTGCCGCTTCCGCATCCAAATGCTTCCTGCCCCAGAGCTTCCAAGTGGGCGCAGGGCAGCGTCGCTGTTTTACAGCACGGAGCGATTGTGGGATCCTCCTTCCTCCCGACTGATGAAGTCAGAGCTGCCCCAGACGCGGCCGCTGCGCTTGGTGCAGAGCCCGCTGTCGGGTGAGATCCAAGGGGCAGGATGAGCAGGGAGCAGCCGGAGAGGCCTCCCAGGACTCTGCAGCTGCGGCGGAGCCTCCTGCCTCCCGTCTGGTTTGCTCCCGCGTTGCTGCCGGGCCACCTCAGGTATCCCGTTGTAGTACCTGGACTGTGCTGCAGAGCCGCCGGGGAAGCTGGTTTCCCCCGTGCTGGGCAAGAGGGGGCTTGGGGCGAGACCCACAGCGCTGCTTCCAGGGGACAGCTCCTCTTGGCTTGTGTCAGCAATGCGCATAGCAGCAGGCAGATGCAGAAATGCTTGTAGCTATTTCCCGATGACAGCGGCAAGACGAGATTCTTTCTTCCCGTTCCAGGTTGTGTCTGCCCGAGGTGTTTTGTCCTTTCACACGCCCGTGAAACGGCAGCTCCGAAATGTTCTGCATTAGCAGCGCCCTGTGTGCTTTCAGCCCAGTGTCAGCCCATCTTTTTTAGTTTTGTTTCACCTTTTCTGTCCGTTGTTGAGTAAAGCAGTGTTGCACTACAGCCCTTGGCCCAAGCTCATGTTCCACTATGGCACTATCTGCTGCCTCCTTTACTTGCTGCCATGTGCCTCCTTTTATTTTGGCACCCCTTTCTATACCTGGCCTGCTCTCAGGCTCCACTTGCTGCTGTTAGCCCAGCAGCTTCAGGAGAATTCAGGTTTTTGAAAAATAAGGAAGCTGGTGTAAAGCACTTCCATTCAAAGGGCTGTATCCAAGTATCAGGGGGATGTTTCTTGTCAGAGTAATACAATGAAAGAATTTGTAGGGAATTTTGCTGAGGACTGCAGCCATGCACAGCGGAGCAGGCAGGTTTCCTTCGCTCGCTGTCCATGTGTTTGCAGCACAGCCCGCCCGGGCCTCCCCATTCCCGACTCCGTGACAGCAGCCGGAGGAGGCGACCTTATCCCGCAGCGGCCAGTGTGTCGCAGAAACAGCAGTCAGCCTTTTGTGCTCCGCGTTGCTGTGGCTGTAAATCTGAGCTGCAGGTGGATTGCTTATTTTGTAGACCGTTTGGGCAAATATCCTCCTTTTTCCTCATGCTAGTGGTAATTCAAATGAAGAACCTGTTAAAACAGCTTCTTAAAGGATTAGTACTTCTGTCATAGTGTAAAAGTAGTTTTCTGAGATGAGGGGCCAAATTCAACTTCTGTTTATGATATGTAGGGATTAGTAAAGCACACTGTAAGAAGTAGGAGTTCCTCAGATTTTGCTTTGTTTTTGTGTGTGTGTTTTTGGTTGTTGATTATTTTTCTTGAGTTTCTGCTCAGCGTAGACGCTAAGGAAATAACAAGGAATTAGCAATATGTGCAGTGATAAAACCAAGTCATACTAGAAATGAGAAAAACTGAGTTCTGATCGTCTTGGGAGCGAAAGAATTTAATGTAAAGATTTTGCATATGCAAACTTGTACCTTTGATATTTCAACTTTTCAGTGCAATGTCGCTTGTTTGTTATATCTCTGTGGGCCTGTTTCCCTAAAATGTCAAGTGTGGAAGTCCACTTTTAGATTTTTTGTTTGGAAACTCCTGAAAATACTGTAAAATAATGGCTATAAGCTCACAAATGTTTGTCAGTTCCTGTTGGCTTCACATATTTGTTTCATCTACGTTGAGATGTAATGCTCTGTAGCCTTTTTTTTTCCATTTTCCTGTGAAATTAGTGATAGAAGTTGCATAGTCTCTTTTATTTCTTTAAAATATCCCTTATCAGAAGGTATTAAATATTAGAAAAGTTAATGGTTCTTTTTGTACACATTTTTTAACTAGCAATGGCAACAAGCCCTTTTTCTTTCTCTGCTAAAGCAGTGAAGAATAAAAATTCATGTTAGGAACATAAATTGTAGCTGATAAAAAAAATGATAAAGCATGTTTTCAAGTTAGTGTATTCAATGAAGCTGAAGCCACTCAATGAAGCTGAAGTACAACAAAATCCCTTAGAAATATATCCCTTCCAAGATAAACATTAGGCAGTTAAAAAACACAGGAGATACAGCCTAGTTGAACAACCACCTCCTCAACTGCACGTGGGACTTCTGGGATAAGGACTGTGTCCTGGCTAGTCTCTGTGCAGAGCAGTGTCTTTTCAAGGAATGTTTCCTAGGAGAGAGTTTATTTGGGGCCAAGTTGCAGCACTGCAGAGTTCCAGGAGTGCAGGAACCGGGGAGGACAGGTCGGCAGGACAGGGCTCCCGCTTGCCCAGCTCCAGGCAGTCTGGCTCTCCTCAGCTCATCCATCTGCTTGTCACGGCGCTGTCTTAGGGCAGTTTAACACAACTGTGCCGCCCTGCTTGTTTCAGTGGTCCCCTTGTTCCTTAAGGGGGTCACAGCTTCTGGAGCGACTGAGCACCGCGCGGCCTGCGGAAGGGCTGGAGAACCAGCTGCGCCATGCATGGTTCTCGTTGATGGCACTAAGGGCCCTGGCGCCCTGTGAGGGCAGCGGGTTGTGCAGCGCGAGGGAGGCTCGCCTGTCCGCAAGGGCTCTCCCGAGCGGGGCCACGGGCGGCTGGCGCTGCCTTAACCTGTTCTCGCCTCCTTGCAGGACGCTGGCCTACTGCCAGTGGGTGGAGAACCTCCACGAGACCCGCAAGATGATCTCCATGTACGGCCCCTTCAGCGACCTGCTCAAGTGGATCCTGTGCCACCTGACGAAGGGCATCGTGAAGCGGGAGATGTACGGCCACGGCATCGGCCGCTTCTCCGAGGACGAGATCTACGCGCTGATGGAGAAGGACATGCGCTCGCTCGCCGGCCTCCTGGGTAACGTAGTGCGCGCGGCCGCCTGTGCGCAACCCCCAGCACCGCCTGTGCGCAGCCCCCAGTGTGCTGCCTGTGCGCAACCCCCGCGGCTGCCTGTATGCAGCCCCTGCGGCCGCCTGTGTGCAACCCCCGGCACCGCCTGTGCGCAGCCCCCGGCACCGCCTGTGCGCAGGCCCCGGTGTGCTGCCTGTGCGCAACCCCCGCGGCTGCCTGTATGCAGCCCCCGCGGCCGCCTGTG
>NW_020455283.1:250501-409594 GCF_003342845.1 Nothoprocta perdicaria | reverse complement strand
CCTGTGCGCAGGCCCCGGTGTGCTGCCTGTGCGCAACCCCCGCGGCCGCCTGTGTGCAACCCCTGCGGCCGCCTGTGCGCAACCCCCGGCACCGCCTGTGCGCAACCCCTGGTGTGCTGCCTGTACGCAGCCCCTGTGGCCGCCTGTGCGCAACCCCCAGCACAGCCTGTGCGCAGCCCCCAGCACCGCTTGTGCGCAACCCCCGGTGTGCTGCCTGTGCGCAACCCCCATGGCCGCCTGTGCGCAGCTCCTGGCACCGCCTGTGCGCAACCCCCAGCACCTCCTGTGCGCAGCCCCCGTGGCTGCCTGTGTGCAGCCCCCAGCACTGCCTGTGCACAACCCCCGGTGTGCTGCTTGTGCGCAGCTCCCAGTGCCGCCTGTGCGCAGTGCCCAGCACCGCCTGTGCGCAGCCCCCGGTGCCGCCTGTGCGCAACCCCCGGTGTGCTGCCTGTGCGCAGCCCCCAGCACTGCCTGTGTGCAGCCCCCGGCACTGCATGTGCGCAACCCCCGGTGTGCTGCCTGTGCTCAGTCCCCGGCACTGCCTGTGCGCAACCCCTGTGCTCGGAGGTGGAGCACACGGGTTCTCCCTGGGGCTGGTTGTCTCCTTGCAGGGACAGGGCTTCTTTACTGCTATTTGCTTGGTGCTAAATGGGGCTGCTTGAGGGGTGAGCAAGGCCTCCGATACCTGCCTAGGCCCTGGCGTTGCTGTAGAGGAACAGAGTGTGACCTGTGGTTTTGGAATTGTGTGCTCCTGCGTGAATCAGGAACATGCACTGTTCAGTTCTGGAAATGAAACCTCTTATACCTTGGGAAATCTCGTTTTTCCTGATGAGGCTTGTGACTGATGGGTCATTTTGAGGCTGTCGTCTGAAAGTCCTTCGCAGATGGGATTTTTATGAGCTGGAGGGTGTCGGATGTGGTTGGTGTTTATTGAAAGCTACTGGTAGGAGATGGGTCTGTACTATCAGAATGGGGGACTTGAGGTTTGTTGGATATTGTCTGTGGCTTCTGTAGAGTTAGTCTTGATGCTGACCTGACTGAGCTGGTACCATATGAAGCTCTTTTCTGGTGTGTAGCCAAGGCTGAAATGCCTACCAGAGCTGTGTGCCCTGTGCTTCTTGCCTCACAGCCTAATTACATAATGTTTTTTGTAAAATTAGCATTTGAGGGAATTGGTTTGGAGAAGACTGTTCCTTCCTTTGAGCTTGTCGCTCCTCCGCTACAAAGAGTTAGGAAACATTGAATAACCCAAATACTAGTTTTGAATAAGCCAGAACCCGGGCGCAGCGGCGGCTCCGTAGCTGCTTTGCTGCAGTTCTGACTTCCCTGAGGAGGTGGCTGAGCTGGTGGCAGGGGGGGTGATGCCCCCAGCCCCCTGCCTGCTCCTGCACTTCTCCTGCATTGCAGGGGGAGGAGAGGCTGCCCGTGCCCTGGGCAGGTGAGTGTGGGGCGCATGGGGGAGCAGGGGTGAGGAGCACTCAGCAGAGAGCTGTGCTGGCTCAGGAGGCGAAGGGAGAGACTCCACGGCTGGCAGCGCATGGGGCAGCCCCGTGGGGAGGAACAGGCTGTGAGGGGGCTGCCCTACCTTCAACCCAGGACGTGGGAGTTCAGCAGAGCCCCCCGGCTTGGGCTGGGCATCTCGGCAGACCCGGCTAAGGGATTTTGGCAGCGGCAGGTGTGGTTGTGCTGGTCACTCCCGCCTGCCAAGAGCAGCCCTGTGGGCCCCGTCTCCAGCAGAAACTCCTGAAGGCTTCTCAGAGGCTTCTGGTTTCCGTGGCCGTTGCACTGCCCTGCATCCCCCACACCCGATTTCACCGGAGTGCTGAGTGCTGTGTGAGCTGCACGCTGTGGCAGGGCAGGCAGGTTCCAGCAGCTTAGTCTGATCATTCTCAGCCTCCTGGTGCCTCCCTGGGTGCTGCACGGCTGCTGCAGCTCAGAGCAGGGCTCTGTCCAGAGTTAGGCCAGTCCTCACTGCGTCGCACATGGCCCTGCCAAAGCCACTTGCGTGTGACAGATTGATCCCTTGCTTGTCTGTAACCATTACTGAGTTTGCATTTCTGCTCTTTAGCCTGTCCCCTGCATTTATCTGCAGCCTTCTGTCTCCGTAGCATACGTTCATTCTCGGATTTTTAAATCTGAGGTTGAAAGGGATCATTAAATCTTCCAGACACATCTGTGTGTGTTGTGTCCGGAGGCCGCTGTCTGGTTCTGGCTAGAGCTTGTCTCTCCAGAAGGCATCCAGTTTTGAGGGGAAGATTTCAAGAGGTGGGAATGCTGCTGCTTTATTGGTGACAGCTGTTAATCGCATCAGAATGGCCATTTAAAGTACAAATCTGTCTGCAAACTCACCTCCTGGGTGGCCTCTATCATCTCCTGAAGATAAATGCTGCGGTCAAATTGTCTGTGTTGTATTTGGTGGGAAAAGCAGGTGGAAATCTTCAAGTATCTCCATGATTTTCTTCATCTGTTGAACATAAAATACACAAACCAAAGCAAACAAGAAACCAGAACTGTTTTTGCTTGCCTCCTGTTCACTGCATGTGCTCCCTGCTCCTTGCTTATAAATACCTGCCTTCATCCTTGCACTCTCTTGCTTGTTGTGGCCCAGTTTGTGCACCCACTCACTGTCCTGATCTTATTTGCCACTGTATCAGTTTTTTAGTTGTATGATACGTATGTTGTCAGCTGGGGTTTTATATTTGCCTCTGGATTATGGATGAGAATGTTGTGCCTTGTGTATTTAAAATGGCCTTGATGGGCATCTGCTGAATTTACTCCTCTACCAGTGAATCTAGTGCATTTTTCTCATCTTTCTGTCTGAAATGGATGCCAGTTTAGTAAGGGCACAGTTAGGTGAATCATTGTATTTCACCTTTTGAATATTCCTGCATTTTTCCAAGCTTCTGTAACTGCCCTATTTTTTCCACTGGCATCAGTATGTGAAATTTTTCCCCCACCTGCTCTTCATGGTTCTGTCCAGATAATCAAGGCCTCTGCACAGTGTCCTGTGAGGACTGGGAATGGGACTGGGAATGACTTAAAGCCTTGTTGGAGATGCTGCTGTTTCACTGGGGTTGAGAAATGGCACTTGGGCAGCACAGCACCCGCAGGAAACGCTTTGCAGGATGCCTTGCTGTGGATGTGTGCCCATGGGCTTTCCTAGAGAGGGAAGCAGTTTGGATTTTGACTGTTAATTAGGGGGCAATATTAAGAGCTTGAAAAGGATGTCTATAATGTGGAATCCCAGAATCCCAGAAGGGTTGAGGTTGGAAGGGACCTCTTAACATCATCCAGTCCAACCCCCCTGCTCCAGCAGGGACACCCAGAGCATGGGGCACAGAGTGGAATTCAGGCGGGTTTGCAAGATCCCCAGAGAAGGAGACTCCACAGCCTCCCTGGGCAGCCTGTGCCAGGGCTCTGGCACCCTCACAGGGAAGAAGTTCCTGCTCACACGGAGATGGAACTGCCTGGGTTTCAACTTGTACCCACTGCCCCTTGTCTTGTCACTGGCCACCACTGAGAAGAGTTTGGTCCCTTCCTCCCTACATTTCCCCTTCAGGTATTTATGCATATTGATCAGATCCCCTCTCAGCCTTCTCTTCTCCAGAGAAAACCAGCCCAACTCAGTCTCTCCTTGTATGGTAGATACTCCATTCCCTTAATCATCTTTTTTGCTCTCTGCTGAACCCTCTCAAGAAGCTCCATGTTCCTCTTGTCCTGGGGAGCCCAGAACTGAACACAGTACTCCAGGTGCGGCCTCACCAGAGCTGAGTAGAGGGGCAGGATCCCCTCTTGACCTGCTGGCAACACTCCTCCTGATGCAGCCAGGATCCCATTGGCCTTCTTGGCCACGAGGGCACACTGCTGACTCCTGGTTAGCTTGGTGTCAACCAGGACTCCCAGGTCCCTCTCCGTGGAGGTGCTTTTCAGCAGGTCGACCCCTAATCTGTACTGGTGCCGGGGGTTATTCCTCCCCAGGTGCAGGACCCTGCACTTGTCCTTATTGAACCTCATGAGGTTCCTCTCTGCCCAACTCTCCAGCCTGTCCAGGTCCCTCTGAATGGCCGCACAACAGCTGCATTTATCAAGCTGCAACTGCTTTTAATGCTCCCTATTTTTAGGGGAAAAAAATACAAATGGGAATTCAAAAAACATTTTTAAATTCCAAGAACTACTTCCAGAGAGTGACAGCTTGGCAGCTGCCTGATCTTGTGACGCTCCTCCCAGAGCGGCCGGGCCTCTGCTCCCGCTGCATCTCCACCCAAAGCCGCTTCCCTGTGGCACTCGGCATTCCCGAATCCTGCACCTTCGCGCAGCCGCACCGTGGGGCAAGACATGATCCAGCTCGGGCCCCGCACGTGGTGGCACCTCCGGCGTGGGCCAGGGCCCCAGTGAGGCACTTCTGAGCAGCGTTGGCCACCCCTGAGGGGACACCCTGGAATCCAGCACAAAATTCAGTGCTGGGTTGGTGTTTGGGGCGTGAGGTGACCTGTAACTAATATACTGTTTTATGGGAGCAGAGCTTTGTTTCTTCCTCCCCTTCATTTCCACTCCTTTCAAGTAAGAGGTGTTGCATACATGGAACTGCTCTATTTACCCAAGAAAGGGGGGGCTCAGCTCTCCTCTTAGTTGCAGCAACAGCTGAAATGTGGCATTTCTTCCCAGCACAGCATCGTTATGAGCTGATTCTGGGGCTTGGTTGTCTGGTATTACATTTTCCTAGTGCTGTCAAGTGAAATGGCATTTAACGTAGCATGTGACTGTGGTTGGGGGCTGGTTTTTGAGATCAGTGAATGCTAGACACCACATAAATACAAAAAAGATACTTAAAACATTTGCCCTGCACATCATTTTCAGGAAATAGATGATGAAGCTGTGAAGAGCTGGAGCGAGTTTGCTGTATGTTAAAATCAGTCCCGGTGTGCTGTAGGAAGGCATCATTATAGCTTATTCCTGAGCACTGCTTTGGGGTACATGATGGTACAGAGGGATCACAGACTAATGCTCTACTTTGAGATTTGCTGCATTTTACTGCTGCACATTTTTTCTGAAGCCACTTAGTAACCGTGACGTTTAATAACCCACCAAATGGCAGGCAGTTTTTATTGAACAGGGGCAGAAAGTCCTAGGGAGCTGCAGTAACTGGATTTAGGGAATTCAATTGCACGGCACGTTTCGGAGCTGATGGCACTTTGGGCCAGCGGAGGGACAATTCAGGCCGTAACCTGATCTCAGAAATAGAGCACGTGTCATTTGTGTGTCCTGCCTGGGACTGCGCTGCAGGTGCAGGGCCTCTTCCAAAGGACGTGTCCCCATGGACACGTTTTCGGCAGTGGCGTCTTTGGAATGTCGTTTTCTGCTTTCTCCTCTTTAGTTAGTTCATCTCCAGGATGGGAGATGAAGTAGCCACGACATGACAGGAGGTGGAGGGGAGCCCAGGCAATGTGCTTAATAAGACATCTACCTTTCACAGGGCTAGAACTGTCGTGGCGTTGAAGGCTAGAGGAACCAAGAGCAAAATCTCTGTGTCTGCACTTAAGGCAGTGGGGTGTCCCCAGGGGTGTGGGGAAAGCCTGCCTTGCTCTTGTCTGTGGGGCACTTGCCTCTTAAGTCTCTCATTTTGGTGCCTGCCACAAGCGCGTGGTGTCTGCATTAGGACTGAAATGGGCAGTAGTTTGAGGGGAGGGAATGGGAAGAGTCTTGTAGCAATAGTCAGAGCAATGTGTCGTGGGAGGAGATGCTTGGCAAACCTCCTCAGAGCTGCAGGCTGCTCATTCCTGCCCGGAGCTGAGTCCTACGTGCACTGGCCTCTTTTGCAAACGCTGTCCCATGGGCTGAGGTGAAAAAGCTCTGTGAGAGGAAAGCTTTGGGTGCCACTTTAACTTTCAGTGTGATCAGGGGGGTGTGCAGGAACTGGATCCGCACATATGGGAGATGCAAGGTGCCAAACTGTTGCAGCAAGTGCATTCAGCATGACGTGAAGCCCATACCCAAGGAGAAGATGATGCTCTCGAGCACCTAGTGCGGTGGGTATCCTTCACCTGCTGTGGTGACTAGAGGAGGTCGTTTGGCCAGTGACTCTGTAATCGGCCTAATTGCAGAAGTGGTGGATGTAGAGGAATCACAAAATGGCTTTCACCTCAAGTAACAACTTTTGAACCATAGTCTTGAACCAAATTTTGCACCTTATTCTACTTAAATTATATTAACTCCCCGTCTTTGAACTCCTGTGTCTTAAAATCATAAAGGTTCTCATCTAAATCATTTCAATAGAAAGATGTGTTAAAGATGTGGTCAGGGAGAGATCTAGTGTTGCCCTGAGCAGAAGTGTCAGCTGTTCCACAGATGTTTGCTATTGTATTTGCAGGCGACAAGAAATACATTATGGGACCAAAGCTTTCCACTGTTGATGCCACTGTCTTTGGACACCTGGCACAGGCAATGTGGACACTACCAGGGACTAGACCAGAGAGACTGATCAAAGGTAAGAAAGTTTAAATGATCTCTAATGAAAATCACATGGTGACATTTTCTGTGTTCAAACTTGGAGCATCTTATTCGTCCTGTCAAGGACATTTGAAGATTGTGGGAGCACTTGACCTGCATCACGGGCTGTTTTGGCCTTTGGTGCAGCATCCTATAGTGTTGTCTTCAAATTCTTTTTCGTTTCACCTTGATGTTCTACCTTGTAATTATTTCTATTTCTGTACCTGTTCATTTACCTGTTTAACATAGCAAAGACCAGATACCTTTAGGAGTGAATGTTGGCAATGTATGAGAAGGTGGAAGCACTGCCACGAGCCAGAATCTGCTGAGCAGTGTCATTGAGCTGTAGGTTCTGCTCTTCCACTGAAAATGCAGCCTTCGTTATTACTAAATATATACCGTAAGGAAAGAATCCAGCCTGACTTTAGAGTCACTTTGTTTTTGCATAAATTGGCAGCCAACGTAATTGCCTTTTTATTTTTAAATTTTTATTCCTTTCCTTTCTTGTGGAGTGGCAAGAGTGTGCCATCTTGGCATCCCTTTGCAGAATGCCCTTGCCCACATCAAAAGTGGGAAGAGCTAGGAGGAGAAGGATGTGAAACAGTTGTAAAAGAAGTGAGTACTGCCTGTAAAAGCACTGTGAGCCACAGATAGGTAGCTGCTAAAGGAGCAGTGTGGAGGCATGGATTTGCTCATTGTTCAACATTGCACGAGCTGAAAACATTTGAAATTGTTTCATGGGGTCCTTTTTCCTTTTGAGCACTGAGGGAAGCACAGGTAAAATTCTGAGGGGTCCAAGGATTTTGGGAGGGAATAGTGTGTTTGCTGACTAAAATGAATGGATGGTAGTGGATGCAAATACTGAGGCAACAGGGGCAGCTCTGCCCCCCAGAGCTGCTCAGGCCGTGGGTTGTTCGGAGTGTCCCTTTCCCCTGCTCCAGGGTCCCCTGGCTGTGCTGGGACTCCCTTGCTCTTCCTTGACCTTTTCCACTGGGTTCTCTCTCAAAGCACACGCTTATTTATGTGTGTGAGTGTGGAGCTATAAAGCACAGTGCACTCACATGGACTAGAAGTACTAAAAGGTGATCCTGCGGGCACAGAAAAACCTTAAAAAGCAGCGAATTTATCTTGTGGGCTGTGCTGCCATCTGGTGGTGCCAACCCAGAACCTTGTCCAAATTCACTATAATAAATGAATTACATACACTGCAAATATGAATGTGAAAAGTCTGTCTTTGGACACATGTTCCTACCTAATGAGCGATAGTTTTTATTTTAAACAACTTACAATACAAGAATTTTGCTTTCTTCCACTATTTCTGTAAAGACTGAATTTGGGATGGTTATTTTGCCACGTGCATTTGTGTAAATTTCTATGTAGCCTTTCTTATTGTATGTAGGTTAATAAGGTGTATTTTAAGTTACATAAGAGTTATAAGCACTGTAGCTAAGAGCTGCCTGGATCTTGGTCTTTCAAAGTGAGGTTTCTGAGGCCTCTTTGAGAAGAACCTGCATGATGCACTAAGGAAGTGTTCTAAATGTGCTTGCACGTGGGCAGGCGAGTGGCAGCGTCCCTGAGCGCGTGTGTTTACTGGAGCCTCTTGGGCTGTGTTGCAGGGGAGCTGATCAACCTTGCCATGTACTGCGAGCGCATCCGGAGGAAATTCTGGCCCGAGTGGCACCACGACGACGATAACACCCTGTATGAGTCTGAGGAGAGCAGCGAGACGAGCAAGACCCACTCCCCCTTGCAGGACTTCAGCTTTTATTCAAGGACAGAAACGTTTGATGAGGAGGGGACAGAGAACAGCATTTCTCACACTCCTGACACTGACTACACCGGACACTCGCTCTTTGATTCCGACGTGGACATGGACGACTGCCGAGACCAGGAACAGGGCAAGTGACTTGCAGGAGCGTCTCCCCTTTGCACAAAGACACATCCTTTCTTGGGATCAGGCTGGGTGATTCCTTTTTGTTTTTCGCTCCGGGTTCTGAAGAGGTTTGTATCATTTTGGAAGAGATCATTGTGCTCGACGTGGCTGTCACGTGCTGCCCGGACTATTCCAACCTTATTTCATTCTGTGTAACTGTTCGGATGGAACTAAGGTAAATAGTTATTTAAAACACATGGGAAGAACATATGGGAAAACTGCAGGTCCAGAGGGCAGTGGGACTTTTCAGCCTACATTTTGCTCCCATTACAAAACAGATCCCCAGATCAAGTGGGAGAATCCTCCAAGAAGCAGAGCGTCTTTAAGAGCTGGTTTGTATTGAGATCCTACCCTGACACAAACAGGCTGAGGACAAAAAGGGAAAATGAGTTACTGGCACATCCTCTCCCTTGGAAAGAAATAATGGTGCAATATTGATTTGGCAAAGTTTTGGGAGACTTTTATTTGATGGCTCCCTCTACTCTGGGTGCATAGGCTATTACAGAATACATACAGGAAAGAACTGCTGCTAATTATTTATTGTGGAGACAGTTGAGAAAGGCAGGACAAGGAGGCATGTAGCTGAAGAAGGCAGCTTTTTCATGTTCCATGTTATTTGCAGAAGTTTGAAATCTCCGTTGTTTTTATTCAGAAGGAAAACATCACCTTTAATGCATTATCTCCCAAATGCTCATCTGGAAGGTGCGTTGGCCGGAGCCTCCCTGAGGCGTTCGAATTCCCTGCATGTTTTTCACTTCTCATCATGCCCCTGCTGCGTGCCCCTGCCTGCTGCCTGCCATTGCCAGGCGCTGCTGAAGGCCTGGGCTTTACGCCCCGAAGCTCACAGCACCCCAGGCCCGTGGTGGGTGCAGAGGCTGAGGGTGCCCTCGGCGGGCGGGCGCCTGCGGGACGCCCCGATGGGCGCGAGGGGCCGGCGCGGGCCGTGGGGCAGCCGGGAGGGCTGTAACCCCAGCTCAGCCTCAGGCCTCTTCGTTAGCGCCTCTGGGAACCGGGAGCACCGGTCAGGAAGGGTTTGCAGGTGCTGATGTACCTCGTATTAGTGTCGCCCTAAATGCGCCTTGGAAGCCAGGCTAAATCTGCTGGATTGTTGCCCTGTGTGGAGCTGAGCGTGAGCACCAGTGTTGCTCGGTCTTGGCTGGCTGGAGACAGCAGAAAGCGTGCGGAAAATAAAGACAGTTTTGGTCTTATCTGAGTGATATCAGAGATTTTACCTGCAAACTTTGACAGTCACCCTTTAAGAATAGTTTAACTTTAGTTTTCCTGGCAATTTACATCAGTGAGGATCCCTCAGTAAAATGTTTATGATACGTTGCTTGTGCCACAGGTTCTGGGAAGAGCCAGGGGGGTGGTAAATGCCTGGGAATGTGAACTGCTGGCTGTCCTCTTAGTCTGGAGCTTCACGTAGGCATTGCAGTCCAGGAACAGGGCACCCGTACCGCTCGCCCTGAAGGCACAACGTGGTGCTCCAGGTGCTCCAACCAAGATGCTGGCCACAACACAGGAGTCCTGCTGTTCTGGATGAGTGGGAGCTGTGTCAGGAAAAGCTGCTGTAAGGTGCTCCCGAGGGGGCTCTGGAGCTCCATGGTTGAAGGCGAGGCCTTCCTGGCGTTTTCAGCGTTGGATGAGTTTTATTTCCAGCTATTAGGAGACCAGCCTGAGCTGAGGACACAGCCTTTCCTTCATAAATTTGCTAGCCTGGCATGCCTGTCTGTGACAACCATGTTTCTGTAATCCTAAAACACAGGTTAACCTGGAATCAGTGACATAATCTTGCATAAACCAGGAGTCAGTGACATAATCTTACATATTCTTGTTCATATAACCTTACATATCTTACATTCCACATATCTTTGGCTGTGTCTGCATTTCGCAGCGCTGCGCACGGCAGCAGCCGTCGACGTGGTGCGGTTCCAGGGTCTGCTCTTGTCTTGAAATGTTTCCCAATGGGTGGCTGAAAACGTTGTCCCCAGGGTTGCCCGTGGGACGGATTTGGTGCTATTCCACAGCGCTGGGCTGAGGTGAATGGGAATCTGAATCAAGGTTATTCATCTCCATGTCTCCCCAGTATTGGGGAGAGGAAAAAAAATTAAAAGCATCCTCTAGTTCCTTATTCCAAGCGGCTGGACTACTGAAAAGGTTATTTCCTTCCCTCGTGCTGGTACCCTCCTGTTTTGTTTTTTTTTTCGTGTCAAAAACGGTATGCACACGAGCACGCCGTGGTTCTGCATGTGCAGCCTGGGGGTGGGCGCTTTTGAAGCCCCTGGGCACGGGGTGGGTTCAGCTTTAACTGCACTGAGGCTGGTGTAAGGTAGGACAGAGCTGGGGTCAGCGGATTTGCCTAATTCTGGTGTAACGCTTAAGGCTGCCCGAAGAATAGGGTCTGCTTTGGGAATTTTGGAGAGGAGACGGGGTCCAAAGAAAGTGTTAGGGTGCCCCAGGGTAAGACTTGCCTCGTTGCCATCAACTCTTGAGTTTTGGTTTTGTGCATTTTGTGCAATGGCCATTTTTGTGAAGAAAGTATAAAATTGTTCTTGGTGCAGGAACTAGAACGCAGATGACCCCAACAAGCCTGAATTCCCAGCTAGATCCTGACAACCAGGAAGTCTGCTGTGAATGCAGGGAATCCTCAGGTCATTTGGTTGTTTTTGCAGCCAGGAATGGGCAAGAGTTCACTTCCTCTTTGAAGGAGCTAATAATATGTATTTTGAGGCAATCACCTGGGAAGTATCTTCGGAAATGACCCTGGACAGAAGAGGAAATTGAACTTGGTTAACCCTAGGTGAGGAGCTGAACTCCAGAGTATCTATGAAGCTAAAAGGCCAGAGAGTGGAATGGTGCAGGAAATTGGGATGGAAGGGATGGGTGAGATGGGCTGGATCTCCTCAGAGGCTCTGCTCAGCAGCAGCTGGGCGGGATCAGGGGATCACGTTGCTGCATTCCCCCATGGCATCATTTCAATATCACTGCAATTTGACATTCCCGTCAGGTGAAATCTTGCAGTGGGATCACACTTACACTCCCCAGTAGGGATTTTGCCTTGTTTTTAAATAATCAATATGTCTCAATGGAGGCTTAGCTTGACTCTGACAAGTGCAGTAACACATTTTGTTGTAGAAAAGCGAAACAAAATAAGAGGAAGGATCCAAAAGGATTACAAAAGAAGTAGCAGCTTTTTATTGTCAATTGAGATTTTTCAGTTTGTTTATCAGTTAGGTGAATGCATTTTACAGCGTGTCACATGCCTTCCGTTTCTTAGGAATTACTCAGGTTATTTTAGAGGAGAAGCTAGGTAACGTTCCCCCTCTTGACAGCTGTTCCAGAAAAAGTCTGCATTTCTGTGCTTGGCCGTGTTGCAGTGCAGGTAGGAAATTACAAAGCAGCTTCTCCTTCGGAAAACACACGCCTAGTTTGCTGTCAGTGTTCCAGGAAATCTGTGTGTTAATTTGTCTTTCCAAAACAGACAATGACTGTTAGACTTGCTTAAAAGGGTTTAATCCGTGCCTTTTTTTTTTTTTTTTCTTTTTTTTCCCAAATATTTCTGAAAACGACTTTAAAAGTTCCTGCGGAGTGACTGGCTGCTGAGTTTCCATAGATTTCAAGCCGGGGCTGGAGGGCAGTAGGGCCCGGGCGGTAGGTCTGAGATGACACCGACTGCAAATCGTTTCTGTCCTGCTGGGCGCCCTCCCCCTGCCCGGGCAGGGCCAGAGGGGCGTCCGTGACGCTAGGGAGGGTTCAGGGGCCTTTGGCTGGGAGCCGAGCACGGCTCCTTCCGCGGCACCACCAGTCTCCGGCCTTCGCTGAATCCCAGAGTGGCTGAGGTGGGAAGGGACCCCTGGAGATCATCCAGTCCAACCCCCTGCTCCAGCAGGGACACCCAGAACACGGGGCACAGGGCGGCGTCCAGGCGGGTTTGGAAGATCTCCAGAGAAGGAGACTCCACAGCCTCCTGGGCAGCCTGTGCCAGGGCTCTGGCACCCTCACAGGGAAGAAGTTCTTCACATGCAGATGGAACTGCCTGGGTTGCAGCTTGTACTGCCCCGTGTCCTGTCACTGGCCACCACTGAGAAGGGCTTGCCCCTTCCTCCCCACGTTCCCCCTTCATGTACCTATACATGTTGGTGAGATCCCCTCTCGGCCTTCCCTGTGTGTGGGGCCGGTGCCGAGCGCGGAGCGGCCGGGACCCCTCGGCACCTGCCTGGGCCCGGGGGCGCCCGCGGCCTCCCGGCCGGCCCGCGCCCCGGAGCCGCACGCGCCTCGCGTTAAACACCCGTCCCCAGGGCTGGGTAATAACGTTCATTGCTGCAGTGGTGTTCTAGGAGGAGGGGTAGCTGCTCTTCCTTCTTTTGGCAAGCGGGAGTTTAAGGAAAGCCCCGCATTTCCAGTGAAGTTAAGTTTAAAGCAGTGTGCTGTGTTTCTTCGCGTGAGCTGCAGTGTGTGGTTGTGTAATGCTCTGTCACGTCCAAGGGGGCTTGTTTATCCGTGTGGGCATCCCTGGCTCTGTCAGCAGGGCTCCCTGTTACTCAGTGGGGAAAAGACATGCGTTGGGATGCGCCGTTCCTACAGAAACTCTACAGATGTGGTGCCTGATTCAAAAACCAAACCCAACCTGATGTTTCAGGCACGGAGCACTGTGCCCTTCCAATTACAACGCTGCAAGTCACGCATTTTGATCTTTAAAACCATGGCAATGTCTCTCTAGATCTGCACTCCCTTTGAAAAAATACTGCCTGACATGTGTCTGCAGCAGCAGCTCAGGCACCAATTTCCTTTTGTCAGTGATGTCTGCCCAAGTCATCGTGACAGTCTCATACTGTTTTCACTGAAAGGGTTGTATCTGTCAAACACTAAGCCTTACAAAATATTGCCTGCTGGAAAAGTGTGTTATGTGCAGATTTATGCAGGGCAGCTCACCAAGAGGAATTTGAAGGGGATGAATTCAAGTGGATATTGACCTCAGATGTTTGAATAATAATTTGGATTTGCGTTCTGACAAGTAGCTGTTTAGCACAACCTTCCCACTTCACCCCCAAATACTGCAAAACTATGAGGATGAAACTAAATGCTCATTAAACATTGATTATGTCGGGCAGCCCCATAGCTGGGACATGGGAGCTGGTGGGCATGGTGTGGGTCATGTTAATACATATCGGTGGCCACAGTGCGGGGGATTATCCGGGTGGTTTTGACTAGTCTCCCATGGACGAAGGTGCCTGAAGATCCTGTGGACGGCCGCAGTGGTTTTCGGTAGCTTTTAGTGCCTGCAAGTGTTTGGTCATCGTGGAGGGCTCCTCTTTCCTGCCTTTTCCCTACTTCATGTTTTCCATAACATGAAGAGAGAGAGTACTCTGCTCTTCTCAGCAGAGATTTTTACAGTTTCCCATTGAGTTTGGACAATAAAGGGGGTATTTGTGTACAGCACGGGAATGTTAACTGATAAAAATGTTCAGTGTGTCGCCACGCTCGTCATAGCACGTCCTCTCGGCCCTGCTCACAAGTTTCTAAGGACAGAGGAGAACGTTACAGGAGTTCAGTTTGACTTGTGTGTAAGAAGGATTGCAGGATTTCATCCAGTGATTTCCCCATTCAGCACAACAATCTAAAGCAGAACTGGAGTCTATGCATCCAAAAGGCTTCCCGTTCCTACAAAACAAGTAAGTTCTGCCGCCTTTCACCGCTGGAAATGCCGCAAGCTTCAGCAGAGCCGTGTTTCCTACTGAGGCTGTAAGTGACCAAGAATCTGCTGCATCCCTTTCCCCTGTTTCTCATTCTCCTCACTTAAAATTTGCATTGCCAGGGCCGTTTCGGGGAGTGAGACAAGCACGGCGTGACCTTGCGTTTCAGCTCTCTGCTTCCAGAGTGCGTTTGGAGCATCCCCTCTTGTGCCAATGTTCTCACGGGGCACTGTATTTGTGTGTGTTCTTCTCTCACTTGTTAATTTTATTCTTACGACAAATCTTTCGTGGAATGTAGAGGTTTTTATTTTTTCAGGATACTTGAAAAATGCAGGTCCCCGAGGTTGTTATCGTTGGGATATGTTATCCAGCAGGAATTAAGTGTGTGTGTGAGTATGGGGGGAGGGATCGTCCAGCTATATACAGTGTACAAGGTTTTACTAGTAATATGAAGCAACACATGACTACGTGAGGACTTCAATGCTATAGCTGCATTATGTTGTTTGTCTATGAATTCCATGAGACATGTTATTTTAGCACTGTTATTACTACTAGTTTATAAAGCCATACTTAAACTTGTACACTTAATTGTAACATACCTTGAACTTGTGCACTGTGTTGATTTGTGTATATATATATACATGAAAATCTGTATATTTCGTCTTTATGCTGTATATGTCATTGGTGTGTAAATTATAAGTACTGGATCTAAAATACCTTACTGGTTCATGTGCTTACTCTGAAAACCTCTGTGCTCTCTGCAGACCTGTGAATGTGAGAGGGGGGAATACCTGAAATTTTGGTAGCAGGTGAGTTAAGCCCAGAGCTCCAGGCAAGTCTCTGTGGACACCAGCGTGTTTTGGAGCAGGTCACTGTCACTCTTCATCTCCCACTGACGCTGTCCCCTTGTGGGGAGGATTCCAGGCAGAAGCACAGGAGGAAGCACAGTGGTTAACTGTAGGCATGAGGGAATAGCCCTGCTCCTCTCCCTATCCCACACTAATGACAGCAGCATGAAAATAAATAACCCGAGAAGAGAGGAGTATGTCAGTGTTGTAAGATCTGTGCCATGAAGCACAAGGCTAGCTGCTTTCCTTGTGGATAATGTTTGGGATAGCGTTTCTCCAGCAGGTGCCAGTCCCTCCTGGGAGCTGCTGCATGTCCCGTGTGGGGCTGTGCCATGAGGAGCGGGAGCACCGGGGCCCACGGCGCGCAGGTGGGTACGGGCCGCGCCGGCGTGGGGGTCACGTCCTGCCCCATAGCTGCTCACTGGTCCAGAGGCTCTGTTTACCCGGCTTCGGGTTTTGGCAGCAGAGCAAGAGACAGGCAAGTGCCCTACACCCACCACAACTTTTAAAAAATTACACAAGTTAGACCAAAACTTACAGTGCCCTTTTGGACATATTTTCAGCTCCTTTGGTTGCCTCTCACTTTTATGGCCTGCGAAATGGATCTTAATTTTTTTTTTCCCTCCATAAAGACTAGAAACTTCAACTGATTTAATAAAAATTGAGGGCAGAAATGTGTGCTTAGGTTTAAATACCAGATTTCAATTATTAAATGATACAAATTTGGAAGAGCTGAGAGCCTTTTTGATCCAGTCAGTTCTCTCTCAATGCCAGTGTCTAAATTTCGGTGTATATGAAGAACCCACAAACTTTACGTCAGAGTCCCCGGAACTTTAAATTATGACATGTGAGTAATACTGAAGGAATTGCATAGAGCTTTATTCTTGCAAACAGCTAAGAAATAGAAACAAGACTGTGGTAGAGCAGCTTTGTGAGTTCCTGCCTGTGACCCTTTTGCAATAAACAGCCCACTGCAAACACAAGCTGAAGGCTTAAAAGCCCTGGAAGCTGTGGGGTTAGCTCGGGCAGCAAGTGTACGTGGAGTGCTTTCCTGCAGGCTTTCTGGCAGAAATTGGTTAAATCATAGTCATTAGTGGTGCACAGAGCCCTTCTGGAAAGGTTTTGGGGTGTGTGTTTTCTACGTGAGCAGTGATGGTCTGAAAGTTCTCTGGGATGGTGCCCGTAAGGGGAATCTCTGCAGTGAACCTCCCAAAAGGCCTTTTAGCTAGGTTAGGTTTTAGGCTAGGTTTTGCTTGGGGAATATTCTTCATTTTCAAGCTAAATTATTAATTAAGAGCAGCTGATTAGAAACCTCTATGCCGATTCTATCCCCGCTTTCGGTGTCTGCTGAGAGGATGGGTTCATCTGCCCACGTGTAGGTGTCTGGGGCCGCGCAGGAGACTTGAAGGGGCCCCCATCTGTGCGGGCTGGCTGGCAGCACCCGGCGAGACCTGGGGCACGGAGCAGCAGCTGGAGGCCGCGCGTTGCTGCCTTGCCCGGCACCGAAAACATCGGCTAACCCCTCCTGTGTTTAAGCAACTGAGTCCCACCCTGAGCAACCCCTTTAAAGAGGGTACTTCCTGATCTCAAACTGGATCTCACCCTAAACTGGATCTCACCCACCTGCCACCTCTGCTTTTCTGAGTATTTACACAGCACGGCAAACACAGAAGTTCAGAGGAACTTCAGGCACTCTGAGCACTCAGAAGTTAGCAAATGCCAAAGTTAAGGTTGCCCATGTAGTTTCTATATAGTTTTATCTCCTCTTGCATATGTGTTTAGTTGCAGATGTCACTTCTTCCAGTCTTTACTTTTTTTTCCTTGAGACCTCTGTCTCATCTGGTGCATGGGATAGAGACCAATGAGTTAATAACGAGCTGCTGGTTCATTTTATTTGAAGTGTGACACCGAGGCTCTTCACACACATGCGGTGCTCGAGTCCTGCCACAGACAGAGAGTGATTAATTTCCTCGTGAGCTTTTCTGCAGCCGGCATTACCACGGTATCTGGGCGCTTCACAGATATTAAGTTTATTTTCACAACATCCCTGTTGAGATGCAGTAATAGGCAGGATGAGGAAGATGCAGTTGTTAAGGGCCTTGAAACCGAGGGCAAGAAATGGAGACTTGATATAGGAGCAGCCACTGGATGGATTCAAAGAAAGGGAAGATATAAGCAAGTGGTAGGCATCAAATATGTTCTTAGCAGTTGTGCCTTATGTGTGTTAGAGAAATGTAGATCACTGCAGGGTGGAAGATCAGGCTCTGAAATAGAGCTTTGGGAAGCAACCCTAGCTTCCCAAACAGCTAGGGAAGGACTTAAAGGAGGAACGTAATGCAGAAGTGATCGGATTTGGGAAGAGGAGCCGGGGCTGTCACCAGACACAGGCCCTTTCCGTGTCCTCCGCAGAGGCTGCGGTGCGGCCCTGCCGCTGCCCTTGGGGACGAGAGTGAGGGCAGCTTCGCTGCATCGGCCCGGGCAGGACAGCGCCAGGGGTGGCCCCGCTTTCCCGTCCTCCCTACGGAGGCCGTTGTTCCTGTTAAAGCAGCAGCTTCCTGAAGGGCAGGGTCTCCATCGCTATGCCAAGTGCATCCACACACACACGGAAGTTGCCGTAGTTGAACGTAAAGTGATTCTCTGTGACACAGGAGCCTGTAATTATTCAGTGTGCGGGCTTGGCCGGATGTCGGCAGGGCCCCTGTCAGCGCTGCTTCCCGACGCTGCTTCCCGGCACCGCTTCCAACGCATCAACAGGCGCTCATGGAGCCGGGATGCGCGACTGCTCTGCAAGGCGCTGGCGTCTGGGAAGTCTGCGGCTGGGAATTGGAAAGAATCCCCCTGCACCAGCCTCCTCTCTTTGCTCCCCGTCCTATTCCTGATCCCGATCGCCAGAGATTCCTTTGGTTATTGCTCATAGGCAGTGACCTGGAGAAACCCTGCAGAATGCCGAGGGGTTCTCGAAGTCTGAGGGTGCTCTGAAGACTTTCTGTCTGCTGCAACTGTTGTTACTCACACTTACTTTCTTACTGTTGGGAGGCCAAAAAATGACTCTTAACGGTAGAGGGAGAAATAATTGACTGAATCTGACATGCTGTTTATATAGCTGTGGATAACTCTGAAACCCACTCAGGGGGATCAGAGGGAGCAGCAATGTTTTCAAAGCCTGCTTAATGAAATAGTTCTCAATATCAAATTCTTTAGATAAGTCATTAAAGTAGTATTCAGTCTGTTAAAGAAAGCTGTGATAATATTGGTGCTTTTACAATGAGCCTGAAAATATGGCAAACAAGAATGAATGGTATGATTACTCACTAATCTCTCTGTGTTTTTGGATCTGGCTAACAAGATGGATAAAAGTACTTAATAATAATTTGCTATGTCTATTTTTTTTTAATCCTCTGATGATTTTGGAGAGCTTTGCAAACGTGTATAGCCTGAGCCACACAGTGTGAGGAAAATTATCAGAAAGGGCTGTGTATGTAATACATGCTGGCAGATAGCCATGGCTGGTGGGAAAAGAGCAAAAGCTTTAGGCAAGTGGCTAAAGCAGAAGTCAATAACAGGAGGAATATGCAGAAGAGCAGCAACTGTTTTACAAATGCAGGCCTAGTGGCTTTCATGTGAATTTTAAAAATTCTGCCTAGTAATGAGATCATTTTGATGTAATGAGGGTTATTTAACATTGCTTCCCAGAACACATATGAACAGATGAGAGACTTGCAGTTTTTTGTATTAGAGATCTCTGTAGGTATTTTTAGTAGGTCCCACAAGAAACGTGTTGTAGTTTTTTGCACGCTTGTTCTCTTTCTCTGTGCATAGAAATGAGCATTTGTGTTATTGTCAGTACGTTCCCAGTGCTTGCAGCTCTGCATCATGTCAAATTCCTTTGCTTCAAGGATTTGGCCTGTTAGCAGTAGGCACTGGGGAAAAAACCATCCTCCCATGAGCTTTCTTGATGATGAGATTTGTTAGCAGTTTTCCCCTCTACCTTGGAAAGATCAGAGATCATTTTTAGCTGGAGGTGAAGCCTAGTGTCCCACGATGGACTTTGGGGAACAAGCTGCCAGTTGAGGCATCTGCTGTTGCAGGAGTCATTGGCACTCATGAAATCTCCATCTGCCCATGTCTATAAACAGCCCCACATACTGATCTCTTTTTTAATTGGGGGTGTGAGGGAGGAGATCCACAAAAGTGCCTCTGTGTCGTGTCCAATGCTGTGATACCCAACGTGAGCAAGTGGCTGTAACAGATAGAGCCAGAGCATCCCAGTTCACAAGGAAATGAAACACTTTCCTGCAGGCCCCGTCAGCCTCTTCAGGAGGCAAAGAGGTGACGTGGTTTTTAACATAAGCTTCTGCTGGTCTAAAACCTGCTCCCTGGTCTGGTAACACGTGGTAGCACCCTGCAGAACGGCTTCTGACAGATGGGGTCAAACGGAGCATTTCCCCAGGCTAGTGAGGGGAGGAAGTTCTGGCTTTGTGGTGGCTGCTGTTGGCTCGCTTGCGTTCACACCAGCAGCAAACGTTGCTAGATCTGGTGGCAATCTAACTCACAGAAGCACAAGGAGCTGCCTGATGTGTTGAGCTGCCACTCTGGACGCTGTTCTTTCATCACAGAAATTAAGGGGGTTCTCAGCAAAGAGGGTGACCTACAGACATTGCACTGGCTTTGGGTCACTTTGGAGGCGGGAAAAGGGAAAAGAAACTGGGATGAGCGAGGATGCGACAAATCAAGTACTGAGCATCCAGGTCAACAAACTCATTGCTTATAATTTTTACTATAGCTATAGTAAATTGTGCAGTAAATATAATTATTGCAAACCTTCTGATTGAAGGTCGTGCCTACCCAGACAGGCCTGGAAGAGGTGCGAGCCAGCACAGAGCTGTGTTGGGCTGTGTTGGCTCACAGGGCCTGCGTTTTGGCGCGCGCCCTGCCCTGCGGCCTGGTAGGAGCTGCTGCCCGCGGGCCCTGCCCGCCATGGCGCCTCGCGCGGCCCCTCTCAACACAGACGTGAAAGAGGAGGGTGCCTCCAAGTAAGAGCTGTTTTAGGGAAGTGAATTGTTTTACGGAGACAGCTCTGGTTAGAACATTAGTCCGAAACCGCGTTTTCTTATCCGGCTCCTTGCTGGTAGGTGTCAGGACCAGCTGTTAATTGAACATCCCCCAAGTTCTGTGCTTGGGTTAAAATGACAGCTCGGGTGCCAATCACCCTGATTTTGATCTTGTACAACAATGCCCCGAGTGAGGTCGGATGCAGGAGAGTCCCAGCTGAGATGTTTTTTCATTCTCACGCGGTGTGTAATCTGCATCAAACAGAAGTGCCGCTTTTAGCTGTAATCTAAGCTTATTTGCTTCTGTGCTGGAGCTGAGGGTAGTTCATGTCATTAGGCCACTGCAAACATAAGCAAAAAAATCCTTGCTAGGTAAGTAAATGTTTTCTGTTTGACGTATGGGTAAAATGAAACAGATATGAATGATTGAATGACTTCAGAAACGGCAGCCCTCTCGGATGCCCCCCTCTTGGCCTAGTTTAGTCAGCGTTTTGCACCATATATATTCAAAACATCGTTAGCTTTTGTTTGTAACTCTGAATGAGAGAAAGATGTTTCCAATTTAAAGTGCTGGTCCTTTAACCTCGTTTAGCTGCTCTGTCCTGAACAGGGTGCCGCGAGCCAGCAGAGCGTTCAAGCCAAGTGAATCACGCCACCAGCTTCCAGCAATGCAATTACATCATCTAACGCAGTTATATCATGTTTCAAAAATGTCTAGTGCTCCCTACTTGCTAATTCTTTTCTCAGGACACATCTGAGCAAGCTGAGATAAATTATCATCTGCTTCGCATTCAGTCGAACTTTTCTCTGGAGGCCTTCAAAACCCGCCTGGATGCCACCCTGTGCCACATGCTCTAGGTGTGCCTGCTTGAGCGGGAAGGTTGGACTAGATGATCTCTAGAGGTCCCTTCCAACCTTGAATATTCTGTGATTCTGTGAACTTCCTTGCGAAGGGGCGAGCTTGGGTTCGAACCTTTCCCGCCATCCTTGTGTATTTACAGCTCAGCTCCCGCCTTGTTGTTCTTGCTGCTCTCCTGCAGATGCGGCTGCTTGTGCACGTGTGGGATGTTCACACCTGCCCGCTCCTCTCACCAGAAGAGGCTCCAAACACAGAGAATTTCAACCATAAATATTCCTCCCTTATCCCACTGGGAAAATTGAAAGAGACTCTGAAGAGATCTCCTGGAAGAAGCTGCATAAAAGACCGTGACATCTTTCTTTAAGGAGTTGCCCATGTGACACTGTTGTTGGTTTTAATTATGTATAGTTACTAGAAGAGAGACATCAGATGTCCCATCCAATCTCATGGTATTGGTACATCAGGGAGTCATGCATAATTCTGTTACCCGTGTCCCTTTCTGTTCCTTCTGCTGAATCCTGGCTGATGATTGATCGTTGTCAGCCACAAGAGGGGTCCCCGTAGCTTTCTGACTCATTGCTCCACAAGCGCATCACCTGCGTTTGACTTGATGGATACCTAGCGGTGGTCCAGTATTGCTGGGATGCTCACGCGCCTCCTGGATCCCTTCTTGGAGACACACATGTTTCCTTAGCCCCTGTTCTTTCTTATTCCTTACTACTTGCTCTTCCTCTTGGAACACCGGGATGTAGCTGTCCAAATAAACCTGCTATTGAAGGTGCAGCTTCGAGGTTGGTGCTTGGTGTAGCAGCCTCGAAGTTCTGCAGGGATTTCCCCAAGTCCCTCCCCTGCAAAGGCCTCCCCTGCAGCAGCACCTGGCAGCCTCCCGTGAGCATCGCCGTGCAGGGCGGCTGGTCCTTGGTTTTCACATCTGCACCGGCACCATTCCTGCTGGCAACCTGCCCATCATCTGCCCTTCAGCGTTTGCCTCTTCGGCAGCTGCTTGTCTTCCCGTCCTGCTTAAAAAAGCCGGGTGCACCTTTGCTGTGGAAACTTTGTAATATGGATTTGCAGATTAATGATTGGCAAAAGTGGGAAAAAAGCTCATAGACACAGAGGAAATTCTTAAAAATCAATCCGACTTTTGGTTTCAGATTGTTGAATGTGTCTCTCCTGCCCTAATCTCATGCACATTGACAACAAATACGCCACATGCCAAAAATGCTCTGGGATCAAAAGCCACAAAATAACTCTTCCAACGCACTCAACAATTCCAATCCTACCCCTTTGGCAACAACATGGGAAAATGAATGAGACTTTGTAATCCTATTGGAGCCTGACCCAGGAATTTTACAGGGATTCTTGCATTGTATGAAGGGAAAATACAAGTTTAATTTCAGATAATAGTAACGCTTGTATTCAATTTGTCATAGGAATACACTAATATGTTGTTCTGTATATTCTGGAGATATGTTGACACTTTATACTTTCACACCGTTTTGAAATTGTACACATAATATACTTTCAGCTTGTTCTGATTAATAGTATGCCGTTATTTATGTTAGAACAAATGGTCTCGTTGCCAACAGCAAAGCATTCAGTGCTGGGGAAAGACAACATAAAGACAATCTGCTAGTTTAGTGTATTTATTTATACAGAATTTAAAATTAGGCCTTTAACTGAAGCCAAGTGCTTTGAAGGCACTTCAGACATAGCCACAGGAGGGCAGTAGATGACTTGAATATGCCATTTGGTACTATATCTTTTTTTTTTTTTTTTTTTTTTATCTGTATTTTTTATTTTTTTTTTTTTTCCTTTTTTTTTTTTTTTTTTTTTTTTATCTGTATTTTAATCGTTTCGTTTCCCTTCCAGTGAGCTCCTATCTTGTCAAGAAATAAAAATTTGACGCTGATGCGAGAAAGGGGATTTGATTTTCATTTCCCTCTGCGGGTTGGCACATTTTCTTCATATTCTTGTTAGTTCAGCTTATCATCAGTGTGTGGAGAGTATGTGATACCATCCCTTGTACTGCACACAGGGCAAGCAGGGCGCCGGCGGGAAAACATGTTTGTACAACTTCCATGTTTACACAACTTTCAAGGTCAGGACTTTCTCCCAAGGAAAAAAAAATATACATATAATAGAAAAGCCCACAAATGCTCCAACATTGGTTTTTGGGCTCACAATTTGTCCTGGATGCTCTGTGAATTCTTCCTTCTTTATTTAAAGAGCTGACCCATGTTCAGCAGGGATTTCTGTCTACAGGAGGGTAGGTCCTTGCACAACTTAGAGGTTTCCTAAGGGACCTGGTGGATCTTTTTTGCCACTGTGACTTTCATTTAAATCCAGCTTCAGGATGTCATAAATGAAAGTTATAATTAGAAACAAATATTTTTTGGTGAAAACAGATGACACCAGTTCTCCTCACTATCACTTTTCTATCTGTGAAGGACAAAACCCAGGAACTAAAAACGTCCAGGCAAGTTCTCAAGGCTGACACGTATCCTGATTGGATACATAGAAGTTGGCAAATACTCAAGATCAGAGGCAGCACAGTCAAGTAACAGGCAGAAACAGCCGAACGCTGGACAGACAAACACTCCTTGAAGAGGGGAGGTGAGTTTTACAGCTCAGAGCAGAGCAGAAACACTTGGAAAAAAGTCCAAGAGAACAAAGACGGTTTCTGTGGCGCTCTGGCTATGTGGGGAGGACGAGCGCATCTGCAGTATGCCAGGCGGCAATGAAATACGTGCCTGTGTCTCCATACACCCCAAAATGCTGGGCATCATTCCCAGCGTGCCCACCGACTGGCGTGGCCTTGGGCCAGGCACCCACGCTGGCCTAGCCTCAGTTTCCCCATTGCAAAGTGGGGGCGATGCCAGGCTACCTCGCTAAGCGGGTGGGAGCTCTGTGGCTCACAGCGAGGCAGTTTTGACTCTGTGTGACAAAGATGAGTAGAGTAGAGATACACTGGGCACATATACACCAGTATGTTGTAATCTGTAATGGAAATTGTGAGTTGCCCATGTCCTGAGATACAGAGCGGACACACAAGTGTCTAAGGTGGGTATTTGTTAATTATTTATAGAGTGTTGCTGTCTTGTATGTACACAAAGAATGCTGTTGTGTAAGATGCTGTAATTGTGCCATTGTACTTTATGGTCTCGCCTGGCACACGCCTATGGAACTGCAATTTGAGGAGCATTGAACTTTCTTGGAAAATGAAGCCGTCTCTTGGAAATGCAAACATTTGCTGCATGTTGTCTGTGTCCCATAGGGCTGTGTCAGGTGAAGGCAGTGGGAATTAGTGTGTAGAAATGGCAAGCAAGGACTGTCGCGAGTCACTTACACTGTGGGATGTGGCACTTTAAACCCCTCATCTCACGCATAGAAGTGACCAAACTCAGATGTTCCCTGCTGAGCTCTGTGTGTGTGTGCTGTGCCTGCAACAATGTATTTTCGGTTGCTTTTGCTCAATTTGGTCTCCTCTGCATACATGTTCTGCATGTTTGCATACCTGGGTCCAGGGGTGACCCTCCAGAGTCCCTGACACAGCACAGGTAAAGTCTGGAGGAGGATGGAAGTGTGGATTGCAGGTGGGTGCTCAGGCCCATCTGCTCTCCCAAGAGAAAATCTATTGCCACTTTTGGAGGCAGAGTGAGGGTCTGGCTGTACCACTGATCCCATGGGGCAGGTACAAACTCAGATATTTCCCTTTCCGTGAGACTGCTCCAAGTCAGGGTATATGCTCTTCTTGCTCTGGCTATTCTAGCTCTTCCTGTGGCTAGAAACATGTATAGGAAATATGCACATTTCCTACCAAGCAGGCCAGCCTTAATAGAAAGAGTTCAGGAGAGTTTTGGTCTCAGCAGGTGAGCAACTCAGTCTCTGTCATGAAGAGTTCATTATTCTTCAGAACAAGCTTTCTGGTCTCCTGACATGGGGTCTTCCCATGAAGGTGGAAGAAACCAAGCAGGAAGAAACCAGGAAGGGAGAGTGAGCAGCATCATGCAGGGACTCAGGGCACTGCCCCAAATGGTGGAGTTCAGCCCAGGGAGTCATGCACCCCCTCTGTCAGTGTCCCCCATCTACACATCAGTGCCTTCATCCCCAGCACGAGAAGTTCTCCACATCTTGACCCCGCTCACTGGAGATACCTATTAACTGTGACTACCCTCAGTGGTCTAGCCTTTACCAATGATGACCTTGCCATAGCCTAAATTCACCAGAAATGCTGGAAAAATGCTGATCTGGGTCAACCTGAGAGAGCTTTTTGCTTCTGAGATTTATTTTGGTTGCTTATGCAGCTGAAAACCAAATGCTTCTCTACGAATAAGAAGTGGAAGGGAGTGGTGGAAAGGAGAAAGAGGCACACAGCATCACTAACATCAGCTCTATCTGCACTAGCGAAATTTGGAGAGAAGTCTGGTTTTGCTGCTGCTGTTGTTTTTAAACCACTAAATAAACAAGAAATATTAATGACATTAGTAGTGCCTCCTGGCCATATGCCTGGTCATTAACTTTGCTTATTTTCCTAAGCAAAGGCAACAGCCTCACATTGTGCTGGTGTTTTTTTTCGAGAAAATATCACTAGCAAATAATCCTCTTAAGGAAGTGCAAGTGGCTGGAGGCGATGCTCAGGGCGAGGAACACAACGTGGACTCAGACCAAAACAACTGCTCCCCTCCCTGCTACTTTGCTGTGAGGCCACCATTAGAATACTAATACAGAGCAGTCTGGTCAAGTCAGGCACCGCCTTAAAAAAGAAGAGTTTGACCCCTTTTGACAGAAAAACACTTTGTTTGATCAGTGAATTCTGTTATATGTTATAAAGTGTAGGGGATGTATCAGATAGCAGATAATTATAGTGTTAAAATAGTGGATCAAGGGCATCCCTGCTGCACGCCAGTGGAATTCCAATAGGTTTGTGCTAATGTAGTCAGGGTTTTTACACCCTTTTTCAGCCCTGGTCTGACTTCCATTTGAGGCTCTGCTGGCTGATTTTTAGTTGGCCTTTGGAGGTTTTCCCAAACGTTCCTGAATCTGATTGCGCTACCTAAGCACTGTTTTAATGGAGTCAACCTAGAAGGCTGATGAAATCTATATACCTTGCAGTCTCATTTTCTTTGTGTCTGAAAAGGGCTCTGAAGATTGTTCCTTTGCAAAAATAGGCCCCACTGACTATTACCACATCCTGAATACACGTGTATTTCAAGAGCGTGGCAATAAGCTTACGGGTGATATTTGCAGAGAAACCATAGAAGGGGTAAGAATTTCTATTATCTCGAATTGATGTTCATCACCAAGCCTCTTTCAAGTGAGGACTGCTTTTAACCTTCTTGCTTTTAACCAATTTTATTTATGTTTTACAGTACTTAAGTGATGTTTTCTCCTGGAGAGAGGTTAGAGTTCTAGGCACAGTTCCGCACATCTGGCCTAGGGACTTCTCACATACGTTTTCATTCAGGTGTTTAGACAGTCTCAAGTTCCTCTGGGCTATTTGCTCAGACGTGGTACCTGAAAGCTACCTTTCTTACCTGTATTTTTTCCTTGCCTTTGTAACATGCCTTTTGATTCTAAATCAAATAATCTCCCCATCCTCTAGACCCTCTGATCCTGCGCTGTCAGATCCATTTCTTACTGTGTAGTCAGTCCTCAGGCTTCCTCTTCACAGCCCTTAATTTTGGTTCTTTTAAACCTCAATGTGTTCCATGTTTGTATCACCCAGTCTGAAACCACTGCCTCATTTTATCTTTTTTACCTTGGCTTGTCACGATGTGCCCTCCCTCCTCCTGAATCCTTCCCTTTGCATCTTTCTCTGCAGGTATGATTAAGCACGCAATTCTGTGAAGGAGAGGGGACAAAGATCTCTGTATGAATAGTTTAAAAGTGCTTAATATTTCTATCTTGGGGTCTTTATGAACCTGTTTGCCATTATTTTCACTCTAAAGTTAATTCAGTGATTTTTTGTGCCCTTTTTCTAGTGCGCAGCAATGAATTTGTCTAGGAAGTCTGTAAACTTCATTTGCTCAATTAACCCTTGTTCAAACCATGGGGATCTGTTTTTCAGGACCCAAATATCACATCTTTTGGGGCTCCTGTCTTTCGGAGATGCTGGCAAGTGAGCAGTGAGTGACACAGAAGACTGCACTGAGAAGAAAAGGAGAGCACTTTGGTTTAGCAGCTATCCCGGAGAAACAGATTTGGCTCCAGAGCTTTTATGTGGTGCCAAGCTTGCCATTTAAATGACTACATACTCCAAAGTGGCCACAGCTGTGTGGGCCTTTGCTGTGGTTGCTCCATGTGAGGTGCTCCAGCCCGGGTTCCCGGGGTGGTAAAACATGCACAGCAGCAATGGGAGTGTGTTGGTATTGACACAGTCACTGCTGCAGAGATGCTGGATATGCAACAAAACAGGCACTGCGAGTGCTTATTTGAGACGAATAATAAGAATATAAGACTTCAGCAATGCTGAAGTTAGGGTTCTAGTCACCAGAGGGTTCTAAAACACTCAGAGAGCCCAAGGTTCCTCCAGAGGCCAATTCCTCCCACGGAAGGTTTCTGAAATAGTGGGTTTATGGAATTGTACAGGAGAGGAATTGCATCTGATCTGATCATGTGCATGCGCATTGAATTCAGCCCTCAAACAGGTGATGAGATACCCTGCACATCTACAGGCAGCCTCGTGCTCTGGAAAGCAGCAAGCCTGGTATATGGATATAGAACAGGGCCTGTAGTTACATTGATGTTAGTGTTATGCACTATGTTAGTGCTATGCATGATGTTAGTTAGCGAAAGAAAGGTTATGCACCACTACAATAAGTTTTAAGGGGAAAAAAAGCAGCAATGAGAAGCATTTATCTTGGTAGGGAAAGAAGGAGAAAAAGAAAACCAGAAAAAAACAGTGGCGATGTAATTAAGAATCACACTGTAAGACATTTGCACAGGACAGCTTTGGTAAATGTTAAATACAGCCACATTAATTTTGTCAGTTCCTAACTTCGGAATGCTTGTATTACCTTCTCAATTATGATATGTATTAATTATATAAATGGCATGTCTGTAGATGCTTGGGGATGCCTCCTGCCCTCTTTCTATGTCCCTGGGCCCGTGCATTTTGGCCTCTGCTGCTATGCAGGACAACATTTTGGGAGGTGTTTTCTGGGCCGGGCAGCGCGCTGACATGTGGGGCAGATGTTCCAAAATACCAAAGCACAGTGAGCTCTGGCTGTGGGGCATTTAGTCCCATGGGGGAAGGAGGCAGCTATGGGTCCATGCAGCTTTGCTCTGTCTGATGAAATCTAACTGCAAGAGAGGCCTGGTGGCAGGGAGCCTACAGCATTACATCACTGTATTTCTGAGGTAGAAATGTATTTCTGCCCTTATTTTGTTTTCTGCTTTTTTTCCCCCCCTATTTCCTATGGTTAGCCTAAGAGGTCACGTCCCACTCAACTCTTCTGCCTGTGGTAGGGCTGTGTGGTGTATTCACTGGAGCAGTTTGAGCTGTTTTTCAGGCTGTGTGTGTCCAACAGTAAAGCTAGTTGCACTGAATCTGAGAATTATGAGCTTATTTGCTTTGTCTGATCACAGAGAAATAAACCAGTCCTTATATATTACGAGGCAATTATATGAGTTAATGATCAAATTTTCATACTCAACTTGTAATAGCTGTGCTTTTTATTTTCAGCTAGAACAAACCTGACACAGATTCAGGCCAAGCCAATAATGATTGCCAGTTCCCATTATACCTTTAAAAGTTGAATAATATACGTAGCACTTGCAGTGTTTTAGTGGCACTTAATGTCGTCAAAGAGCTGAACAAGCAGGATTGCATTTCCCACTCATTTCGGTGGAGCAGGTGCCTGCTATTGCCCTCCTCACCAGGTCCTCAGCAAGGAAGCTGAGGCCTGGAGAGAGGCAAAGGCGAGGTTTTAGCTCAGGCTCAGCTTGCTGCTAACACAGCGCTCTCTTTTTCATGCTGCCCCTATTCCCCTTTCTCCTCTTCAGTGTGTTTTTTATGGAAAGAGAAGTTACTAGTGAGGCAGGAGCGCTGGATCACCAGGCACTGCATGCTCCTAATGCACCCAGTGTCCCTTTGGATCCATCTCACAGTGGTCACTGGGGTCACTATGTGCCCTGAACACTCTGTGGAGACAAGTCACAACTTTCCCCTTTTCTTCTGGAAAGGGATGAAGAGATCAAATGGAGGCAAGACTGTGTGAGGTACAGCCAATGTAATTTAGCTATCTAAAATGTAGGTGTTTACATCAAAGCTAAGGCTCTTATGGCTCTTTGGATGTCTACATCGAAATTAGATCCTCCTGCAGTCCCATGTGGAGAACAGGCAACATCAGAGAGCATTTGCTGTCATCCTCAGACACCCAGCTATGGCAGGCTTCAATGAATCAGCATGGAGACTTCTGTTTTCTTCTGTTGAAAATTAAAAAAGAAAAGCATAAATCAACAAGGTCAAGCTTAGTCATCTTTTCAGCATTGAAAATGAGGGCAGATGGATGCTTTTGTCAGTGTGGCAGGTTCCCAAATTTCATTCCCTACTTGAAAAAACTCAATCTTTCCTAGTTACATAACTGTATTCAACTTCTGGCACTGTCTACGCTGCTCATTCCTGCACTTTTTCTGTCTCCACCTGCAGTCATGGTGAAGATGGGTGATGTTATTTTATGGTTAAGGACAATGGGACCAAACATAATTGCAAGCCTTTCTCTTAAATATCTGTAGTTATAATCAACCTACACTCTGAAACAGCTGGGCTTAGCACATACCATTAAGAACAGTTTGATGCAATGACTGTGGTGTCTGAAATTATAAAACTAAAATGAGAAATTATTACATTTACTAAAAGGAGTTTGCTGTATTCAGTCTTCTTCTATATGTGAGATGTCAGTAGGTCATGAGTGTCTGTTTCTCCCTTTTGGCAGTTTTAGAATTTGTTCCATGTCATTTTCTTTAATGTTAAAGGAAAAGTTTTCAGATTTAAAATGTTATTTTAGCCTGTAGTTACGGAAGACAAAAATGACCAATGTAATTGACTGTTAGAGTTAAATATGTTACATGTCATATGGGAGAAGGGTGGCAAAAATAATTTCTCAATAATCCAAGGCTCAGGTATGAGGAAGTATATGCAGAATCCAGAGTGCAAACTTTAGCATGTTTGAATGTAAACTTTCAGACTATAGAAGGAGAGAAATTGGTTACCCTATTTTATGTTGAAAAATCAATACAGGAGAATACAGGAGAATAGACTTGTCAGCTCAGACATGGGCCAGAGCTCAGGTACTCTGAGCTCTGGACTCTGAGATCAGTGGGAAAAAGGTTCAATGATCTCAGAGAAGAACTTATACCAAAAGCTAGTTGGAGTGGCAGGCAGATTTTGAGAGAAAGATTTAAAAATAATTAATAGATTATGCCATTAAAAGTTTCACTGTTAGTGAAGATATTCACTGTTCACAGTATTTTGAATTGGTCCTTCCTTCTTTGGAAAGAAACATTTAAGCTACTCAGAGACATTGTTCAGATGTCAGTTCAGCATAACTAAGAAAATAATTGCGATATTCTAAGAGCACAGAGAAAGCAGCTAATCAGTATGCAGTTATGGATGAAAGAAACAGTAATTTGGCCATATAAAGAAGAAGGCTGAATGCTGACAAAGTTATAGTCATATCTAACATGTCATAAGACATAAATCATAAAATATGACACCATCCCAAATTCTGGTCAAAGTTCTGCTTCTTCTGTTCCAGAAAAAGTGTGAATATGGAAATTGCAATTTGGGTAGCAGAGGTGGTTGTAAAAATAGAAGTTTGAGTTCCAGTTGAAATGACTAAAGCTGCTTAGTTTGAAAATAAGTTAAGGAAGCAGGAACCTATTGACAATATATAAATATTGAAAATGGAAAGAGTAAATTGAAAATGGAGGAAGCAAACAGATCACATCTACTCTTTGCTTTAATGCTAGATGTCTAAACTAAAAGGCAGTGTTACTATTTAAACTCCTAAAGAAATGATTTTTTTTTAAACATAATACAAAATAAATGTATGAAACTCATGACGACCAGACATCATGGAGCTTCATGGAGCTCCAAGTGGTTAGCAGGATTAAGAGGGGATTAAACATTTACTATTAGGGCAATTACAGATAACTAAGAAGTCTACAGTCACATTAGATCGGATGAAAATGCAAAGGGGATATAAAACTTCTTGCTTCAGGGAATGTAGGTTTCTTGTAAACCTGATCAGTAACTGACTTATTTGAGGAAAGGAGAGGAAGAGTTTTATCAGCTACAGAGCCAAGCAAATCCAAGGGACAGAAAGAAAGGACAGGAAATATAATGGTGTAAGAATAGGAAAAGAAATTTGAGAGGGAGGCGATGTAGAACTGGGACTGAGGAAACCTCCCTTTGGTTGATTCCTGCTGTGCTCAGGGAACAGGACATGGTATACATGCCTATAAGAGGATGCCAAGGAATAACTGACTACATCATCATTTTAACTGCTTTTAATTACCAGAATACTGGCTCATTGATCAGGACAAAGAAGTAACTTCTATTCTACTCATATTCCATCACAAAACTGGTATCTTCAACTTAGCCCTTACTTCAGCCCTTTGAGCATTTTGTTTGTACCTCATCCCTCTTCCCAATGGCCACCACTGCTCTGTGCCTCTACTGGGAGAGCTGGGCAAGCTCTTGCCAGTCCCACCCTGGCAGGGTGTCAGTGAAGCCCTCTGGAGAACATGAGACTTTGTCAGGGGATCTGGCCTGAAGTCCAGCAAATGTGAGGCGAGATTTGAGTTTGTGGTACCATATTTCATAGCTAGTGCCTCTGGTGTCTGGACGTGGGATTTCCCATGTTTGCAGGTAGCAGTACGCTCAGAGGCAGTGAGAAAATGAATTGCTTTTTAACTGCAAGGTCAGTGTCCCACAAAGCAAACACTCAAAGCTGTGTAAGTGCAAGTGCACTGTTTGGCCATGGGTCATGTGGAGTTGACGGGAGTTTGCCATCTTTGCTGGGTCGGTTAAAAGTGAAAGAGAAAATCCTCAACCATCTGGAAGGATGCAGCTGGCACCTGTGATAGTTTAAGATCTTCTGCTGATTACAGGGCAGGGGAGAGTTTGCCATGGAGCGGTGTGTGCAGTTCACAGACAACCCCAGGTGACCTCTTCCTGCCTTAACTAGCATTGGTCCTTGCAGATAATGCAGAGTTACCATTTAACAACCATACCTTACCGGAAGGAAGGAAGGAAGGAAGGAAGGAAGGAAGGAAGGAAGGAAGGAAGGAAGGAAGGAAGGAAGGAAGGAAGGAAGGAAGGATTTGAGCAGAACAAGAGCAGTGGTGAAAGCCCAGAGGTTCCTGGTGTCTTGCTCCTGGGACAGGAGAGGTGGTGGTGTGGAGATTAGTATGATCTAGTCATAACATGGGCAGACCAAGGAGGGGACAAAAGGAAGAGCTGAGGGATTCGTGGAGAACTGCCACAACCAATAATCAAACCAACCCCCTGTGAACAGGAAAATACAGAAATGGGAAGGTGACAACCAATGGGTGGCCTCCTGAGGATCCTGTGTTTCTATGGATTTGGGATCTTCTCTATCGAGCTCTGTCCACCTGATGGGAAAAGGCAAGGAAATGAATGAGCGGTGATGGTTGTTTTCAGGCCCAATACCTTGTGTTATCTTCTCTAGCATACTGCTGCTTTTCTTTTATGTGGATCTTCAAAATCTCTGTGCAGGTCTTACACCAAGAGCCTACAAGCCTTTTCTTGTGTCTGTTCTCTGATGCACTGGACAGCCCCACACGGTATCACAGAATCACAGAGTGTTTAAGGTTGGAAGGGACCCCTAGCATCATCTAGTCCAATCTTCCCGCTCAAGCAGGACACCTAGAGCCCCTTGGGAGAAAAACAGGAACGTTGTCAGGGAATGCAGGGATGCTACAAGGAAAGCTAAGGCACATTTGGAATTAAATCTGGCAAGGGATGTTAAGAGTAACAAGAAAAACTTTTTCAAATATATCAACAACAAAAGGAAGGTCAGGGAGAATGTGGGTCCACTAGTGAATGGGGTGGGTACCCTGGTCACGAAAAACACAGACAAAGCAGAGCTGCTGAACGCCACCTTTGCTTCCGTGTTTGTCAGGGGCAGCCCTCTAGAATCCCAGGCCCTAGGGACACATGAAGAGAGCCAGAGAGAGGAAGGCTTGCCCTGGTTAGAGGAAGAGTGGGTCAGAGAGCATCTAGGGAGCCTCGACACCCACAAATCCATGGGCCCTGATGGGATGCACCCCAGGGTGTTGCAGGAACTGGCGGATGTCCTAGCCAAGCCGCTCGCCATCATCTTTGGAAGGTCCTGGAGAAYGGGGGAGGTSCCGGAGGACTGGAAGAAAGCCAACATCACTCCAGTCTTCAAAAAAGGCAAGAAGGAGGACCCGRGTAACTACAGGCTGGTGAGCCTCACCTCCATCCCCGGGAAAGTGATGGAGCAGCTCATCCTGGCTGCTCTCTCCAGACACATGGAGCAGAAGAAGGTGCTCAGGAGTAGCCAGCATGGATTCACCAAGGGGAAATCCTGCTTGACTAACCTGATCGCCTTCTATGAAGGAGTGACTAGCTGGATAGATGAGGGCAGAGCAGTAGATGTGGTCTATCTGGACTTCAGTAAGGCTTTTGACACCGTCCCTCACAGCATCCTCCTGGGCAAGCTCCAAAGGTGTAGGATAGATGAGTGGACGGGGAGGTGGATTAGGAATTGGCTCGATGGCAGGGTGCAGAGAGTGGTAGTCAGTGGCGCGGAGTCCAGTTGGAGGCCTGTAGCTAGCGGTGTCCCCCAGGGGTCAGTCCTCGGTCCGGTCCTGTTCAACTTATTCATTAACGACCTGGATGAAGGGACAGAGTGCTCCCTCAGCAAGTTTGCTGATGATACCAAACTGGGAGGAGTAACTGATAGCCCTGAGGGCTGTGCTGCCATCCAGAGGGACCTGGACAGACTGGAGGACTGGGCGGTGAGAAACCTCATGAGGTTCAACAGGGGCAAGTGCAGGGTCCTGCACTTGGGGAGGAATAACCCTGGACACCAGTACAGATTAGGAGTGGACCTGCTGGAGAGCAGCCCCACAGAGAGGGACCTGGGTGTCATGGTGGACGACAAGTTGACCATGAGGCAGCAGTGTGCCCTGGTGGCCAAGAAGGCCAACGGGATCCTGGGGTGCATTAAGAAAAGCGTCTCCAGCAGGTCGAGGGAAGTGATCATCCCCCTCTACTCAGCCCTGGTGAGGCCACATCTGGAGTACTGCGTCCAGTTCTGGGCTCCCCAGTACAAGAGGGATGTGGAGCTGCTGGAGAGAGTCCAGCGCAGGGCTACCAGGATGATCAGAGGCCTGGAACATCTGCCCTATGAGCAAAGGCTGAGAGAGCTGGGTCTGTTCAGCCTGGAGAAGAGGAGGCTGAGGGGGGACCTGATCAGTGTCTATAAATACATCAAGGGAGGCAGTGAGGAGGAGGGGGCTCGCCTCTTTTCAGTGGTGACCACTGATAGGTCTAGAGAAAACGGTCGCAAGCTGAGGCACCAAAAGTTCCACAGGAACTTAAGGAAAAAATTCTTGACAGTGAGGGTGACAGAGCCCTGGCACAGGCTGTCCAGAGAGGCTGTGGAGTCTCCTTCTCTGGAGATCTTTAAAACCCGCTTGGACGCAGCCCTGTGCCACATGCTGTAGGTGACCCTGTGTGAGCAGGGGGGTTGGACTCGATGATCTCTGGAGGTCCCTTCCAACCTTAAACATTCTATGATTCTATGTGGCACAGAGTGGCATCCAGGCGGGTTTTGAAGACCTTCAAGGAGAACACAACCTCTCTGGACACTGCTCCCTCTTTCCCTGTTGCAGCCCCCTCCTCAGATCGGTCCCCATCTTCTACCAGAATTAATCTCACTGGTGCATTCAGCTTTTAATGCTGACATATACTGGCTGTGCCTTGTGCTTCATCACACACCAGCACCCACCATGCATTTGTGGTCCCAGACTTTGGAGAAGAGGTGCAAAGATAGAATGGAGGGTGAGGACAGACAGGTAAATGTACATGAAAAAGCAGGACACCCCGAAACAGAGATCTGAGCATCACAGTTATCTGCAGACCATTAAGGTGCAACCATCACTAGTCCATATCCTTTTGTAGCATCTATTGGAAAAATACACCAAACTGAGTCCCAGTCTCTCTTCTGCTTGCCTACTGCTCCAGCAAGCTAATTGCAAATATCATTTTCCCCTCATGATCCTTAATTTTCATACATCACCATAAACAATAACAAAGACCAAGCAAAGGAAAATAAGTTTCTAGTCAGCTAAAATGGGAGGGGAGGGAGGATCAGTGCTAAGGGGAGGCTCCATGAATGACAGCACGAGGCTGCCTCCCGGGAGGCAGCAAACACCCCTGCCAATGAGCACTGATGGGGAGATCTCTAAATGTTCTCAGCTGAAGACGTTTCACAAAGGGAGCTGATCCAGCTCCCTTAGAATAGGTTTCAAGCTGGATTCTCCCTTCCTTCACACTCCTTTATTTTGGCAATTATAACATTTGTATTTATCTGCACTTCTCAAACTTTGTATAATCTGAAGAGTCTGCAATATCACATAGTATGGCTGATTCAGATACTAGGAACAGCTTATGTAGTGAGATTGTGTAGAGAGTTTTAGCATTTTTACCATCTTCTTTTCAAAACATCATATAAACCATTTTTTTCGCATTATTACTATTTTTGCCAGTAGTAGTAGAAGTAATACTTTTGTATCAGAAGAAATAGCACAGAACTTCAACATCTTTCTGCTTTATCTGTAGTTAAACCAGTTCTCTGCTTTTCACTGAGTAGTAAGAGGGGAAAATTAGTGAATAGTGAGCTTGTCGTCAGTTGGTTTTGCTTCTGCTTAGCTCATGTCTTTGCAATTCAGAGGCACACTGGACATTAAAAACATTATAACCTGGACAATATTAGGGTGTAAAGGCTTGAAGGTCCAGCAGGAGTGTGTGCACACCACTGACATTGCTGCATCTCATGTTCTTGCTGTAAGGAGAGACCGGTTGTGTCTGGTCCCATTAGCCAGGTGAGAGGAGCTGGGCACCTTGTTACACAAATGAGCCACAAAGTAAGTTTGCATAAAGGAGCAAATGGTGTTTGGTGGCCAGGAGTGGCCAAAAGCAGTCTTTAAAATCTTTTTTCTTCAAATAGGAAATTGGTCTTTTGATGGAAAAAAAAGAAAAATTAAAGTTGCTTTCCTTGAAAAATGAAAAATCTGAAAACTCCTTGTCTTTTGGCAGGCACTGTTCCTGTGTGCTGGCTCCTCCCAACTCCTGGGACAACTTCCCAGTAAGTCAAGCAGGACAGCTTAGGAAAGGTCATGTTTTGGAGGCACCCTCTTTCACATTGATGTAAGATGTGAATTCTGACAAGTTGCGCTGTCCAAATGTCCCTATCAGTTTTGTACCATGTCACACCCACGCCTCGATCAGATGCTGCCTGCTTAAGTTATTAGCATTGTAAACTCCTACTATGTCAGGCATTCAATTCATCTGTCATTGATCTCCAGCTGCTGATGCTAGTATGGAAGTACAACCTAGGTGAAGAGGAGGAGTGTTGCAGGAGCCCCTTGGACTGACACAGACTGGGAAGCTGTCCAAGGATCTGAGCAAAGCACCAATGCACAAGGTAGTAGCTGCACACAGAGTCAGACCCTATCACTTGCATTAGCAATTTCCTTCTTGTTTCACACTTCTGTTCAATATCAGCCAAGGCCAAAGTGGAAGTGTTGCTAGCTATTAATGCATTAGCTGCTGTGTGATGCTCTGCTTTCTGAGTAAAATCAGACAGTGTGGTGGGTGAAGAACTAATGGCTAGACCATGGTGGGTGAAGAACTAATGGCTAGACCAATCAGTGCTCTTTCTGTTGATAATTCAAGGAAGGGGTGTGTTTTCACAGAAAAGGAGTATTGGAAACAGTCAATTTCTCCAAAGATAAAATTGTTGCTATAATGGTAGCACAATAGCCAAGGCTTCTTACTGTGCAGGAGATGTCCCCTTGACTTCTCTGGAAGTCATTAGAGACAACAAAAAGGGAAATCTGGATAGAAGGAATCGACACAGAAAGACCCAGGAAAGGGTATGTTGGCAGAAAGAGCAGGCAATTGTGACCCAAGATGCCAGGGCTAACAGGAGAAGAGAGATGGGAGTAGCAGAAGAGGCAGGTGATGCTAAACAACTTGTGCTCAAGGTGGGAGGATGAGTGTGGGTCTCCAAAGGAGGGAAGAAGGACAGGAGAGGGAAAGCGGGTCAAGGGGAAGCAGACAGAGCAATAAGGTAATATGAGATCCCTTCCCTAACAACTTTCCCCAAGTTCTGAGCTGAAGTTATTTTTCTCTGTTGACATTATCACCGTTACACAGGTCTGGAGGAGCAAAATGATGGTTGGTAGATCTCCCCAGAGCTGGCATCTTTCCAGGACAAAGTGACCGTTTGTGCACAGCTCAACTATTCGGTAAGGTGGACAGCATGGACCAGGGTGCCCAGGGTGGTGGGAGTGACCCGTGAGACACAGACACTTTTCAGCTAAACTGGACCTGAAGGCAACATATTAAGCAAACCTTGGCAGTAGCTGCTGCTTAGTCTGTCTCAATTTGGCAGGCAGGGCATTTAGGGGCATTTTTATATTTGCTGGTAGCAGCACAGTGATCCCAAGGCAACCGGGAGGCAGAAAGTGACTGACGTGGGAGACCTTAGGATGATTCCTTTACGAAGGAAACATTTTCAAAGTGGAGGAACAGAGGGCCAGTGAATGCACATTATGTGTTTTATGAAGTTTTCTAAAGGGCTTTTACCTCAAGGACTTGGTATCTTATATTGTACAGGCAGGCACACAATACATCCAAGTATCAATATATGCAGGCATTTATGCAGCAATTATACAAATTATATGTGTATATTTATGTATATATACACACACACACGTGCATATGCACATATACATATAGTTACACACATTGAATCTGTGTGGACTTATTGTAATTTAAAACAAACCAACCCAAACCAACCCCCCCTCCCCCCCAAAAAAAACAATCCAACTATGCACCTTATAAACCAAATATGTTAAAAGCAGAGATGGGATGAAAATATGAAAGGTTCGAATGCTGGGATGACTTGGGAACCACCTGGAAGCCTGAAATTCATGTGGGATTTTCTTTCTGGAGTTGTGGCTGCTCTCCGGCCTCTACGAGAGGCTGAGTGACACTTGCACGGCTCCCAGGCCCCAGGGAACAAGGGGGCAGATGGGGCAGGATCTGGATTTGGGTCCATTTCTTTTTTTTCTTTTTTCACTGTTGTAATTGTAGCCAGAATTGAATTAAGAGTTTTGAACACAAACGAGTATTGCTGTGTTTCAGATAACACAATACAGGAGAATGTGATGTGACTGAAAAGGCTAAAGATAAAATCAAATGCGAGGGAAGGAAGAGAACACGTCCTTTCTTCTAGCTGTGACTATTTTGTTGTGTCTGTTATCTAACCCTGTAATTAGGCTGGCATTCAAAAAATGTGAACAAAGTTGGTATTCTTTTCATAACCCCCAAATCTTTGCATTGCTGCATGAAACTTTTGGCTTCAGCTTTTCCCTGTTCATTAACCATGCCAAAATTTTTAATCTAACACCACTGTTAAAGAGTGGCAGGCTTCCAGGGAAATATATCAGCCAGGCTTATTAATTTCATGCCAAGTGCTGGAGGCGTGAATGTAGAGAACGCTGTTTGACTTTGGATAATAGGAATCAGGCAGCTTAAAGGCAGGGGATAAAGATCAGGAGCCCTGTGTCTCAAGAGGAGGAGCAGGTGCAGGCTTCAAGCAAGGCCTTCAGGCCCAAAGGGGCAGCCAATGCTTAAAACAATCTGCGGTGCCTTCTTTTTTTTCCCCCTCTTTCTTTTTTTTCTTCTTCTTCTTCTTTTTTTTTTTTTTTTTTTAATTTGGCATGTGCCTCTCACAGCTTAACAGACCGCTGCTCCACAAAGAGCGGTAAACAGAGAAAGGGAAATTAAAAAGGGAAGTCCCCTGATAGACAAAAACAAATTAGGGCAAACAAATTACACAGAGTCAACAAACAAACAAGGGAACATCTGTGAATATATTTGTTGGATTTGCTGATTCCGAAAGCAACCTGAGAAACAGTAGAGGGATGTATAAAATTTAATCTAGGAAGCAAGGCTGCCTCCCAAGCCCTGCTTCCCCGGGCGGGATGCCCGGGGTGCCGCGCTGCTCCGCTCGGAGCTGCCGTGACCCCAGGGAAGAGCAGAGCCCACCTTGCACAGGGTGAATCCCTCGGACACCCGGGCCCGCTGCAGACAGGGAGCAGGATGGGGCAGGGACAACCGGACGGGTCGGGCACCTTCCCCCGGACATCGCGCTGCACACAGGAGCCAGTGTGGCACTCTGCAACCTTGCTCCATAGCTGTGCTTATTGAGCATATGCATATATACGTGCGGGTGTATGTGGATGTAAAGGATATCGCTGTGCAGATACTGTTACACGTCCCAAGCAGTTGGGCTCTCTCTCTTGGGAGCTTCCTGGGGGATGTTTCGGGATCTGCGGCGATGTAATTATAAACCTGAGGTGGGATGGAAGTTTGGAGACACGCTCTTTGGGAATGAATCTGGAGAACAACCTCCCCAAGAAAGCCTGTATTTGCTTTTAAAGCACATGCTGTTATGCCATCAGAAAGAGACATTTATTTGCCATTGACTGTGGAGACTGCAATGGTGTCGTGCTTGTTTAATAAACAGACATAAAAATAAGAAAATACAATAAGAAAAGAAATAGAGGAAATTTCAATTTAGTGAACTTTTTCTTTTTTTTTTCTTCTAGAAATGTACAAATTTCTTTTTCTTTGGGAAAGTTCACATTAAGGGTCTGAAACTGAAGAAATCCATTGCAGGGACAATGAGTCAGTCCCTCAATTGCTTCTTTTCCCACCATACAGTCACAGGACTGAATGATTTTGTGTCCTCTTCTTATGTTTATTACATGGAAAATTACTTTCACAAGATATTATGTTGATAAAAAAATCCAAGGACATAAATCAATGCTTCTAAAGTTTTCTTATGGAATACTTAATTTACTCTTCTGTAAAAGGAACTTTTGCCAATACTATTTTTCCCACAGAACAACTGTTCCCTTCTGTACAAGAAATGGACAATATTTCCTTAAAAGGACTTAATTTTTGACTTCATTTTATTCTGTGTGTGATACCCGCATGCTGTTTAAACTCTGTCAGTCACTACAGAGGATTTGAGGAGGATGTAGAAGGACAGCAAAGGTTAAGACGACCTCACTGATGTTAACCAAAGTACTACACTTACTAATGTGATATTGTCAAACAGATGGGAGTTATTCACTTCCTCAGCAACATAGTTGTGTGATGACTGTAACGGCATGGTCCTATATATTTTAAATGACAGTATTTACATTACTTTTCTAATTTAACTTATAAGAAAAGATACCATCACTTGTTAGGCTTAAAGACACATTTTTCCCAGGTGACTTTTCAAAATTGAAGATGGATTTTTAGCTCTGGGTTCTCTTGGGTTTCCAAGAGATCTTGTCAATGAACTTCTGCTGTTCTGCACCCTGCACACTCTTGTCTGCACAGATGCACTGCCTCTGAGACGTGTGTTGGCATTAAAACTATCTACAAGTCTGAGGTAGCCAGCATGTATCACATTGATAACAAAGAGTGTTTGTTATTTATACAGCCTGAGATTTCTCTGATTTTGGCTGGTTGCAAATATGACTTACTGCTCTAATTGGACCCCTCTATTTTATGCTGCTGGACATGCTAGCTGACTGAAGATGGCTTGCTCGGATCTGACTGATTCCAGGGTCTCGTGCCTGCCGGATGCTGCATGGATAGCTGTGTGGGGAGCAGTCATTAGGGCACTCACAGACATCCTTCCTCAGACACCTGAACTGCCCCCCTCTAAAACAATTTATAGAAACCCAGATCTAGCAAAAAGCTGGAACACAAAGCACAGGGCATGGATAGAGCATAGCTCCTGCCTTACAGACTCCTTCCTTCAGCCTCAACTTTCCCCATATATTTGGACGCTTAGCTGCTCAGCTTTTGAGAGCAATTTTTTTTAATGTGAAGCCTGGGAGAGAAGTTAAAATTCAGCTTGCTCTGTGTAAGAAGCATTTATCTGAAAAGAAAATCACATTTTTGAAATGCACTTTCTGCCTCACAGCTTTCATATTCCTCAGTATGCAGATCAAACTGAGTCAGTGCTGGGTAAACAAGATCTCAGAGGGTTTGTATCAGACCAGTGTACAGCACTGCTGGCTCCCACTGTTATCCGGCCTGGTTACACATCTAGGGAGAGGAAAGGAGGTGAGGTGGTGAGTGCTTGCTTTCCTGCTCTGTGATGAGGATGGCTTGGACTGTGCTCTAGCAGAAATACTGAAGAAGCTGAAGAAACTTTTCCTTATCAAGGATTGAGTAAAGAAGCTAAGCTAGCCGGGAGATCAGAAGATACTCGGATGCCTCCTCTGGCGAGTAGACGCTGCATCAAACACTCAGGAATTAGTTCTTATTTTGTGTTCCTTCCAGTTATGTGGGGCAACAAAAATACCCATCTGCAAATCCTTATCTAGTTATAACAATTCCCTCTTCAAAAACATTTTATCTCATAGTAAAAGAGTGGTGTCGCTAGTATATTTGCAGCCTACTGATGGTGACTTTTTTTTACCTAGACTTTAATCAATACAGAACATAAATACTCTCTCGGATGTACTATAGGAAAATTTTCTCTGCAAGGGCTGCTAATACCCTGGTTTAGGTTGGTCACCACTGTATCACTTGATAAGGCGGTGTTCTGTGCATTAATACCTGTTTTCTGGTATTAATTAATTCTGGTTAACTTCCTTTTAATTTTGATCCTGTCTGCACCTTTAAAATTCAGCTCCAGGTCCCATCTATTTTTCCCAATGACCATAGGACTCACTCAAGGCAGCATTGCTAACAGATTTAAGAGATGAGCGACTGGTCAGGGAGCACACACTCTGTCTTACAGCTCCAGTACCTCTCCATAGCCTTTAAGTACTAGCATACCTGTTCAGGTGTTTTCCTGCAAAATCCACCTGAGTTTTGGAGATGTCTGTCACTTAGAGGTTTTTTTCAGAGAAACAGGTTAATTGCACTAAATCTGTATTTTGAGCATGGTAGGAAATCTCCAGGTTTGAAAATTTTGACCTTAACTAGCTAGCCTGAAACTTCAAATACTGAGCCACCCATCAGTATTGGCTCTAGTGTGTGTGCACTATATACACTCATGTCTATATACTATAACAGTGTGTGCGTTATATGTATAAATATGTATATGTACATGTATAACCATATATATGTGTGTATGCATATAAGCTCATGAATATGTATGTTGATCACAAGGGACTTCCCAGTTGCTCAGTTTTTGCAGCCTGTGGGCCCATAAACAAGAAACTTATGAATGGGTTGCTTTACAACTGGAGGTTTTGCACAGTCCCTTACCCCTCTGTCAGAGAGACTTCTTGAAGAGTAAGGAGTTGCCCTCTGCTAAGAACAGGATCGGATCTAGCTCTTGGCCATTCATACTGATGGCAAATACCACTTCAGAGGCTGATTTCCAGAGCAGGTCACTGAGTGAGACATTGGTTCAAATATTCTCTTTGCAGCTCTCTTGGTGTGATTGTACTCCCTCATTCTCCTGCCTTTATATTTCAGCCACACATGTTCCCAAGGAGTAGTACCAGCTCAATGGACTCTCTGTAAGTGAGTATTATGTTGATGTATGCAGTGGAATTGAACGTTGAGGATTTGCATGTGGTGTAAATAAGTTTTCAAAAAGGAGATCTGTCTTTGCTGATGGTAGCAATGCTATTTACAGGTCAGCATTGTTGGCTTAAAACGAAGGAGGGGTAGTAATGCAGTTGATTTCTGTGCATTGCCATAAATATATAGACTTAACTTCTTGTCTGCAATACAGTTAAAAAAGAAACCTTGATGTTTAGATTACTTGAATGCATCAGACATTAGAACATAAAACATTTTCCATCTGATCATAAGAACACCCTTTTTCACTGTGAGGGTGGCTGAACACATGAACAGGTCAAGCAGAGAAGCTTTAGAGTCTTCATCCTTGGAGATATTCAAAATCCTGCTATATCCACTGGTCAACACAGTCTAGATGACCCTGTGTGAGCAGGGGTTTTGGACTAGATAATCTCTAGAGGTCCCTTGGAACCTCAGTCATTCTGTGATTCAGACGAGCCTTTGTTGCCATTCAAAACTACAGCTTTTGGCAGATGTTGGTCAACCCATCTGCATGTCTGGAGATCTTAAAGGCAGGAGCCTGATGAGAAAAGACTGCTACTTCCCATACCAACAGTCATTGCACAGAATGGAGATTTTTACAGCTAAATATTCATTTAAACAGAAGCTACATCTTTTGTGAGATCAACAAATAACAGAAAACAACTTCTTTAGAAAGAAATTTTATGAGTTGTCTTCTGAAAAACTAGACGGTATCTTGACAATTCATTAAAGAAGAATAAATTGTATTGAGAAAGTGCCCCAATGGCAGTTCACCTGATTCTCAAGTATTGCAAGAATAACAATGACAAAAAGATTATTCTTAAATTAAATGGGTGGAAAAAATTATTGTCTAAGATAAAATGACATATAACTGGGGCTAATAAGACCTGAATAATTTTATTTTGATTCATTAAGCCCATGAACTGAAAGTCATTTTTTTTTTTTTTTTTTTTTTTCAATGTTAAATTCTAGTATGAAGTATGGTCTTTTCAGGAAAGGTGTTTTACCTGCAAATTAATTACAAATGTAGACTGGCGGGTGGAGGCTTTTTGTGAATCAGTCTCTGAGACAAATATCGGGCTTTAGTAAAATTTAAGCCATATAGACACAGACATTTTCTTTGATTCATAGTTTGATTAGTTTAGGAAGAAAGATTAAAGCAGGGATGAATGGCTGTGTTAATGAAAGCTGATAGGTCTTGAAATAGGCTCAGTTACAATGTTGATCTCAATGTCTTGAAAATGTAATGTCATTACCCAGGATTAGAGATTATAAGTGAGAAAAAGTTTTTTTTATGTACACGATTTTTTTCTCAAACTCTCTTGATTATTGGATTACACTAATGCCTTCAAAAACACTGCGTAAGGTGTAGTATGCAACAGATTAAAAAGCAAGCATGCCAGTCTTCTCTGAATTACAGGGTTAACTTTTTCTCCTTCAGCCCATTCTCTAGACCCTAAAGTATTGATTATTTCAAAGACATTATGACAAGTGATTCTGGGCCACAAGTAAGCTTTCCCGGGCTTCAGGTAACTTATTGCTGCCAGTAGGCTTCGTAACCTGAAACTAATTTCTTGGTGTCTTTGCCTGTTTACATGGAGTTGTAGGTCAGATGAACCTCTGTGACCATCTTGAAGAAACATATTTCATCTTGAAATGCAAACTTTGAAATGTAAGCACAAAGATTCAACCTTTGATGCTTTTAGGTGTTAATTAAAGTCTTAAAAAGTCTGTTTTTAAAGTCCCCTTAAAAAAAGTCTCATTTTAATTTTTTGCTTTAGTTTTGTCTTCTGCCTCTTGGTTGACTCGATCTACTGAATTAAAAGGCCACGCAACATCAGAAATCACTTCCTTATGAAGATGCTTTATGACAATAGTCAATCACTTTTTAATTCTTTTTAGTTAAAATAATATAACAAAGTTCTTGAGTCTTTTACCAGGAGATAAATTTTCTGAAGTTTTAATACTGCTTGAAGCTTTTACTGGCACTTCCAATTTCCAGCTGTTTGGAGTCTTGGTGTTCATGACCAACATCTTCCATAGCTACTTTAGGCAGTGCTTTCAGAGACTTTGTAGCTCAAGGCAGGGGAACGTTGCAAAACCACTGGTCTCTAGCTATAATTGATTTTCTTCTGCGAGCAGGTAGGCTACCCATTAACGAAAGAGAGACAAAATCAGGACGCATGTCATTATTCACTGCACAGATATTCCAGCTGCTGAGGTGGAAAAGCACAATCTGCCAAACTAGCCATACCTGGTTCACAACAGGCATTGCTTTGAAAGCTCAAGGTGGGTTAAATAGAAAGCACGGAGGAATATCTAGAGGTATTTCACACCTCTCATTAGGTTAGATCTATGACAGTTTCTTTAGATGCATCACTACTCAAGAGCTTAGTATTTGAAGTGGAATCCTGCCACAATTTGAAGATGGTTTATTTTGTATTACATTATCTGTTCCTGCAAGGGTAATGCAACATGAGCGCCATTAAAACATCAAAGACAAATCCTGCTTCCTTTTTAGAATTTTCTCTTTCTTTTTCTTCTCTTGTTGCTTCAAGGATCTCTGCATTTCAAAAATTAAAGTCTGGATCTCTTTTCATTACAGGAGATTTTGTAAATTCCAGCCAGGCATTTCTCAATTTACATTTACTATTTTCATCCTTTAAGCTAATTTTCAGTGCCGCACAGCTACTTTAAATATTGTTTGAAGCCCTCCATTGAACTCATCTTAATATTACTAACATAATCCTCCTGTAGTCTTTTAGACCAACCAGTGTTTGTCATCATCTACAAGGGTGAAATATATATTTTTTTCCATGCACTTAATTCCTTAATATTACATCTTGGAAATATGTTATGACCCCTAAAATTCTGGATTATTTTAAAAAAATGGCGAGTTAAACAAACAAAACTTGGCGGGAGTGAGATGAAAGAGGGTATATTCACAAATTTTCCCATCTCACACATCTTTGCAGCGATTAAGCAGAAAACCCTTTAGCAACTGAGTTACATTTTCGCTTTAAAAAATCTTCAGCAAAATATAACCTTGCAGCTGTAAACATATGTCTGAATAATTATTCTGGCTTTATATCAAAAAACCCACCTCTGCCAGAGCAGACAGATTTTAATTTAGCATTCCCCCCAGAGCTCTGGAGGGCAAGGTGGATGATTGAGAGGGCAAGGTGACTTGGCTTCAAGGGCTATCTTTATTTGCATGAATGAGTAACCGTAAAGCACAGAAAATATCTTTAAGTAAATTCCGCCTGTCACTGACAGTGATCTAAATGGAATTATAGTTGCATGAAACTCTCTTTTGCTAATATATATATATATTTTTTTTCTTGAGAAGTATCTCCCCCTCCCATTTTAAAAAAAAAAAAAAAAAAAAAAAAAAAAAAAAAAAAAAAAGATGTGAGAACAAAACAAGTTTTTATGAATGGGATTTGAAGTTGATGAAGAGCTTTCTGTACACATGAATATTCTCTGATTCAGGCCACTACTATTTTATTTCAATGAAAGTTATGAGCATTTCTGATAAATCCATCCTATCAGTCATGCAAGTTGTGCAATGAAAATGAAGATTTCTGGAAACAAACGAACAAGCTGTGGAAGTGGCTTCCTTGCAGACACTGTTCAGGAGTGGGTGCAGCACAGCAAGATAATCCAGCCCTTTCAACTCAAGTCTTGTGTTTGGACCACTGAGTTATCCCCATGGAGGTCCTCCTAGGCTATAAGGCTGGCTGGGAGTTTTTAAGGGGAAATTTGAGGTGTATTGCTCTGAAATAGATTGTTGTACAGTTCTGTAGCTTCTGGAACTTTATTTTTGGAGTTATTCTACTGCGTCTCCACAGCTCTTCTTGTAAATTCTCTCTCATCCATGTGTAACATAAAATACTGGAGCGTCATCCCATTGCTTTATCATTGTCACCTACTCTGAGAAGTTTTCAGGTTTTTGAGGAGGAATTCTTGTACTGGAATTTTTTGCCGATGAGCAGATACCCAAGAGGTGACATTCTTTGGTGCATCATCAGTTCATAACCGAGATCTTCCTATATATGTATGTATATCCTCTCTATATGTGTATGCATAAATATATATAAACCTTTGTATGGATTCTTTTCTGAGAAGTGAGAAATACAGTGTGACAGCTTTATCATTTTGTTTTTGAAAGCTTTAAGAGGAAGGAGAAATCACTTTTTGTTGTTGGTGGTGGTGTATCTGGGTGATAATGCAATCTGCTTCAGCTCAGATAAGAAGGGACTACTAGAAATTACTGTAAAGTGCCCAGTGCAAAGGCAGCCTCTTCTTTGCTTTTCATCTCTGAAGAAGTTTACTGACTTTCTGCAGTTGCTTTTGGAGGAAAAAAATGGTTATTGGAGATGTTCTAGAGCCCATTCCATGTTTCCTGGTGAATCTGCCAGACACCATTTGGTACCCACTGTGCCATTGCCTTTTGAAGAAAACACGTAAGTCAGCTAGAAGGGCAACAGACTGGCAGTAGTGAAAAACCTGCCCGGTATCAGGGCCAGATATGATTAGGTTAATTATTAAAGGCCAATTCCCACTAAGAAATATGCATAGTTAGCATTTATCATTAGAAGCCTCTAATCATAAAATTTATCATTAGAGTAAAACCAGGGTTTTACTGCAATCTTGCAGGTATCTTGCAATGAGATTTGTTAGTGTGGTGGTATCTCTTTGATGGGAAAATTTTCTTTGTGCAGTAGTTTCTGGCTTCTTTTTGTTTGGTCTGCTGTATTTAACAGCTCCCTAATTCTACTAGATTAATAAAAGAGAGATGTACTTAAAATCTTAAGTCATTCGTATTCAAAGGCTCTGCATTTTTCACAATTTTGCCATGCTCCACCACGGTTTAGGGTCATTTCAATGTTATTCTTCTCAGCGCTATGAAATGTCACTCACAATGGGAGAACACTAGGGAATACTGCTAAGGACTCGTCTACATGGGGAAATTTACTGGCAGAATGATGCTGCTATAATATGAAAGTGGTATTTCATTGGCATTCACCATGTCACTACTGATCCAGGATATTTAAATGACACGGTAACTTTGAGAAACCTCTATTTGATTATGTTACAGAAGGCAATTGCATTTTTCTTTTGTGTGCATCTATTAATATAAAAATGATTTTTACAAGGTGTTTACTGAGCTAAGTGGAAGTGTGAAGTTAATTATAGAAAATACAAGATTCTGTAAATATAGCAGTAGTAAGAGCAAGGCCAGAAAAGGGGTTAGTCCAGTTGTCAGTGATGAGGAAAAGCTAATAAGGAGGAAAAAAGGTGGGCAAAGTTTTCAGTATTTTTTTGTACTTCATGAAGGATTAAACAAGATCTGAAAGATTGAAAGAATTCATGCTAGCAATTAAGGCATGAGGGGTCAGGAAAGAAAACACTGGAGACAATTTATAGAAAAATTGGGGTGTTTTAAGTCAGCTGGACCAGAGAAGCCTGAATGTGGGTAGCTGAGGAGCTGTGTGAAGAAGCAACTTGAGGACTAGCAAGGCTTTGGGAAGGTGCTGTGGTGTCCACCTTCCAAAAACAAGGGAGGAGCAAACGCATGCTCATTTCAACTTAATTCATGGGCATCACTCAGCAATACTTCATCGGGAGTAAAATACATCATCTAGCTAATCATCTTAGGGGTGATAGACCTTATGGATAAAGGAAGAGTTATATGCAGGGTAGATCATGATTTTAGCAGATTTTACACTGTCTTACCTGACAGTGTCGGGAACGAATTAGGAAAATATGACCTACTGTCAGATGGGTGAATTGCTAGCCAGAAAACTACCCAAAGAACAGCTAGCAATCATTCACGGCTAGGCTGCAAGGCTGTCCTGAGTGCAGTTCCTCTGTGTTGGTTTTCCTAGGGGGGGGGGGGGGACCTTCTCAACCCCAATTAAACTGGGAAATGCTTCAAGCACATTGGTGGCGAGGGCTTGAATTTCTAAATTCAAAAATTCAAAGAATTTCTCTGCTATAACCAGATAGATTTTGAGAGATGCAAACTCCCCCGCTTAGGTAGCTGCAGAAATGCAAGAACGGGAATAACTGTCTAGGGAGCAGTTCTGCAGAGAAAGAGTTGGATGTTATAATGATGAATGGACATCCATGGTGCTATATGGGAATAATTAAAGTTAAGTATTAGCTGCTGCTGTACATGTACTCAAATCGCATGATGCTCAGTACTGAGGACCTTGTGTTGGCACCGTATTTCAAGAGTGATGAGGGCCACGTGTGTGGGTGAGGGAAGGGCAGCCAGAACAACCACCAACAAACATGGCCTTTGAAGGAAAAATATCAGAATTTTGCTTTGTTTCATCTAAAAAAAGGGCAGCAGAAAACATAAGCCAGTTTTAAAATATAGTAAGCATTCATGAAAGGTGTTCAAGTGGTCTGTGTGTCCTTTAGAGATCAGATGAGAAGTAGTGGATACCACCATGGCAGAGGAGGTTTAGGTTAGATACTGGGGAGGACGGTTTTCTGGTGGCGAGAGCCTGAGACTGAGTACCAGAGCAGAGCCCATCACAAGAAATCACAGGGCGATCAGGCCTCCTGCATTTTCTTCAGGTCAGCAGATGATAAATGAATATGCTAAAGGTAATAAACAGTCACTGCCTTATCTTTTCCTTGCAGCCATCAAAAACATTTTTAATTCACCATGAAGCAGGAGTTTTTTTGAAATGTCTTTTGGGAGTTTTGGACCTTTTCCTTCTGAAAATTAAAGTCCTGAATTTTATTTATAATACTTTTGGAGTTTATACTTTTTAAAATTTTACTTAGATAAGTAGCACATCAAAGCATGAATTGAATGATTTTATAATATTTTAACAGAAATGATTAGTTTTTTCTACTTAGCTGTAATTGAAACTGATTTTGCTAGTAATACTATGTTCTATGTGTATTTTAATAGAGCAGTTTAAAACTTTGCCATATTCCCAGAATAGCTTAATTATTTCTAGGCTAACAGAGAAAAATTGAAGGTACCTGTTCTCAGTCACATATCATCTGTTCATTGTATTAAGTTATGCTCTTTAAACTGTGCTTTTAATGACATTTTAATGTAACAATTTGCCATTAAGATAATACAATAATTAAAACATACATTCATGTTCTCATGTAAACATGTAACACAGTAAGGAAATACTTGAATTTTCAAAAAATTCAAATAAAATATGAAGCAAGTAATTTATATTTCAAATTACGTTTTTACCAAAAAAAAAAAAAAAAAGAATACTAACAGGAAAGGAAAATGCACTGAACTGGTTAATAACTGCATTTTCATCATATGCTTTGTATTGTTGCATTGACTGTATAAATATATACTATACTTGATAAACATTAAATGGCAGTTAAATGACAGTTTTCCCTTATTTTGCAGTTTCCTGGAATTGCTGAATATCCATTTGTACCCACTGACTTCTTACTTTTAATTTTCATGTTGATTTATGAGCTTACTTAAAATAGAGTGGGCTCAGTTTCACAATAGGGAGATACATGAGACTGTCTGTCCATCTGTGTGAATGCATGTGCAAGTACTTCAGCAAAGTTAGATGTCTTTAGCAGTTAAATCTGAAATTCCAAATTCCACCCTGCCAACACACACACATTGATTTTGATGCAGAAGAAGGCTCTATTTGGTCCAGTGGCCTGCAAAGTTGTGTCTAGTGTCCGAAATCCTGCACTTAAGTCTCACTTACTGAACAGAATCTCAGCACAGCTTGCTTGCCCGGGGTGGAAAGTTCTTCCCCTCACAAAGGCAACTGTCAGCAGACAGCAATAGATATGTTTTCTTGGATTGTCAGCTTTTGCTGTCTAGTTTTGCCAAGGAAAGGAAGAGGCGGATGACCATGGGACTTGGTGGAAGGCGGCCAAGTGACCTCTTCAGGTGCCTGTGAGAGCACTAGGAAACACTTTTCTGTGTGTTTGAAGCCTGTTTCTGGATTGATTTCCAACAAAAAGTGTTAGTTGCTTGCAAGAAGTGTTAGAGCATTTAGTACTGATTAATTCCCCCCAGGATCACCTCCAGGAGTCCTACGCAGGCTGACTCCCACTCACCCAGGGGAGCATGGAGTGCAGGACCAAGTCTGTGGCATGCTCTGAATAATGCAGGGTTTTTTTTTTTTTTCCTAGTCTCGAGGTGAAATTTCTGTGGAGTTTAATAAAACCATTGCAAGTAAGAACTTCAACCTGCAGTTATGCCCAGAATGATTTAAAAAAAAAAAATCACAGCTGTCTAATGTGACTTCAGAAGAGTGCTTTTCTTAAAAAAATGCAAAGAATATTCTGCTTCTTCTGCAGTTTTGGGCCCTGCTCAAAGGCCTGGCCAAACAGCCGTGCCATGAGACCTTGCTAGACCTCTGACCGCACTCCAGTGAAGGGCTTCAGTGGAAGCCCTCAGGACACACGCTCTGCCCTCGCTCGGTCACTGCCGCCCGGGAAGGAGGCTGTGTAGGCCCTGCTCTGAACTAAGTTAGCAGCAACATGCAGAAATTACGCGATTCAGCTTGTTGGGGAGAGGAAAGATAGCGCCAAGTTACCGAGCAGTGGGGTTACAGAGTGGTAACTCAGTGAAACTGAAACCTTTAATCTATAAAGGATAATTAGGAGTATACTTGGATACAGATTCTTATTTTTTCTTACAGTTTTGGGTGGATTATGTGCTAACGTGCAGTAGGTATTTAAACAATGTGGATTGATATTACATATCAGTAAAAATATGAATTTAGCTATGATAGGTTAGGAAAAAAACTATTACATTAACTTAATTGCTGCTGTTTGTATTATTATTAACGCTGGGACCTAGGTCTGTATTTTACTGTCTCGCGCTTTAACATGAAATTTGATTCTAGGCAAGCAGTATTCTCTCAATTTGACCGATTCAGGAAAGTGATTATAAAACATTATGTATATATTTTGTGACACAAACAAACAAACAAAAAAAAAAAAAAAGAATATTATACCTAATCATTTGCAAAATTCTGTAGATCTAAGTAATGACGGAAGAACAGCAATTATTTCCCAGGGGTAACTTTTTGTTGCTATTTTATCTTCTAAAAGGCTTTAGAGGGTTATAAAATAATCCTAGCTGTGCAAAATCACAGGTTTCCTTTACATACTACATGTATCAAGGAGGTAACAGCAGAGTTTTCGTAGCAGGAGATTTTCTGGCTTTTGCCTGGGAAATAAGAATTCTTGCAAGGCAGCAGCCTGCCGGGATACTGTGATGGACATCAGAGCCCTGGCAGGTCTGGAGGTGAGGTCAGCGGTCCAGGGAAAAATGTGTGACCTGATCTTCATTTTTGTGTAATGAGACCATTACAAACATGGATCATTCCAGCACTCTGCCATGATGGAATCGTACAGTAAATCAGGGCAAATCTCCTGTTTGAACCTGGGCCACCTTCAAATGTATATTGAGTTGCCCCACTTCATTTTGAATACCTCAAAGATGGAGATTCCACAACCTCTGTGGGCAATATGCTCTTGTGAGTGACTAAACTTACTGTAACTTTTATTTTGAGGGGTAGTTGAGATGTCACTTGTTGCAGCTTGTGGCCATTGTGTCTCATCCTTTCGCCATGGCTCTCTGAGAAGACTCTGGCTCTGCTTCTCTTTCCCCTCCTCTTGGGAGATCTCCCCTATGCTACCCCGCCTGAGCAGACACACTTTCTTCTGTGTCTCCCTGTCCACCAGGGGCTCCAACACTGTCTTGGTGGCCCTTCACTGGACTCACTCCAATAAATTCACATTTCCTGTACTGGGAAGCCTAGACCCAAGCCCAGCACTCCAGCTGTGATCTCACTGGTGCCAAAAATGGGAAGGATCCTGTCCCTCTACCTGCTGGCAGCACTGGTCCTCATGCAGTCCAGCATGTGGTTGCTGAAGGGCACCCTGCTGCTTGTGTTTACCTTTAGCTGTGGTCCCCAGAGACTCCCCAGCAAATCTGCTCTCAGTCTATTTGCTCCCACCCAAATGGGCTTGCATGGGGTTGCTTGGTGTCAGGCGCAGGGCTTTGCTTCTGCCCTTTGTGAAGTTCAGGTGATTCCCATCAGTCCCCCACCACAGCCTGCTGAGGTGCACAGGAACAGTAGCCCTACCCTTGCCAGCGCATTGACCTCTCCTTCCAGCTTGTTGTCATCCATGAACCTGCTGAGGGGGCACCGAGGGTTGTTAGTGAAGATATTAAACAGTACCGGCCCGTTTTATTTTGTTTAATTTTGAAGGGTGTAAACTGCTGCATTGGCTTTGCTTCATTCTATAGCTACAGATTTTTCGCATGATGGAATTCACAGAAAACGCAATGCAAGACATCTTTTGGGATGTGAAAGACCCTTGGAAAGACCCTAAACCACCCTTGGAAAGCTGCTGGAACATGCCTTGGGAGCTCCCTGGGCTCTGTCCTGCAGCTTTGCCTTGTTTCTCCACCAAATTACAGCTATTGGCTCTGTCTTGTCCAAGTTGGAGATGTACAGAAACCATTTCCAGTGCTGCATCATATTTCATTTCCATGTGTAAGTGGTCAGAGCAGTTCACACGCTTCTCTGGAGGTGTGCAGCAGAAGACAGCATCCAGGCTTTGGGAAACAACTCTTCCTAATTTCTATCACATATGGCCCCATACGCACACGTAGACCACCTTGCTCTCTTGTACAAGAGGACTTATTTGCAGTGACTCTAAATCCTTCTTTAAGGCACTGTTGTCCAAGACAGAGCTCACATTCTCCCTACCCCAGTGTATTACCTGAATCCAGAGGGAATACCACATTCATCTGCCTCCAAATGGGGTTTGCTGCCCTGCAACCATCCATCCCAGCAATCCGTGTCACTCTGTGACAATAAGCTGCTCTCCTCGTTTACCTCTCCACCGATCTTTGTGTCATTGTGGAGTTCTACAAGATTTCATTTTTTCATCTAGATTGTTGAGGAAAATTGCAGTGGGCTCCTGTCTACGCGCTCTCACTCGCAGCATTGACCCTGGGTTATATTTCCCCACAAGTGCCTGTGTTTCAGACCTGCTGTTAAGATCTGATACCTGCTCTGCTTGTTGCAGACTGTTTCTGAAGGAGTTTAATGCATGGTTTAAAAGCAAAGATAAAGCAGAAGTGTTTAAATTCTACACCGCAAATAGGAAGTATACTGAAATTGCAGAAACAAATATTTTTTGAACCGCAGCATTGAAAATCTCTCTGTTGTATTCACCTGAGCTCAGTGCTCTGTTTTGCTCCTTTTATGTCTGATCGTATCCCTAAAGCTGTACAGTAAATTCTTTTTAATGATGGCTTGAAGTGTTTGATACCACCTAATGTTTTATGAGAAACACCTAGACCAGAATACAAGTCTTGGCAGGTTAGAAAAGGGAAAAAAAGACGTATCTTTGAAGTTCTTTTTTTTTTTTTTYTTTTTTTTTTTTTTTCCAGATGGCTTTGGAAACAATTCTCTCAGAGATGTGCACTGTAGCTTTAAGGTTTTGAAACTACAGCATCCAGCTTCAAGGGACCCTTGATGTTTACCAGCACATCCTCATCACTGTCTAAGCTATTTCTTGGAGTCCCTGCGTAGCGGGAGGAGACAGGAATACAGAGTATTTTTGCTTCCAGCCATAGGTAAATGCTTACTCAGTTGGGTGTCTGCAGCGCTCCTCGCGCCAGCGCATCCCTCCGGAGAGGCAGAGGGCACTTCCCAGGCTGGGCTTGCCCATGCAGAGGGAGAAATCTGAATTTCAATGGGGCATTAGCTGCTGGAGCGGAGAGGCACCTCTCGGTGGAGAAGCAGTCCAAGATTTGATTAAAATAAAGCTGCAGATGTTACTGCAGAGCATGTCCCCCCGGGCCATATGCAGGATTCCTCCGTCGAAGGAGCTTGCGTGGAACGAGCCTCCTCTTCCTCTTTTGTAGCAGCGTTCCCCCACGGCATGGGCTCCACATCACCTTTTACTAGCGCCCCTGATCCTCCAGCTTGAGAAGCGAGGGACCCTGTTCTGCCCGCACACCCAGGAGTCGGGATGGTTGTGTTTATCCAAAGCACTGCTGTGGAACAGCCTTGAGAAAGTAGCTCTCCTTATGGCCTCCGCTGCCACTGTCTCTGCAGCTCCTCGCCCCCAGGCTGTTTTTCCTGGCGCAGGGGAGCAGGGCTGTCCCCACAGGCAGACAGGGAATGGGCAGAGCCAGGCCCAGTGCTCCCACCGTGGAGCATCCAGGGCTACGGCGCCCCTGGGCCCTGGTTCCTGGCTGGTCCCCGCTTAGCCCCGGCCCGGCCAGGACGCTGGCGCTGACGGCACTCGGGCACCCTGCCCTGCACCAGCTAGCACTGCAACCTGGTTTCATCCCCCGCTACCCTGAAAGGTATTTTATTATATTGTTAATTCATCGGATGAAATGTTCCCTCTCTGGTTTGGCAGAGGGGTGTTTCAAGGAGTGATACGACTGCAGAGAAGGCGAGCAGTCCACAGCCTTGAACTGAATTTGGCTCAGCGGTTATTAGCTCCTACGACCGAACTGAAACTCCTTTTAAGCAACTTTTTTTTGCCTTCTAGTTGTCCATTAAATTTCCTGCTAGTGTTACCTGAACTGAAGGATAAAATCCAGCTGAAGTCACGTCATAGTGTGCGCTGAGGTTGCCCAAATACTCATGGCTTGGCTAAGAGGATCTGCCAGCACCTTTTCCATCCCGAGAGAAATTAAAAACCCAACAAACGCTCCCTATTTCCCCAGGCTCGCTGTTTGCCAGAGGAGGGAAGGAGCCGCACGTGGCATTGAGGTGCCCAGCAGGACATGCCCGTGCCACAAAGGGGTTAAATCCTGCGATTTCTCTGCCACGGAGAGACGTGGGCAGTCGTCCTGTAATGCCAACCGCGCGCTCCGATAGCGCAGAGCGAGCTCGACTTACGGGGTTCCAGTGATGAGCTGCGTTTGGTCTAAAATGTAAATTCAGAAGATTTGAGGGAGGGGAAATATACACACACGCATATATATGTACATATATATGTATTTTTTTTTTGGCTTGCACTTTTTCTTATCTCAAGCCAGTGAGGAAAAAACCATCCCAAGTTTCTATTGGACTTTGGATGAAGCGGAGGCAGCATATTTTCCCTGTCTCTCATGGAGCATCACACCCCACTTCGGGAACTTCATTTATATGCACATCATATGCAATCTGACTGACTCCTACTGTACCTTTGAACAGATCCAATCAGATACCCATATGCATGTAAATGAGGCTCCCCGAGCTGCGCTCCCTGCGCCACGGAGGAAGAGTTAAAGAGCAGCCTCTTCCCGAAACTTGTTACAGTGACAATCTCCTCCTGCAAAACACAATAAAGTGCCCCTGCCGCCCCCCACGCCGCGCTCCCCCCAGCCCCACGTTTTTCTCTCTGCCGTGCATGTCAGGAGAATGCCCTGTAACTCACTTTTCCAGACTGAGGTAATTTATTTAAACATGGATTATTTGGGGGGGGAAAAAAAAAAGAGGGGATGGGATACAGGGTTTGATTTTAATCCCTGCTAACACAGAGAAAAGAATGCTCGTGTCACAAGTCAGTGAGTGTAAAAATTAAAAAAGGCTGAGACCATTGTTTGAAAACAGGCAAAATAATTAAAATTATTATGGAATAATCACATATCACACAACAACCTCCCACTCTTATGAGCAACAATCCAAAACAGCTCCTCCAAAGCAGGCCCAGGGGCAGAGGTGCTGTATATCATTCAAAGACCATCTGTCATTCAATTCCTGTAGCCCCTTCCCGCTATTCTAAGGGCAGGCTGAAATTTAGTCCTGGCATTTCTTTTTGCATTTGCTAACAAACAGCAGTGATGGCAGATAAATATGGCAAACAATAGGTGCTTGTAATGAACTGGAGAGGGATATGGATTTTTGGAACCGGCACCAAGAAGTTCCTGGTCCTGCGCTGGCTCTGGGGACTCCCAAAGCCTGGTTCTGCCATGTGGCTGCACAGACAGACATCTGCAAGCTGTGTTAGGCTTTCAAGAATTCAGCCAACCTGCTAAGGGGCTGATTTAAATAAGATTTTTTTTTTTTTTTTTTTTTTAATGGAAAAGACTGAAAGCTAATTTCAATCCACGGTAGGATAAGGAGCAACGCAAAAGGATCATGGATATACAGCACAAGCAATGCAAAGATTACATACTAGCAGTAATCTCTATTTTTATCCTGTGCTTTTCTTAACTCATTCAGCATTTCATATTGATCCTCCTCAGGAAAGGCAGCAGCAGATCCTGCTTTTCTGCTGCTCTTTGGGAACTCATTCCTGTTAAATGCTGTTTAAGCTAGTGCTCCTTTTATCTTTATTTATTGTTTGGAGACTAAAAACGAGCTGTGGTTGGCTGGAGCTGAAGCCAAATGACAGAATTATTATTACGCAAACCTTGAATCAATACAGTTTCTTTTCACAGATTAACTCTCTCTGAAGTGCTCCAGTTGCCATTACTGGACAGATTCTAAAATATTTCCAGACTGAAAGAGGAAAGGGTCATGCGAGGAAGTTATTTCCAGCCTCTGCTTGCTGGCATCAGGCAGTCATTATTTCTGTAATAATAATCTTGTAGGAAGTCACTTGGGCAGCAGAAAAGCCCCAAAACTTTCCTCATGCAGTAAAACAAAAAGAGATTAAGAGAAATAACAAAGCGGGCTAACTTGGCTGTTTGAGGTTCATGAAAAGTGAGGACACCCTTCACTGCCCAACTTTGTAGCAAGGAGTCTTGATTTTCCTGGATTTATGCTCAACCCTCTGCGGTTGAGATCCCTGAGAGTTGTGATCTCCTGGAGGTGCCATCCTCTTTCTCCTGCAGCTTGGAGTCTGGGAGAGCTGAGGAGGTCACTGTCCAATATGCCAGCAGCATGGGCATGCTCTTACCTCTTTATATCCTGGAAGTATGCGTGAGTAACATTTTCCTTCAATTCTCCTGCTTCTTGCATGGATGAAGATGGAGAGCAGGTGGGCAAGAATAAGAGACAAACAAGAATAAAGTGGTATTGGTCAAGTGGAGGAAGCCACTCAAAGTGCTGTATGTCTCTCTCCTGCTACAGGACAAAAGAGATTGAGATGGGCCAAAGCCTAAATGGGCTTTTGGTGTCCTCTGAACACCACTGGTAGCCCAAAGACTTGTGATTGGGAAAAGTCCACTTCTTCCAGAAGTGAGTTATCAGGAAACTTGTAATGCAGGGCATTGAGCAAAGGCTTGGGAGCACTGATCTGTGCCATCAGGTGCTTCAGCTTACCTGCATGGTCCACTATACCCAGAAATGAAACCGTGCACCTACAGGAACATGGCTCGGGTCAAGGGCAGGGCTGCTCGGAGCAGCACTGAGCTCTGCTGGCTGGGCCGGGAGGCTGGACCTGCATGGAGGGACAGGGAGCTGGGCTCGCGGAGCCCGGCGCGCACAGAACAACCCAGACATAATCTGGTCGGGGGACTAACTTTCATATAGACACTGAGCAAGGTTTTTAACGGTTCCCTTTCAATGTTTTGAGGAATAAAGCACAGATAATGCTTAACAACAGGTGTGCTATCAGGATTAATTAATTAATGTAATGTAATTAATGAGATCTTGAGAGCAAGGTGACATGAAATGCAAACGAGCGCTATAGCAATCAGTCACTTTTTCCAAGCTGATTGTCTTTGCTGGAAATAAAATGTCTCTCTAAAAGAGCCTGTAGCCACTTGTTTCAAAGTGGAAAATGGTAAGTAGCACATGTGCAACAATATGCTCATAATGTTGCACTTTATTAGGTCCTGATGACTTTGTTAAATGGTTTGCAGATGACTGAGGGAAGACCCCGACCCGCAGAGCTTTCCATGCTCCTTTTTTAAGCTCTTGTCCGGTACCAGCTAAGTAAAAATAAAACTCAGTGTAGCTCAGGGCTGGGACACCATGGGGCTATAGCTGAGTGGAAAAGAATTTTTTGAAACTGAATCTTGCTGAATGATTACTTTTGTTTAAGCACCTTAGCCAGGAGCTCTCCTCTCTTCAAGTTATACAGTCAAATACCAAGAGCTATTCCTTCATTGAAGAACAAGGCTTCGTCCATGCCTTTTCCATCAAGAAGCGCTGCATGCTGGGGAAAAGGCTTCTGGGAGCACAATAAAAGATAGTGTCAGAAGTTTGGATTGAAAATCATATCTGGAGCCGTCGGGTATGTTGGATACAAGATCACTTAGATAGTGGGGCTCCAGAGGAGCCCAGGAGCGACATGGAATAACCTGTCAATGGAAATATTAGCCATACTTGCAGTAATTCTCCATTTGCAGATTTACCCGACTGTCACTTGAGAAGAATATCCAGATGTTCCTGTGGCTCCTCCACAACACAGTGGACGCCTTCCATGGAGAAAGGAGATAACTGGTCTCCCTCCATGGCAGCCAGCCAGTCCTGAGACCTGCTGGTTTTCCTGTGGAAAAGTGCTCGCAGATGTCTGCTTGCTGGTGGCAATCTCTTTGGGCACAACACTGTTGGTCATGGCATAAGCAGGCTGATACACCAACTTGTTTTTCCAAAGCTTTTGCATTACTTTAAGAGAATAACAATGCATTGCTACTCCTTACCTATGCTAAATGAGCCAGAGATAAAACTTCAGTCTTCCTTTCCAATCCCCTGGGCCGTCTAGATACCTCATGATCATTTTCAAAGGGTATAATTTACATGAGATTTTTTTTTTCCTGCCTTGTGAGCCATAAATTTATAGGGAGCCCCTCTGAAAGAGTTACTGCCTTTGCGATGCCTCAGATGAAGTTAATCAAGCCAACTAGCCTAAAAGGCAAACTCCCAATTAATTCTGTCCCTGTGGACTATGTTGTTTGCTGTTAGGCTGCAAGGTCCATGGGGCGAGGACTGTTTCTGCCAGGTGCAGGAGGCCCATGTTGGATGGGTGCAATTTCAGTCCATAGCTCGAGCCACGTATATGCCCTATAGGGAGGGGAACGTGCTGTGGGAGTGCTCTGCAACCCCTCAGCAAATAACAAAGGAATAGTTTAGCTTCCTTTCCTCCTCCCTCGCTACCCTCTCCACTTGCTACATTCAATTATTTGGGAAAGCTGCATAATAGCTGCGAGTTGAACGTTTCAGTGTTCCCAGACCAGATTAGAGAGGATTAAGCATCAAGGGGTGGCAGCTGGTCAGTTTGCTGCGCACTTTTAATGTGGAAACACTTCTTAAACAGGGAAAGAGAAAAGAAAAGGTGGGAGATGGCAGCCAACTCGGTCTCCTGCCTTTGCTCCCCAGGAAGCTGGTGACCTCCCCAGGTCCGCCCGGCGCGGCAAGGTGAGCTCCGTCCCCGGGCTCTCCCGCTCCTTGGCTTCTTTCTGGAGACTGGCCACGAGAGTGTCAATTAGCGCTAATTGTGAGGGGTTTCGCTTGTCATGTGGCCACCTGTCCGCCAGCAAGGGCACGGGGACCACGGGCAGGGCCTAACGAGCAGCTGTCGGGCGGCGAGCGCGCGCAGCCGCCGGGCCCGGCCGCGCTGGAGCGACGCCGCCTCAAGGTGAAGGCGCCGCCGGCCCGTTCCCCAGGTGAAACCTGCGCCACCCAAGCCAGGCCTGAGGTGTGATCTGTGTTTTAGGGGAATAGAAATGTGTCTTTAGGCTGGCTAATTAAATTATGATAATACCGAGGTGCGTATTAAAGGGTGTAATTAAAAGAAAGCTCAAGTCACTAGTTGCAGCAATTCTTGGTGGGATGCGTTCTCCCACTGAAGGTCAGGTAACCTCCGTAGGCACGAATGCAAACGATATGCGTCCTGGCACTGCTCTAACCCTTCTGCATGACTTTTGCATAACATAAAAAAAAAAAAAAAAGAGATTTTTTTTCCCTCAGTTCGAGCTGCTTATACCTCTCTGCTCTCTGATGAAAGGCTGCCCTGGCAGCCTGTGTTCTGAGCCACCCCAGTGGGGAGAGAGAGAGAGAGACGCTGAAGCGTGGTCAGAGGGTTCGTGCTCCCATGGGGAAACCTTGACACAAGATCCTAAGATGTGCCTAGGAGGGCAGGGGGATGGATTTAGCGTTGCAGTCCTGATATGGTAATTCCCAGCCCTCTTTTGGACCCGATCTTTCTTGCGAGGCTTTACTATCCTTATATGTCTGCAGGGCTCTGCAGACATGCTTCACACCGCTTTTAAACATTGCCTCTCTCACACCAAGGAGTTAAACATGCATGGAAGAGGAGGCAGGGTCCGGTCTGTTATTCCCATGTGAAACTTCAGGGCACACCTAGCTGGGCTCTTCCAGAAAGGACAAGGACACCTTGACAGCCAGGTGAGATATCAGCATCTGTGGCGAGCGCGGCGGTGCCGGCCGCAGGGAGCCGATGCCCTGGGCATCGCAGCTGCCCCCCGAGCAGGGTCTGTTCCCTGCCATCCCGCTTCCCATGGCGCGGCCGGCTAGTGGTGCCTGTGCTCGGGGAGCAAAACCCGCCGCCTTCGCTTTCTTCCTGCAACGAGACGCCGAGAATAGCTCTGCAGGGACTGCAGCAGGGGAAAGCTGATTACAGCTTTTGATTGATGGTGCCTTGCAAGTTTAGAGAGATTTCATAAGAAGAGCCTGATTTACTTATGCATCAATTCTAGAGATGGGCCCAGAGCAAAAACCCAGTTTCAAATGCCTCAAGCTCTTAAAAAAATTTGGAAGGGGATCTGCATTTTTCGCCTATAAGTTGCCTTGTAACAATTCCTTTTTTGAGTGTGAGTCTACTTCTTGCTTACATTTTCTCCTCCCCGGGGCCCCTTCTTTACAAACTGTCTCCAGAGTAATTCAGGATGCTGAGGCCATTGATCACTGCATAAATCTTACAAGATTGAGAACGGTGAGATATTATGCAGCACACGTGGCTCAGGCTGCAGCTGCGCTGTCCTATAGGCACAGGCTTCCCTGGGACAAAGAAGCAAGCTGCATCCATGCACAGTATTTTTTTTACCTATCAGAATGCATAGAAAATACTAGTAAGTGCTGGAGGTGGCTGGGGCTGCAAATAATTCCTGGATTTGTTGTTTGTAGCAGTTTCTATGCCCATATCTTTTCTTCCCTGTAAAGTGTTGGATGATTCCAAACACTGCAAAGGCAGAGACACTTTGTAAGAGCATTTTAGAGACAAAAATAAATCTCTAAAAAATGGACAACTGCAAGCGCACGCACCAATTTAAATGTAGCATTATAAATATATAGATTAAAAATATTTGAATGAAGACAACTGCATCACTGACAGAATTTTATATATATATATATATATATATATATCTGTCATATATATCTGTCCCACATTCTGCAAACAAACCTTAACAGTATTGATGGTATCACTGCTGCGGTGATGTGTGTGCTAGTGCTTTTACAAAATACTCCCAACATGATTCCAATGAGACTGCAGACACTTTGCTCATGAACGCTGCAAGGCCAGCAAGGGATCTCACTGCAGGTTTTCCAACCTCTTACTGCTGTTTTTTCTTTTTTTTTTTTTCATTTTCCTTGCCCAACTTGTAAATGTATCAGTCCTGCATCCACCTTCCTTTCCACAGCCAGCTGCATTTTTTGCTGTTTGTTGACAGCTACAACTCTAAAATACAGGGGAAAAGACCACTCTTGCAAGCATGTCTAGCATGTTAGAGGCAAGAATTTCTAGGAATTTTTAAAGAGAAGTGTTTTATGTCAGTTTTTGAAATGAAATTGATTGAATTTAGTCACTTCTCTCCAAAGTTGCTGAGCATCCACATTTAAAACTGATGGAAACTGTGACTGCTCCATGACCTCAAATAGGCAGCCAAAACTGAACATGGATGGGCATCTTCCAAGGTTACTAGTGAGAGAGCAATACCCCCAGATTCAAGTATCTGTGAACTAAAGCAAAATCCCAGAAAGAAAACTAGCTTGGTCCAGTTTCAGGTGTGAGGTTGGAGAGCTGGTAGAAAGGTCCCTTGCAGAAAGATGGGAGATATCATCAGCTAGGCAAAGGTTTCACTGCTCCGAGGTTACTGATGATGCACCGCTGGAAGAAAAAGAAAATTAGCTCAGAAAATAGATCTGGGTTGCAAAGCTTTTGTCCCTGCGTATTTCAGGCCTACGGTCCTGAGGCAGAACACATACAGGCACAAAGGGGCAAAAGACTAAAGGAAGCAATCCTGGTCATCAACAAAGACAGTGGTGCTAGGAAAGGTGAAGGAAGTCTGGTTTTCTCATGCAATAAGTGCAGAAAACCACCTCCTAGCAGGTACCTGTCTGTTCCTTGGAAGCAAAGCACCTCTGGGTAAGATGAAAAATGGATTATAGGTCCATTGCCATCATTTGCAAGGACACCTAAGGATAACATCTCCAAGGAAAGAGAAGACAGGCAAGGAAATAAACTTGGGGAATAAGGGCATTGGGAGGAGCAGGAGGAGGATGATGGAGGAAGAAGAGGAGCCACCAAACTCCGGGGATACTGATTGAAGTCGTAAGAGTAGGGCACAGACTCTCTGAAAGTCTTGGGAGGGAAGAAACGGGGATTGATCACTTGCATCAAAGGCACTGGATAGATCAAAGAGGACGAGAAGAAAGAAGGGATCTTGTAAATGTAGCTTTGCAAGAATACTTCAGGTAAGGGCAGGGGGAGCAAGACTTTATTACACCTCTTCCCACTGCAAAGTGCTCCTTTCCCAAATCCTTGTGGTTTCGCAGGGCTTACACCTCCGTCTCCTTTACAAGCAAAATCTTAACTCGGCTGCAAATTTTTAAAGCAAGAGGAGCCACATTTCCCCCGTGCTCTCTCCCCACCCCCACGCTGTGCTGATCCCATTGAAACCAGCTGGAAGTGAAGGGCTTTGCCCAAAGGCAGGTTGGGGCTTCCAGATCCACACCGTGGATGTCCCGGCTGGGCCCTGTGCTTGAAGGCTGCTGCTCAGGCACCTGCATTACATTTTTTTTTTCTTCTTTCTCCTACTTTTCCTTCCTTGGGTTCATATATTGCTTTTCCATCTCAGCCATGGCAAGTTTTTCAACATTTGATACGACATCAAGGGAAGAAGAGCTCTGTTGATGGCAATAGCAAGAAGTAAGAAGCTTTTTTTTCTCTCCTGGGCTGGAAATGAGAGCAAAGCCCTGTCCTGGCATGATGCAGGGCTATTCAGCACGCTTTTGGCTGTGAGCTGACAAGCATGGGGTGGAGGTGAGGATGGAGTTTCAGCTAATTCCACAAAACTATGCTGATTATCAGAGGTGTCAGATGTATTCGTGTTGAGGAGCATTTGAGCCTTCACTTCTTGTCAGATCATTTTTTCAAATCAGGGTGCCTGGGGCCCTTCTCATCAGCAAAAACAGGATACAAACCTTCCCTCCTCCGAGATGATTATCAGTTTTAGAAGCAATACATTTGTATACTTTGAGGAATCTGCTTGAAGTACAACCAGGCAACTCATTTAAGGGCAGGAGACAAGTGTCAGCCCAAACTCAAGGTTTGTAAATGCAGCCTTTGCAGGCACTGACAGAGGGGCAGCTTTGGGTGCCAGGGAAGCTGGCACACACCAGCCTCACTGCTTGCACTTGCAGTCCTCAAAAGGGAGCAAGCCATGGATGTGCTGCCTCCAGAAAGGTGGAAGCTGAAGTGATAGGTGGTCTACTTTAGCTAACATTTCCTTGCAGGCTTCTGCTAGCCACTTCCTTGGAATACCACACTTTACTGTCTCTTGGATGCACGGCTTACAGACAGCTACATGCATACGGAAGGCAAAACTTACGTGTGTATTTGAAGGTCTAACTCCTGGTTGCATGTGCTTTGGTGGCCCACAACAAGTGGGGTTATGTACCTGGTGTGGATGCTGTTTCTTCTCCCTCCTTTTGCAAGTTGCCTGCAAGGGCGAGCTCAGGCACATCTGAGATCCCTCATTAAATGCTCAGGCCTGTGCAGAGGGCACAAGTGTGAACGCTGCAATAGGAAACTGTTCTGTTCTCATTTCCTAGAGGCAAATGCCCAGATCTCAAGCCCTTACAGAGTAAGATGTTGCAGGCTGCCCAATGCGGGCAGAACAGGGGGCTCATGCTATTTGCAAAGAGCATTTTAGCCTTGCTTAATTCATCTTCAAATTTGTCCAAAAGTGACTCTTAAAACCTTTTTTTTTTTTTTTCCCCTTCTTAAAAGGCTTCTGTGATTTTAGACACTTCTCCATCTGTCTGGAGTCAATTTCTTGAGGTTAATAAAATCTACCTAGATGTAGATGTCTCCAGAACACTACATCTGCAGCATCTCACTATTGATGCGTTTATATTAGGTGACATGAGCTAGCTTGTCTTTTACCCATGCATGTACCCCATTGCAAACCCAGCCTCCATGGGCTTGGAGTGTGGTTGTGCTACTCACAAACCAGGGTGCCGACTTCAGACCTTGTCCCAAGCACCTTGTCTTGTGAGACTGGAGCTGAAATGTTTGTCCTGAGCCCCACTGCTGAACTCGGCTTTGGGTGCAGATTGCTGCTAAAGCCCAGGTCATGTTAGTGGGCTGCTCACACATGCAACAGCAGTAGCCCCCTTGCAACGAGGTGGTATTGGTGGTAATGGGCTATGGGGCAGGTGGGCATGGAGAGCTGAGCTAGTCCTGATAGGCTGTGAGGATTTGCAGTGGCGATGGAGGGAAGAGGTGTTTGGAAATGTGAGGACAGATGCCCCAAGGTCCAGACCACGCAGGTCCAGCGCTCCTCTGCTCTCTTATGATTTTATGATTTTGGAGTTGTTAAGAATTTGACCCATAGCTCGTTGGTGAAGATTACCCCTAAACGTCTTTCCAGAGGACTTGACCCATACTTTTTTTGTATGAGGACCAGGGGTCTTTCCCCATGGTCTGAGCTCTGCAGCTCGACCAGCTCTGCTCTCTCAGCTCCTGCTGCAGAGACTTGCAGGAGCTTGGTTCATCCTGCAGCTCCCTCTCCTCCAGCTTCTCTTATATCATCAGTATGTCTTTGTAAGGAAAGCTGTCAGCTTTTCTTTTAAATGCTTTTGAGTACTAAAGATCATCCGCTATTTTAAGTTTCTTTTTTTTTTTTTTTTTTCTTTTGTGCTTGTTAGAGCAACTGCACTTTCTTACTTACATTTTATGCTCTCTCAAGGTATCCTGTTTACAGACAACCTCTCTCTGGAATGATTGCTGAAGCAGTTGATCACTGTATGAATCTTCACAGGCTGCACAGGGCATGCAGCAAACATCCAAGTCTAAAACTGCACTGTATTGTACCACAGATTACTCCTGATTAAAAAATAAATAGTATTTAGAAATCTCTGGACCTTTTCATTTGGAAACTGGAGGAAAACACACAAACCAGTTGTTGTTTAAAATATAATGTTTTATGAATTTGTTGTTAATGCAGCTTGCCACACTGATAAGTTTGCAGATGGGTATCTTTTGTATCTCCACAGAGCAGGCAGTAAACTAGCAGTGAAACCCTGATTTTTTTCCACAAGCAATGCAGCTGCTAGACTACTGCACAGAGGGAGCACTGGATTGGGATTAATGGAAACACTGTGAGGACCTGCAGATCTCCTGGCATGTCTAGAAGCACAAAAGTCAGAAAGAACAATAGAAGTGGGTGAAAATCCACAGCCTCAGTAAAAATTCTCTCACATGGTCATGGAAATATGTATTTTATTTTTCTTTGCTCCCAAGATCCATCCACCACTTATCTGGTCTTCTTCTAAGCAAGCGGACCCAGGTCATGGTAAAGTCTTTTCACTCTTTCATTGCTCGTGTTATTTGATGAGAAATCCAACAATTAGGTGAACTATTTTGTGACTGTGAAAGTGATACTAAAATCATTGACTGATTTTACAGGAACTAATGAAAAGACATCTAAATGAACTTCAAACCAGTGATTCAGAGGTAAAAGTCTATCATGTCAGATGGCCACACAAAACCCAAGAAAAGTTTCAAAATCAGTCATATCAAGAAAACTGAAATCCTATGGTGAGAAAAAACAGTGGAAACATTTAACACAGCTACATATCCCTTAAAACTGATTTCTTACTTTTAATTCTGCCATAACACTTCATAAAAGTGCCTTTGCATGAGACCTCTGTTTTCTAAGAAGTCTCTTTTTGGTTTCCTTTCTCAGTTTACTGCCTTAACGAGCCATCGAGTCAGCCAGGACCTCTGTGAACTGAAGAAGAGGATGGAAGGTCTCATACTTGAGTTAAAATAGCCAGGAAATTCAACATAATGTAGAGCAACAAAGATTGATCAAGGTCCCTTCCGACCTCAACCAGTCTGTGTTTCTGTGATTCTATAATAAGCATTAGGACGATAACACAATCATCTCTCTGATGCATTTCTGACCACTAAGTGAAAATGCAGTGTTCAGTGGTGGGCAAAAACAGCTTCTCCATTTGGATGTGTGTCCTAAGGACCATTTAAATGAGGTCAAATAATCTGTGCAAGTCCAGTTAGCATGGGAAAACAAGGGAAGAACCTTTATAATCTTAAGCATTTATAAGAACTAGCTGAAAATAGCCTACACTTTTATGCTGAAAAATAATACAACCCCTATAAAAGCAGCATTTACCTGTTTAGTAAACGCGATGTAGACACACCAGTTTTTGTTATTAAAAGAGCAAAGAAAAAAAGAAGAAAAAGAGCCAGCTGGAAAGTAGTTTTCAGATATCACGGCTTTTAGGAAAACCAGAAAGAGAATTCTTAAAGACTCAAAAGAGATTAAACAAAGGAAACCTGAAAATCTTTTTTTTTTTTTCTAAAATATATCTAATTTTTTAACATTATGAGTTAGCAGAGCAGCTTCAACTGGTCATAATTTCTTACTGTTGTAAGAAAGAGAAAAATGCACAGAATTCTATTGTACCTAGGCAGAAAATGATACTGTGGGAGCTGTTGTCGTGGTGGAAGTCCCACGTGCTGCGGCTCTCCTGATGTGTTAGCCCGGCACGCTGGGGTGCTGGTGCCCCCTTTCCAGCCCCCACACACGGGGTCCCCCTCTGCGGAGACCAAGCAGTAATATTGAGAGAATACCAGGAAAGTGACAGGAGTAGGTTTTGATACTCTCTATAATTTAAATGAAAGCTGCTATGGAACAAGCAATGTGTCTTTTCACATGGCACTGAGCATGTTAATGTGTTCAATAGGTAATAGTTATATTTACAGAAATAAATTCCTACTAGTTTTAGATACACTTTGTGTTCAGGACAGAGAACCATTATCAATGTGATCTTTTTTTCCACAATGAATTGTTTGATATGGAGCAGTAAGAGTTGTATCATGCACCAATTTAATTTCAGCCCCTGGGACCTACATACGTGTTAGATACTGGTACTTCTGATTCATCTCCTTGGGTTCCTGCCCATCAGCCATTTTCTGTTTATCTAGTCAGCATCAGGGAACGTGTCCTTGCTTATTTATTTTCCAGGCACAAAGAATACACTGAGATGTACAGGAAAAAAAATCTCAACAGCAGCAAAGGAATGATGGAGAGACTTAAGCTCCAAACTTTGGCCAGCCGCATGTACTAAATCATAGGAAATTTCACAGGAAATTCTTTATGGTACAATAGATAGGCAGACTTAAAAAGCCTTCCAGTAATCCCATTTTTTCTTCTGGGAAATTGCAACATCTTTGTCTGCCCAGGGATGCAAGGAATGGCTGGAATAGAAAAAAATGTTAATACAACAGACACGAGAGCTTGAAATGAGAGACTGCTGGGAACCATAATTAAACGTCAGTGCTATATATGTATCTATAGATGTGTGTGTGTGTGTGTGTGTGTATGAGAGAGAGAGAAATATAAAATTACAGCCACTCTGAGGAACCTCTGCCTGTGTGTGCCACACACATTCCCAGGTGACACGGAATGTGCCTACATACCTGGACACGGGGTGAGCTCCCTGTCCGTGTGTAAAGCCACCTGCTCACCCAGTAGGGAAGCCTTCCTCCTCCTCCTCCTCCTGCTCCTTCAGCTCCCCATGGCACTGACACTGCCTGTGTAATCCCCCAGGTTGGATCACCAGCCCCTGGGGCAGAGGCCCTTGTCCCCGTGGCGCGGGGCAGACCTATCCCACCACTTACAACTCACAGCTGCAGGAGTTTTCTCGTTGCTTCCAGACACGGTTTTGGCCTCGCAGGAGCGGATACTTTGCGGATACATGGGATGAGAGCAGCCTGGCAGGAAGGGCGGCGCGTTTGGGCATTGGCGGCGCTAACAGGGCCCAGATCCGGCAGCTCCACACGGAGCATCCCGGCCTGCCAGCGAGGCCAGGAACAATCTTCTCCTATTACGGCAGCTCAAAAGCTAAAACGGTTTACAGCCACACATCTGCATGATCCCAGCCCTCCCTCATTACAGGCACAGCGGGGATTTACTTGCACCATGCTAGCTTCGCATGGGGCCTATATTCTTATCCCACAAAATCACATGTTGTTACCTCCATATGTGCGGTGGAAACAGCATGAGTAATGGAACCTTTAATCCTCATTTCTCAAAATTAGATTATAGTTTTACCTTTATTTTCTGCTAGTTTTTAAATCCCTCCTGATGCCAAGCCATATAGATGCTGCCTTCCTCCTAATCATATTCCATGGCAGTCCCAGCCCTAGCTGGATAGAAGGGGTTGCCTGTGCAGATCCATATCCTAGGAGACTGCATGGATCACCTTCAGTCACCTTTCTCGTGTCCCTTGAAGAATTAGTTTAATCATAACAGATAAAATAAATGCCATATAACGTGAAATTAAATTAAAACCTATATGCAACAACAAAGATAGTATTAAGACATATCCATCATGCCTCTCTATCTCTGCACTTGCAGATAAACAGAGAGATTTATAAGGCTGGAACTATTTCAGTGCTAAAGCAGAGGCTGGCAATATTGAATTAAGCTGCACATATTTGTCAAAGGCTTTTCAGAAAGTTGTAAGGTCTGCACAGCATGGCCTCCTCCAGCTCCTGCCACACTCCAAGGGCTGAAATACATTATATAATGCCAGGGACACCGCCTTACGATGCCGCATGAGAACATGTGTGCTCTGAAGTACTCACTTCTCCCACACACCAGCTAGACGGTTTTAGGTACCATGCATGCTCAGTGGTGCTGCCACATAGTGCTCCTTGGTAAATCTCATTTAATCATTCTAGGGTCCTGCAATCAGCAGCCTGCTAGGAAGGGTGAAATATTCCTCTATATCACGGCAACCTGGTTAAAGTTGCAATTAAATTCCACCATTAGGTCCCCTGTAAGGATGTCTGGGAAGCTCCATTTGGCCTGAACATTTACTCCGACGAGAGCACAGACCATTGCTGAAAAATCTGAATACTCCGGGTCAAACTGCTTTTGAACTACCGGCAAATACAAGCAATCGCCTTACCTCGAAGCTCCCCTGCTAACAGGAACATGAAGTCTTTGTGCACCTATTGTTATTACTTAAAGTGCAGTAGCTACGCTGCAGTATGGATGTCCAGCATAGACCTGCTGACCCTGCTACGCTGATAACATTGCAAAAACACTGAACAACAGCCCCTGCCCTGAGCAGTTGGTGCTTCAAGAATAAGCTTAAGTGCTTATAAAGGTGCAATGAGTATTTATGACTTTATACTGTGTATATATATATATAGATATGCACACACGTACTCCCTCTATATATTATGCATTCATGTGAAGAAGAACACAGCATGCCTTCTGTAAACAACTTTACCTTTGTCCTCTTAATCCCCTTGTTGATTCACATCTGGCATCGGCAGTGAAAATCGTGGGCACTACATGAAAGGAAAAGGGGGCTGTGGGGACGAACAGGCCCCGAGACGCGAGTGTCCCCAGCCCCACGCTCCTGCTCCCTGTCCTTGGCGTGGATCCCTGACCCCTGCATTTTCAGCTCAAACCAAGGCAGCCAGGGACTGACTTTCCCACTCCCTTTCTCTTTCTCTCTCCCTTTTCCCTCTCTTATACCTTTTCCCTTCTCCTTTTCCCTCTTCCCTTTCCCTCTGTCCTTTCCCTCTCCACTTGTGCCTTTTCCTCTTACCTCTCCCCTTCTTTTTCCTCTCCCTTTTCCTTCTCTTTCCTTTTCCCTTTCTCTTCATCCCACACTTATGCCCATGCACATTTTTCACTCCCTCTCTTCTCCCTCCCATTCCATTATTCCTTACCTGCTTTACTCACCTATGAGGATTTCCTCCTCCTTGGAAGCAACTAAGCTAGTGCAAGGCAACCCCATGGTAAAGGAACGAACATTTTACCTGGTTTGTGGCAGGTTTGTGGTTTGTTACCCAGATGAATGACTAGGGTGCAGCAAAGCAACAGTGTCTGTGTGCAACTACAGTCGGGTTTGCATCCTCAAATCCTTCCCTTTGAAGAGACCTGGATTTAAAACTTACCAACAAAACCACCATTTCATTTGGAAATGGTAGTTCTTCACTGAGAATCAACCCTGCATCCCCTCTGGTGGATTTGCAACCTGACCTTGAATTAACTTAAAGAAACAACGCAAAAGAAAGGAAAAAAGAAATAAAAAAGAAAGGAAATTTCAGTTATTTTGATTTTGCATGAGGCGGCCTCATGGAAGAAGGCTGATTATTTAATTCACTATATGAGAGAGCAAAAAGACCAGATGATTTAAGTAGCTGATGTTGTTATGAAAGCACAGCTGAGATGTAGACGGAGGCCTAGTCATTTATTTCATCCTCAGTGTCTATTCCCCCTGTCTGCTGTGACACCATAGATTTTGGATTTAAAGAAAAAAATCTTATTGCATTTGCTTGGAATTTTCATTATTAAGTGTGTGGCAAAATGCCATGAATTTCTTTCAATATCCTAGTTTTTGTGTCTTTTTTTCAGTGTCCTTTTGGCATATAATGGTTAAAGTTTACAGCCTTTTTATTTATTTGTTTGTTTATTTATTTATTTATTTATTTATTTATTTATTTATTTATTTCGCTTTTTACACATCTCCTGCTTTCTCCCTGCTTCCTTTTTCTTTCCTCCTATTCATTCCCCTTCTCATCCCCTTCTCTTTCCCTTTGCATCCGTCATCTTGGGGGGTCCTGCGAGCCTGTGCTCCGCGGTGCTCTCCATGCAGGTGTGTTACGGGACTCTCAAAGACGCTGTGAACAATCGGGGCGCTCCTGGGTAAAGGTTCCCAAAGGTTCTCACGGAAGGTGGCTTTGTTACTCCGCTCTTCAGAATACAGATCAATTCAGGTGTTCCTGCCCAGCCCTCCGTTCCTCTTCTAGCGTTATCAGCACAGAGTTATCTCCCTCAGCGAGTCGGAATTATGGTGTACCTGCAGCATCGGTGCTCAGCGAACGCATGTGGTGCTTAGGTGAGGGGAAGAGCTAAGCGGGTCGGTTACTCTTGCTGGTCAAAAAGCCTCCTCTTCCCTTCATGGAAGAGCTTAATTATTCCCCAGCTCTCCCGCTCCTGAGGGATGAATTAGTGAAGATGGCTGGATGGGATCTGCTGGCCCCCATGCTGTGTTCTCCCTGTCCCTTTCCCATATTGCTCTATGGTGGTCGTTTAAAATGGAGCTGCCAGGGAGAGCTTGATCCTGCCTGTGGCCTTGGAGCGTGAGTCCTGTGCGGGGCGGAGAGAGGAAACACGATATCAGGCTGGGAAACCCAGAGCAATGCTCATCCCTGGGCGAGCCCTGTCACGCATGGCCTCTCTGCCTCTCCTCCTGATACAAAATCTGGTTTTTAAGCTTGACAGGGCGCTCAGGTGGAGATTTCCCGCAGCACCCAGGTGATTTAGGAGCAGAAGTGGCACTGGCTCTAAGTCTGTAGCTCTCAGTCTGCTTGTCACTCTTCAAAATTTCTCAGGTTTTACAAATCACCTCCTTGGAGGTCTCACTTGAACGGTGATAAACATGGCTGGAATGCAACAGGTACAAGGCTGGAGTGCCGTGAATCACACAACTCAGGGTGCCAATAGCAGCACCCTGTTCAAAGTCTCAGAATGAACTCTCTAAAGCCGTGTCTTGAGAAGGACTTAGATACGCAAATCTAACAATATAGTTATTTACTCAATGAGGTTGCTTCAGTTCATCTTTGCAAAATGCTTTGGAAGTGCACTGTGTGTGTGTATATATATATATATATGTGTGTGTGTGTATATGCATATGGGATATTGAGTGCACTAATCTGATTTGTGAGGGGGTCCAGAACTGCTTTGCAGTCCGTGTCTCGCGGGACCTCTCCCTGAGCAGTGTCCTGTCCCTGCGCTTCCCGTCATCCTGCGTGGCATGGCACAGTGACACCACATATCCTTCAGACACCAACTCCTTGGGGTGAGAGGGGCCAAGATCTTCATTTGTCTTAGTGACACATTTAAAAACAGTTTTCTGTAACTAGAACTGTGACCATCAGCCAACAAACAAGTCAATAACTTAATGTTTCCCTAACTCAGGCAGTGCTGTGGTGCTCAACTGGGGAGCTAAGCTAAGCACATATGGCGAGTCCCCCTTTTTGTTAAAAGGTGGCCCATGAAGGGTGGTCTCTTTAATCCCCCCATGTTGCTAAAAGTTTGAACTAAAATCAGCTGCTGGAAACCCTGTCTGGGATACGCAGGCCCTCATTTGCATTGTGATTTCTGTGATTTAGCGGCAGGCACAGGTTGTCCCTGCCAAAAAGCCCTCGCCCGCCGAGGGATATACAAGGTAGAGCTGCCCAGAGCAGCCTGACTTATGAGGCCTGCCACGGCAACACAACCAATGCATCCCTAAACATTTAGTAATAAAAAATCTGTTGTTCTTTGGTCGCTAGGATTTAACAAGCCTAATCCCTGGGAGAGGTGATAAAAATTCATTAATCTAATTAAATACTTCTTATTGCCAAAGTGACTTTGTAGAGTAGCTTTGCTGAAGGATAAGTGCAAAGCAAAATGGAGTCCCAGCAGAGAAAGCTCCGTTAGACTTGAGCGGGCTGGCGCGCGCTTCATTAAGCCCATAATTATCCTTTGGTTCTAAGTAGCTGATAATATTTAATGAGTATCCAAGATAATTTAAAGAAAATGTTTACTAATGAGGAACAAATAGTGCTACGGAAAACTGATATCTGGGGTACCATAACCGTGTATCTTACCTGTATCTTGTGTACTTGGTTTTGTACAAGTGATTTAAATGGCCCTTTTTAAAACCATTTTGCTGTAGGCAGGTGTCACTAGTTTCGCCAAGAGCACTTGTGAAGTGAGAGGAACCCACAGGAGCAAGGGATGTGTTCTGGGATGGGCCCTGTTCAAGGGGATTCATGGGCAAAACGAATCAGCAGGAGCCTCTTTTGGGGGCACCCACCCGTGTCTCACCCTGAGCACGAGGACTGGGCTCCAGGGGAAACCTGCTGGGAATTAATTGCCATGTCATAAAAGGCTCCTTTCATCCTGCTGTGTGGCTTCTGCAGTTTCATATGCACTCACCTACCCCTTGTTTTTTTCCCCTCCTATTTTTTTTCTTTTCTGGTGGTACCATTCACATTGGGAAGTCTTTTTTATTTAGTGATGTTCACCATGGCGATCCCTCTAATCCATTCCAGTCCCTGCAGTTTTTACCGTTAACTTCAATAGGAAAATAATTTGACTCCTGACAGATGACACATCATCTGTTGGCAGGGGGAGCAGGATACCAGGCTGAGTACAGGCTGATTGCTTTCCTCCAATATCCCTTTATAGGGATTGGATCCTTCAACTGTAAGGATATGTGCCTTCTAGCTCGGAATATTCTACACTGGAAATAGAAAGTGCATTTTCTTTGCCTTTGTATTAGGAAAAGTTACAGCTCTACATCTCGCTAGTGCATATAAATAGGGAGTTGAAATCTGGATTTAAAAGGCTGAGGAAAGAAATGCCCTGCCTTGTGGTGAAGCCAAGCGATGAGGAGCTAAGCGGAGCTGGTGGTGAGCGCAGGGAATCGCCGTCCCCGAGCTCGATGTGCCTCGACCCGCCACCCGTCCCCTTTGAGCCCCTCATCTCCCCATGTGGTGCATGGAAACCCACGCGGCTCCCTCGCTGCACACCGTGTTTCTGCAGGAAAGCTGCTGAGTTTGGACACCCACAAAGCAGATCCCTTCCGTGCCTGTGCCCGTGATGTGACTACAGCAACTCAAACCAGCACTATCAAAATACGGTCTTATGTATTTTATACGTGGGGCTCAGAAAGGACCTCCACTGCCCATAGCTTGCTTGCACACTGGTGTTTCTGCTGGGAGGTGAGCTGGCCTGGTTTACTGCCTGTAGATCCATTTCTGGAAGCTTTCCCTAACTCCACATCTCACCCTGCTGGATCATGTTTCTGAGTTGTGCAGCTGAAGGGACACAGCCCTGTCTTAAGCTGGGGACACAGCTTATGCCCAGCGTGGCCACACCAAGCTCCTAACCCTCAGTACTGGGAAGCTCAGGTGAATACTGGGTTCCCTCAAGCTACTTTCTTGGGAAGAGTTGAGGGCTCTAATAGTAGCCAGCACTTGGAAACCAGATAGCAGAGAAAGAGCAGAGCAGAAGTACACATGAATATAAAACTAATGTGGCTGTTTCTCACTTTCATCATAGCAGGAAAACATCCTCTGCTCCAAAATGCCTGCTTATAGCCTTGTGTCCTGATGGCATACATATATTATGGAAAGTATTCTAGTGCCACATGAAAGGAAATGGGGACTGTGTGGATTAAGAGACCACATGCATGTGTGTATTTTATGGCTGTGATTATCTTTGTAAGGTGCTTAAATGCTTTAAGTGTAGCATGCTATAAGTGGGTAGAGAGATTAGATGAGATAGATCTGTGATTCCCAGCAAGGGAGTTTATACCTGCTTGGCTCGCTTGGATGCTGAGTTTCTCTTTAAGTGTGGTATTACTAGCTGCTTTTCTGCCCTTTATCAACTGGGTTTCCAACTGGCAGCCTCACAGGACTTGAGGTAGTATCTTGGCTCTCAGATAGAGTTTTATATGTAAAATCATATTTCATAACAGCTTTACAAGCCATTATGTGAATTCATTTGCTGCCTACTCTACTGGCTATTATAAACATTAAAAATGCATATATGGGAAGATGTAAGGAATATGTAGAGTAATACCCCTCTACGCATCCAGCCCTGCTTCCGAAGTAAATTCAAGGACAAGTCTGTTGCAGGGAGAAGGCTTATGTTCCAAATCTGTATGTATCAAATTTTCAATTTTGTCTAATGGAAACCTGATTTCAGAGGGTTTGAAAAATAGCTGGTGCTTGGACCATAATGGCTGTGCAACTATTATATCACAGTGCTCCACTGAAGCCAGGAGCCCTGTTCAGCTGCATTGGCGGAGTGCCTGGATGTGGCTTTGTGTCGAATTTGTTGATATGGAAGCAGGAATTGGGTAAGATTACTCTTTAACAATATTTGTAAGCCTTGCAGCCAATTGATGGCTTTAAAGCAGGAAAAGTGTAATTCCAACAGCCGCTTTTCTGGCATTTGCGATTGGCATTGCAGATGTGTTACCTATTCTGCTGCACAAAAGGTGCCAAACAAGTAAGCAGTGGAGAGAAAGGAAACCGTGTGTTCACATTTTGGGAATAGAGGAACGTGAGTGAATATGTTGGATATACCTCATCCTGCAGACAGGGAAAGAGTCATAAAACTGTCCCAGCCATTTAGCAGTTGATTTCTTTCAAAATCCCAAACACTCCTTTTACCTAGCACTTTACAGCTGAATACATATGCTGATATGTTTACAAGTACAGTGAAGGGTAGAGTTAAGTGCAGCAGTGATGTGAACTTGAGAGACTGGTATAACTTAACCTTTCCCTTGTGAAAAACTAGTATTCCAACTCTCTTTTTTAATAGTTGTTGTATCAATGTCACGGTTAAATCACATAACAGAGCTATTTATGAGGAGGCGAGTTTGATTTTAGAGGTGAAATTGTATGTAACTAAACTTTTGCCCAAAGTCTACAAGAGTTGTGCAGGGCAAGAGAGAAAAATCCCCTCTAACAAGCAAAGCCGGGGAGCAAGACCAAGAAGAACATCTTCCCATTTCAGGGCTTTCTGATGTGTTCCTCCCAATGCATTTGCTCCCCTCGTTGCACCAAAGAAGTCATCAGTTGTACTGAGGGATGTGCTGTATGTATTCAGCCCTATACAAGTGTGCTGTGATGGCAGGCGTAGGGTTCCATCCTGATTGCTATGACCCAAATAATTGCCTCTTTACATCTGGCTCTTTTTACTCCTTACTCAAGTGAGATCCCTCTGGATGACCCTATGTCTGTCAGTCTTAGCTATATGTATTTATAAAGGCTGGGCCTGAAGGGCTGTGCTGTAGTTTGGGCTTTCTGCATCCGCTGGATCAGGATACGAGCTGACAGGGCAGAGTGTCCCAGGACGGCTCTGCAAAGCCCCCTTCAGCCAGGTAAGAAAGCGGCAGCAAACTAAGTTTGTGGGGAATAAGGATAAACAAGGAGACAAAAAGATTTCTGCCTTTTCCTACACTCACAGCAACCAAAAAACACAGCAGGTGTTCAACTCCTGCAGCCTAAAATATTGTGGCCCAAACAGCAGCGATGCGGAGTTTGATTACAGCAATGGAAACATGAGGGGGGGGAAAAACAAAACAAAAAAAAATTGAGAAAAAGTAGACAGTTCATCTAGAGAATAGATTGATCTTATTAACTTTTATATTAATTCTCATGCATTCTTCATAGTTCGGTATATAACATTTAACTCCCACAACTGAAATTTAATTATAAAACCGTACCAAAGTTTCAAAGGTAACGTCTAAAAGCAGCCGTCATTTCAGCAGGACAGGCTGAAGGGGAAGACTTTCTCCTCAATAATTTATGAAGAGCACATATTAAGTATCCAATGTATGCCAGGTAATTGTACTGAGATACTAGGTTTTCACACTAGGTAAACAAATAACTATAATGGAAAAACAACTGATTAATGGTTAGCTAAGAGCACCTGTGATCAGTGTGCTTCAGTTCCAAAAATGAAGGGTTTGGTCATGCAGGAAAAAGCTGCTGTTTCTCAATCAAAAGGCTACGAGGTTTGCTGAGAGGGGAGCCAGAAGCCTCAGAAAAGGGACAGCCACAAAAGGGCAGAGGAAAGGAGGGGGAAAGAAAGAAATATTCACTGTATTAGAAAAGCAAAAGCCGGTCGGGGGTCAGTGGTTGTGAGCTGAGCACGGAGGGCGCCTGGCAGCTTGGTGTTTGAGTCTCATCCTCACTGCCAAATTGAGGGGAAGGGGAACGCTGTGGTGCTACCTGTGTAGCAGCGCGAGACGTACCGTGCTCGTGTGCGTGGTGTGCAGCACCGCTCAGGTCTTGCCTTGCACCGTAAGAACTAGGTTTAGAGGTACAAAATATACACGTCTGGCTTTGCCTCCTGTGTTTTCTCCTCACTTTTTAAATATCTCCGTTTGCGGTCAAGCCGCTCTGCGGGTTTGGAGGGAGGAAGGGGGAGGCGCCATGTGGCGGCCGGGCTGTGGGAGATGGTGTCCCTGGGGGCAGCCCCACACGTGTGGGCCCCGAGCACCTCGCCCGTGGCACCCGCCTCCCTCCCTGTGAAACAAGAGGTGCTCGGGGATCCGCTGGTGAGAAGCCGGGCACAAACACTAGATTTATCCCATCTGTTATTAATGCCGACCCCGAAGAACTGAAAGGAAGCTGCCTCGGCTGCTCCCGGGGGTCACTGACACGCCGGTGAACCCAGTTTGCTTTCCAGCATCAGATGTCGGCGGCCGAAAGCCCGCTCGGAGCCGGGATGCGTTACGGGGCGGCGGGGCCAGCGTCCTGGAGCTGCTCCGTGGCGGTGCCCACCGCCCGGCGCTCGGTGCCCCGCGGTCCCTCCCCGTTAGCGCGGGGCAGGGAAGCAAAGGGGTCAGCGTGAGAGCAGACCATGCCGGGCAGGGCATGTGCTTTATACCTGAGTGCCTTTGTTTTGCTTAAGGAATTGGGTCAGACCGACCTATGCACCTAAAAACATGCATTTATTATTTTGCACGTAAGGTTTCCTAGCTGCTTTGTCGCGGATACAGTGCAGCAGGCTCTCAAATTGTTTGTAATTTGGCGTTTAAAATGATATGGTGTTGTAAGTTAAGCAATTATCAAGACCTCAATTCCAAGACATCCAGGTCCCAGGTTATGAGTCTCATGAGTTTTATTTACTTCATGTCAGCTCATTATCAACCTCATCAGCCAGTGCAGACTTAAAAGTAAGCCGGGATCAGTCATTATTCTAGGTACACATATGTGGATTAAGACTCTTTTCATCTATACAGTTTGGGGAAGAGGGGGGATGTCAATCTACATTGTCTCACTTTCCATTATTCAAATTTGCAAAATAATTTTTAAATGAGTTAGGGAGGCCATGGAGATCACTAATAACATCTCTTGTATCAGAAGTAATTTGGTTTGTAACTCTCTATGATCAAATCAAATAATCCTTTTATACCTGACCAAAATTACTTTGTAGAGTTCATGTGCTATTGCTAATAATTACCATCACAGTGTGTCTTTGAACCATCAGGCACTATGCTATACACATTTTTATGATGAGGGCGTTAGAACTAGAGATCTGATGTCTGTTTCAGACAGATTCCCTGCAATGTGGATACTTTTCAGCTAGCTCATGAGTAAGATGGACACAAGTAGCCACCCACTGTTGAAATCTCTTGCAAATTGCAAATCACTCCTCATGTCCTAAAAGATGTCAGGGCATCTCCATGACTTCTGACCTCCTCCTTTTGCTGCTGCTATCTGCTTGGTCTGACTTGGGGCATGACTTTTTCATTAAAAAAATAGCCAACACTAAAATCAGATTAATTTGCAATTAATTCACTATTTAATAATTAGATTAGTTTCTAATTAATTCACTATTAAAATCATATTAGTTTGTAATTAATTCACTATTATAATTTCCATTTTGACATATTTTTTTCTCCAAGTAAGAATGGAGAAATTCTAAACCACTTGGAGAAAGTGCGAACTTTAGTTTTAGCCTTTTTTGGGTGAAACTATGGGCAAACTTCTTAATCTTTGTGAAGTTATTTCTCTGTCCTCGGGGATTTCTTGCTGCACTAAATCTCCTAGCTGTGTTTCTCATTTGGGGCATCATTTTGCACAGGTGGAGAAATATGATTCTAGTTTCTTCTAGAAAGCTTTACTTTATTCAGATTTCAACATAAAACATAGTAAGTGTTGGTGTGCTTGTCAGCATTTCATAATTTATTGTCCCTGTGTTAATGAATATCAAGGTGAACTCTCTTCACTTCCCCTTCTATTTAGATGCTGATCTAAATCCTATAAAATGCAAACTATTTTGTAATCTTAACCACTGTATTAATTTCAGGGCCAGACTGAGATGCTCGCATGCATTTATGAGATGTATCTCCCACCATCATATTGCACTCTGCAAGTCCTGTATTCTGGGATCCCTCTGGGATTTTGCAGCCTCCCTTATCCTGCTTTGCGTCAATACAGGGAGTTGAGCAAACTCCCCATATTGACACACACTGGCTGGTCTGTATGCTCTGAATGTACAGAATGTACATGAATTCTACATGTCGGGTGCCTATTACCATGAGACACAAGCCTATATATATATATTACCATGAGACACAAGCCTATATATATATATATTTTTATATATATATATATATATAAAAATAAAATGAAGCCTATGTGTGTGTGCATATATATATACAAATATATATAATAACAGCATAAGGAAGGGGGAAAAATGTTATGTTGTACTTTAAAAACGATTCAGGCTCCTTTCTATGGGCAGGGAAGTCTAGATTTTGAAGGCCTGCCTGTGTCTGGCTCCTACCAGTTCTACCTTTGAGTTAAGCAAGACAGAGTGTCCTATTTAAAAGCAGGAGTAAAAATGAGGCGGGCAGGAAGAGATCATTTCTCAGATAATCTGGAGTCAGGCCATTCAGGTCTCAGCAGATTGTAACCGATATCTTGAATTTCACCAGGAAGCGAATGGGTGGCCGGCACAAAGTAATGAAAGGCTTTATTACCATATAGTACATTAGAAAACTGCTCTGTTGTACAGTGACAAAGAACTAGAAACTGCTTAGCCAGACGAGCCCAAAAAGGGGGAAAAAAGTCAAGCTCCGCCAAGAGCCTTTCCTCAACCAGGAAAGAAAAAGGCAAGGGTTGGCACCGGGGATGGCTGCACTCCCTCGCATTCCCTCTGCTGCAGGGGGCATTGACCCTACCGAGGGGACATTACTCTGTCCTTCGATTCCGTACGAGCTCCAAAGCCACTTTTTATCCAATTTCTAATATAATAGAATATAACCCTAGCAATGCTATGGAAGGCAAGTGGTGAGCAGCAGCTCTTGTGAAGGCTGCAGAGTCCTGCTATGTGACAGAGCCCCAGCATCAGTGACTGGTGCTTTTTTTCCCTCACTTTTGGTGGAAAAATATGTCAAGGGATGTCAAGGTAAATTCTTCTCTTTCTTTCTCTTTCCCTTTTTCCCTTCCCCCTCCCCACACCTCCCCTTCTTCAAGTCTGTCTTTGTGTCATCTCTTCAAAGTACACTACCTGTAAAATATTGATTCACAGCAGGCTGAGCTGCCAGGTTTACATTTCTTTTTCACTGGCAGCAGTAATAAACTACTACAGACAGTGCAGACTCAGTACCAGGCTCATCACCGCACCACAAGCACATCAGTCTGTCTTATGCGTGACTCAACATAATGAAACGAGGACCCAGAGGCGTCCCAAGAGCAAAAGGGAGCCAAGAAAGGGCCGTGAGGGACGTGAAAGGAGCCTAAGGAGACTGTAAGCTGAGGATGTAGCAAGTGCCACCCTAAACAGCAGTAACTGCAGCTCTGTTTACTCAAAATAACTTGTCAGGAAGAAACAATACAGTGAAACAGCCAGTGCCACCTGAGACTAGAAATCCAAAATAAACAAACTCTCTCCTGCCTCTGTATAACTCAAAAACAAGAATACCACCCACTCCCAGCCATCTCCACAGCCTTTATGTTGTCGAAGAAAAGTGTCAGGAACGATTACAGAAAGGTAAAAAGACCCTCAATAGCCCGTGGCAGCGCCATGAGAGTTGTGCCTGGTGGGAAAGGCGAGCAGACGCAGGTGTCCCGTGAACCACGTGCAGTGGTGATCAGAGGCAGCCCTTTCCTGGTTTGTGAGCGTGGGAAGGGCACGGCGGGAGCGAGCCCGGTGCCGTGCTCCTGCCTTGGCGTGCGCGCGCTGCAGCGCTCCCGGGCTGCGCTAGGAAAGGCAGGCGGGGGACACGGGCAAAGTGCTCTCTGCAAACAGCTAGGGCTGGGGGATGCGCTCAGGGAAAGGAAAAAAAAGGAAAAAAAGAAAGAGAAAAAAGCTGGAGCAGGTTATTCTTTCCTTTAGGCTGCTATGTCTGCATTAGTATACAGTATTACTATTTTGCTGAATATGTACCTGCATTTGTTTATAGCTATTTTTTTTTCTCATGGCTCTGACTACTTTTACTCTAGACAGTTTCTGGACAGGAATAAATGTGAAAGTGTTATATGAGATTTTCTACCTTTTTTTTTCCTGTCTCTTGTTTCACATTTGAAGAGTTTGGGGGGGAAGGAAAGCCAACAAGCAATGTCAATAAATCGATAGGGAGAGGCAATGGCTTTAGCTTTTCATTCTTGTTTTATTGAAGCTTTCAGAACGTGATGGAGGGTGCTGTGGCATGCAGCTACCAAGCTGTGAGCAGCTCTGATCCCAAACAGATTTTGCCCCCCAGGGGCTATTGTGAGTCATATCAGTCTCAGATGTGATTTACCTTTAAAAGCCTGTGGGGACAGACCTGGGGTCCTCTTAATTAACTGTTTCTCAGCTTGCCTTTTTGCTTTCTGTCCTGCACTGTTACAGCAAAGGCATTGGCTGTGAGACTAGGACATGTCTTTCAGCTCAGAAATGAGGGCTTTGCGTGTGGAGAAATCCTGCAAGCTCTCATCCACCCGCTTTAACTTGTGAGCCCCTTCTGACAAGGGATATCAGGAAACCCAGGAAGTCAGGGCTGCGAGGTGGCCTGTATTTGGGGAATTTGGAGCTATGCAAACAGGCACTGATATCTGAGGGGCTGGGAAGGCGGGAGGGCCATGCAATGTGTGTACATAGTGAGTCTGTATTCCCCCTGTGTCCCTGTGCATGGCAGGAACTTGTGTCCCTCTCCCTTAGCCAGGCACTAAAGGAGCAGTTTATCCTGAAATCTCCCTGTGCAGAGGGAGCAGAAGCTGCTGAGAGGCAGTGCAGAGTTTGCTGTTGCCCTCCGCACCGGCTAGTTCAGCAGGCCGATGCTGCAGCTGCCTGCGCCGGCGCATCCGCGCTCTTTGGCTCCGTAATGTACCCTGCAGGGTCTACCCGGATGATTTGCGCTGCCCATCATGAGCCCCATGGTAAAATCCAATCCTCTGAAGGGTCAGAAAAGGAGTCTGCTCCTTCTATTGCTCCAACATGCAGCCGCACAAGCAGAACAGGACTCTGTTTGTTAGGGGAAGGAGCTTGCGAAGCCGCAGTGGATGGGGGGGAGATAGAGACCATGCGTTTGTGGCTGTCTTATTTTGGCAGAGCACTGTTGAAACCTGCCTCCCCCAGCCGAGGGGTGGCCCAGCATCAACGCATTGGTTTTCATTTCCAAACAGGCCTCCAGGTGGCTGGAGAGCTGCATGCAGGTCTCGTGTTCACCCTCTGTAGAGCAATTTCACCCAGCGTGCTGTCAAAGGCACAAACGAAGAGGGCTGAAAATAATATATTCCTCTGTCACCTCCCCTAATCTCTTTGTTATGTGCTATGAAGAAGGTAAGAGCAGCTGAAACAACGGGGTACAGGTTTATTGGCCAGGCTCACTATAGCAGTATCTGAAGCAACTCTCTTTCTAGCTATTTCCTTCTTGGTCTTGGCGGGCCCCACATTGCACTGTAAGTTCTGGAGGCTGGAAAATGTGGGGTCTTCATTTCTCACTTCGCACAGCTCTGAGGACACTGCTGTCCCCGAGGAAAGGACGCCTGAGATGAGCAGGGTAAGATGGTGCTGCCGACAGTCCTCTGCAAGCGGGAGTGGATATCTCCATGCAGCCATTTCCATCTCCTTTAATCTCGGGCACAATGCGACACTTTCCCACCGGTGGGGCTTCACAGAGACCTTTCTATAGGTGACATAAATCACACCATCGCTCCCGGCAATCTTGCTGCATGGGAGGTGGAAAAGGGCAGAGAAAGCGCCGCTCCCTCCCTCAGGCAGACAAGGGCAGGGTCATGGAAACATCAGTTAGCTCCTTCCTTGCACGGCGAGCGAGCAGGGGGAGAAGGCAGCAGAAGTGTCCCCGGTGCCTTCCTCCTGCCGGCGTGTACGGGCGGGCCGGCGAAGCACCGCGTGCGCCTCCCCCCTTGAGGCTGACCTCAAAGCAAGCGCGTTTTGTTCCCCGTGTGTCTCAAGCATCCTCAAGATCCTTGAGATTCAAAGGAACTCGGTAAACAACTGAAGATCCGATAGCTTGTTTTTAACCGTGTGCCTGCACCGTTCGCTTGCTTCGGGTGCACCCGAAGCCTGCCGAGCGTGAGGAGCGATCTGGTCGCGAGGTGTGGGAGTGGGAGGGCAGCTGGGTATCATATTCCCAAGTGGGGAAGGATAATTGCGCCTCTCAAGTGTGCCCGGCATTGAGGATTTATCATATTTTCCTTTTACCTTTATTGCAAGATTTCGAGTTGCTCTAAAATGAAGAGGGGAAAAAAAAATGCCTGAGAAGCATCACAAGATAAAACAATTGAGCTGGACTAATGCATTTAAAATGAAAATGTTCTCTGTTTTATTGTAGGAGAGTGTCAAAGGCATGGTGCTTTCTGCCTGCTGAAAATTGCTATCGCCTCTCTGCTTCCCCAGTGGGGAACTGGAGAGACAAGAGGAACAACCCATCTCAGCCTCTGCACCCACGAAGCATCAGTTCTCCCTTGGAACCCCATCTCCAAGTCCTGGGAGCCGATTGAAACACAGAGATTGATGGCTTGTGGCTTCCCCATATTAAAAGAAGAACAATCAAGAAGAAAAAGGCAAGTTCCAGCCTTCTTCAAGGATATCTGACAGTTTTACTGTCCACTCATCATTCCCTGTACTTTTACTTAAGGCAGCATAGCCCCTTGGAGTGACGCTCCGCAGACCACAGCTTATTCCATGATATTTAGGAATCTCCTCTTATTCTGTATTGACTGATGTCAGAAGCTAAGGAGATTGTCTTCTGGCCAGGACACAGAGGCTACAGAAAAGCTGACTTTACAGATCACATTGCTGTGATGCAGTCCCTGTGAAGTACAACTTCTTCTGGGCCACAGCTACCGTTATATGCCAGTCTCTTTTAATACTTCTGGTCTTTTTATATGTCCATTTTCCATCCAGTGGAAGTAAACCAAGATACAAAACGTATTACCCAGTTATTTCTTCAGTCTTTATTAGCATTTTGGCTTTGAATCCAAATGGGAAAAAAAGAGTGAACTGGATGGATAAGGGAAGAATCAAAAGACTTTTGGTTCGGAGAAGACAGCAGAGTGACAAGAATAGATGGGCAAAATAGAGGGCATGCTGCAAAAAAATGGGAGGAAACCCCAGAAATCCCACAGGCAGGAGCTTATCTGGTTAAAAATCTGAAGTAGTCAGATTTTTATGGTCAGTAGTCAGAGTCCAGACTTCCAAACAGTTTTGCATTATTATTTCTAATGTCACCTCTTAGAAATACATAGTGTGAACATGACAGAAAATTAAATGTACACACAGAAGAAAAGAAGTCAAATAGAGAAACAAACAGAAAACTATGATCAAGATGATCATGAAAAAAAAGAGCCTTGCAACACCTAATAATGACAAATCTGAGTAAAAAAGCTACACTTTACCTGTCTGAGTCTCAAAAAGGTGCCAATAAGAACCTTTAGCTCCATAAAATGCCCAAGTACTCAAGCTCATTGGTCATGTGGCATTAACATGACACATGAGAAATATCGAAAGATACTTTTACTTTTGAGGATACAGTATTGAAAAGACCTTAGAAGAAGAAAGAATGATTTTTTTCTCTGTTTCTCTTCACAGAATGTCCACAGACATACCAGGACTGCAATAAAGCTGTGCAGCTCAGGGGTGGCTGGTAAGAGATTGCTCCTCATGCCTTGACAACATGACACAGAATGCTTTTATGAAATGTTAATACCTCTGACCTGTCAGAGAGTGCAATCAACATTGTACTGGACAATTTTGTTGCTATGATTTCTTCCCGTTCCGTTCATCAGGACTAGATGATGTGTTTCCCCAAATTTACGTTTACACTATATTTTATTTTTTTGTTTGCTCCATGGCTTGATGATTTCTTGCTTGCTTGCAGTAGGAAGTCATGTGGTGCTGTTGCTAGTCACTGACAGGATCTTTCATGTTTAATAATGACATTACTGTAAATGTTTGTTGAAAGTGAATTTTAAAATTGAAGTATTTCTGCCTAACATTATGGTGCTTTGGTGGGAGAGTCTGAAATTTGCTCTCTGTGAGCATCGTAGCTCAGTACAGCTCAATCAGGTTAATGTCTGTAAAGGGTGAATGAAATGGAGTTGCAGGCCTGCTTTACACAGATTCATTTTGTAATCTGAAATTTAATTTGGATTTCTCCAGAGCAGTTAATGATGAAGAGTAGAAAACCTTGGATGGAGGTGCATGAATCCCATCCCGAGGCCAAGGACCCACCCTGAGCACAGGAGGGCTCTGGAGAGCACAGCTCTCTGTGCTGGTGGTGGTGGAGCTACCTGCCAGGGAGGCTCGCACAAGGGACCGTGAGGACAACCTCAGCCATCTCTGCATCTTCTCCGGAAAAGCAGAATTGCTTCACAGGAACAGTAGGAATGCATTTGTTTTTTTCCTGCTAGGCCTGCAATCCTTTTTTGAACTTCATTTCCTTGCCTAATGATTTTGTGTATGTGTCCTAGAAAGAATAGTGTAGCAAAATCTTTCCCACTTTATTGTCATTTTATGGGTAGCCTGCCTGCTAAATTCAGACTTGATTCAACTCAACTTTAAACACCTTTTCTGTTTTTCTGTGCAGCCTTCATGATGGGCCTCTTTTAAGTCCATTCTTGATGTCATGCTGTAGACTTCAAAATTTTCTCATGATTTAATTCAGTGTCTTTGTTCCTTGTTCTTCTCAGTTATTAAAACCTAGACGTTTGTCTCTTGTGGAGCTTTCTGGTGGCAGATTCCTTTCTCTCCAAGGGAAGAGTCTCAATGAAGAGATGTGATTTAAGAATTAATATGGTGGCTCTTTACAAAATGGATCCTAGAAAGCTCTTTTGATATACTAATACCATATGAAGGACTTTAAAAAAAATTAGGAAGACCTTTTTTTTTTTTGGAATAGGATTGATATACTATCATTGATTGATATAGCATTTGACAGCACTGTCTTGATTATTAAATAGGGAAAAATTATCTTGATTACTTGAAGCAGGAATATTTCATGCCTGTTTTTTCTACCTTCTGTTTCTCAGGTGGTAATTTTTCCTTATTGCTTGCATGGTAAAAAGAAAGTCTTAGGTTTATACCTGAAAAAACATTCAGGAACTTTGTTCTTAAATTTTTTACATCGCTTGTTCTTTTTACCCAAAGTCTCAGCTGCAGCTTTTCCAGAACTGTTCTATAAAGGCAAAGGAGTTTGCAAAGGTGCAACCTGTATTTTTCCAGAATTAGCATCCTTATCCAGCTGTTCCCAAACTATTTTTCATATTGTTGATGTTACAGATGGATGAGAGCACTGTGCTTTGCCCTTATAGTTTTATCATTCACCATGCAGAAACGCTGCCAATTCTACTAAAGCCGAGCTAATAATAATAGGCAAAGCAAAGCAACCCTAATAACATGGGCAAGTGCTAGGGAGGAATACTTGGGAGGGAGAAAATTAGTCAAAAGAAATGAAAATGAAATGCTATGTTAGGACAATAACTCTTAAAAAAAAAAATATAAAAAAGTTGTGGAAGGATAACCCTTACAGTCTCATGATATTGACCTCCACAAGCCAGCAACTCATATTGGTATTCACTTTGACTATGAGAAGAGATTATTGGAGTTATTTTTTAGCTAGATTTTCTGCTTTGATTCTGTCGATGGACTCAACTACAATGGAGGTTTTCCAAGCACTGCCAGTTGCTCTACCTGATTTTTCTATCAGAAACATAGAATCCTTACGGTTGGAAGGGACCTTTAGAGATCAACACCCCTGCACACGCAGAGTCATCTGGAGCACGTGGCACAGGGCTGTGTCCAAGGAGGTTTTGAAGATCTCCAGAGAAGGAGACTCCACAGCCTCTCTGGGCAGCCTGTTCCAGGGCTCTGTCACCCTCACTGTCAAGAATTTTTTCCTTAAGTTCTTGTGGAACTTTTGGTGCCTCAGCTTGTGGCCGTTTCCTCTAGTCCTATCACTGGCCACCACTGAAAAGAGGCCACCCCCTCCTCCTCACTGCCTCCCTTGAGGTATTTATACACGCTGATCAGGTCCCCCCTCAGCCTCCTCTTCTCCAGGCTGAACAGACCCAGCTCTCTCAGCCTTTGCTCACAGGGCAGATGTTCCAGGCCCCCGATCATCCTGGTAGCCCTGCGCTGGACTCTCTCCAGCAGCTCCACATCTCTCTTGTACTGGGGAGCCCAGAACTGGACATGGTACTCCAGAAATTGTCTTCCTGCACATCCAAGGCTTTTTTATTGTTTATCTTAAACAGACATAAACCAAACTGGTCCAAAAATCTGCTCATATTGGACTTAAAGCAAGCAATGGGGAAGTGATACTTGTAGAAGTATAGCAGGGTGGTTCAGCCCTTGGATTTAGACTCCAGGCTATGGAGCTGAAATGTTTATTGTGCTGATGTTGGAAGGAAAATGGATTGAGTGCCTGTAGTCACAACTGCTGCTGATGGGGTACCTCACACATGACACTGGGCAAAAAAAGTATGATTTGCTGAATAATAGAGCTCTTTGTGGGCCTTCTGTTGCCAAAACTCGCTTCTGACTGCTAAACTTATCGGCAGTGGAAGACCTCATTTAAGGGGTACTCTTGTAGGAGAGCTGAGCAAATCAGAGAGAAAAGTGTATGATTTCATAGGAAATATATTAAACACTGCCATTGGAATGATGAGTAAAGACAAGGCTAGCCTTCCAAAATAATCCTAGACAAATTAATTCTTATTGGTAGTTTCAAAAATCCTTGACAGTTGGGTAACTAAACTATTTTTGGTAATTTTTTCATAAGATTGCTCAAAAAGGACATTTTGGGGCAGAACCAAATCTTGTCATTACTAAACTCTGTGTTCCATCCTGGAGTTTTACAAATTCATATGGTGGGAAAAACTACAATCCACCGCAGTGTTCGTATTAACCTGACATCTTCATGGCTGATGAACACATGCAGCGAATGCCAATAGTAAGAGTTAAGGTTACCTTGGCCGCCAAATGGAAACTGTTTTTAAACATATGGAAAATGACATAAGAACATAAAAAACAGCCCTGTCAGTTTGTAAGAGAGCATAAAGTGTATGCACAGGAGACCTTGGGCCCGACCTACTCCTACATGGAGTGACTGAAAGTTTTGCCAGGGAGTGCTGAGAAACAGGTTAACTTCTGGGGAGCAAGGCCAACCCACTCTTCTTAGGAAAAGGTGACAATAATACAATTATAAATGGAAATGGTCTGCATACAATTACAGCCATATGTTTGTGTGCGGTTTCAAGGGCTCCCAAATTTTCTCCTGTAGCCAGTATGGTGTCAGGCAGAAGCTAATTGCACGGAGCACGATTTTGGTGCTTCCTTCCTTGGCCTCAGTTGCTCGCTCCAGAGCTGCGGGATGGCAGCACCCACGCAGGAGTGGGCAGGATGCCTCTGCTTTCCCTGCAAGCAAATTGGACTTCTGTTTGTTCCGTGGCAGAAGTGGGATGAAGACGTGGTGGCTCTCCTTCAGGGCTTGGCAAAGGCTGGAGATGTGTCACCTCGTGGGCTGGACAAGATTCCAAGCTGGCAAACGCTGCCGTTCCTGAGCTGGCTCCATGCTTGAGGGCTGTCTGAGCAGCTTCGCTCCTGGCTTTCAAGAGGAAGGACAGAAATGCACAGGCTGTTCTCAGCGTTTCCAGCATTTAAGAGCTGATTGACTACACTTTGCTGGGAAGTGGTGTCTGAGCAAGGGCAGCCAATCAAGGGGTTACACTAAAAATACACTTTGATGATTCCTTTCATCCCATGGGTGCTCACAAACCCGGGCCAACCTGCTATTCCCAGATTTTGTTTTCTCTTGTATTAGATAGAGCTGGCTGGTACTTCACAGCGGTCACAATTTTCTCTCTGAGTGCACGACATATGCTTGGAAGGAGATTTAGAAGAATAGCTTTGAAGTAGAACAACCAAGATCTTCTGGGTTTGGTGTTTCTTCTCTCCTTTAACTGATAGATAGCTATGCTGCCAGGAAAGCAATTGTGTGGCTAGATGTCGTGGTGTTCTCCTTTAACCCGTTAATCCTACCATTGATCTGTTATATTACTCTGTAAAACCCACCATACGCACAGCATAGCACAGCAAAACTGCTGTTCATCAAAAAGATTATAGATGAGATTCTGCTCCTAGATAGTGGAAATACTAGGACCTACACCAGTGAGCTATATATGGCCACATCATCCACAGGGATGTCATTTAAATCTGTACCAAACAACAACACAAAACAGGAGGATGTGTACTGTGCATCTGCAATATGAAATATTCGATTGCTAATATTCTCTCCTCATTATGTAGTTGTAAGAAAATGAGAACTGAACAGCTGAAGTCATCCCAAACTCAGAGCCAGTGTTCATGGGACTTGTCCAGCACAAGTTATGCTCACGGTAAGCAAAAGCTGCATAATAATTAAAAAGTCAATCAAAAATCAATCTTTTTAGCATTTGGTCATTATTATTCAAAATGTCCTGTGCAGAAAGAATGGTCAGACAAGCCAATTTTATACTCTGCCAAAACCTTTTTTTACATATTTCTGAATTGACTGTAATATGGTGATGATCGGTTTTTGGAGACAACCCTGGCCACCAGTGTGACCCATGTGGGGAGGGCTGCAGGGAGGTGCCAGGAAAAAATGCTACTTTGCTATGTAGCAGGAACTGTGCTTAGTTATTTTTCTTCTGAAATAGTTTTCTGTATAATCCCTTTGCTACACTCGGACATTTTAATAGCTGGAATAACAGACAAAAAGTGTGATGGCATGACAGTCTCCTGAATGGAGACAAGTGTTGGACATATGGAAAATTGTGGGGCAGTAAGAGGAGGTGGCAAGAATTCCTGGGGGAAAGCATCTTACTTGTTCCTTTCTTACTCTTAACAGATATTTACTTCTGGCCACTATGAATGAGCAATATAAAAGGGGCCTTTGGTCTGAAGAAGAATGGCAGCTCCTAGGTTTTAAGATACCAGGGTATCCAAAATGTATGTGGCCTCAGCTGTTGTGACATATATGGAGTATAATTGTGCAGCCTATGGAGTCCATTCCCTGTCCAGATGGTGCCCACCAGACTAATGAAGATCTGGTTACCTTTCCTTGCCAGATGGAGTCCTCACCTTTGTCCCAGAGCAACTTGTCTTCCTTCCTCCTCCTTGTCCTCCTGAGCACAGCACGCCTTTTGCCAAACATTGCACCTTGCAATACTCTCAAATTCTCCAGTGACTGCTTCCACTAAGACAGAAATCCAGAGAAGTTAGAACCAAGTGATGAAATGCTTTAAAACCGAGGATGTCCGTTATTCTTTGAGTAAAGGTAGGTGGCACAGAAAACTCTCCAGGATTTTCAGCACAAGCCATTTGTGCTAGCACTGAACGTTGACTGTAAAAATGTATCCATCCACTCAACTGCTTCGACAAAGCATTTCATGTTCAGAAGCGAAAATATCCATTAAACATGTTGGCTCAACTTCAATTGGCTCCCAATGTAAAGTGGACATTTACATTATTTCCTCTAATCCCATCAATGAGCTAATCTGCATGTTTTCACAGTCCTTGTTAGGTCAGTGCCCTGCAGGGATGGCTATAATGTGCTTGCTGCTGGCTCTAGGTTCTTCTCCTTCCTACCATTCCTCCTGCTCAGGATCCTCTACAGCACCACAAGTCCCTGCATGAAGGTACAAGGAGGAGAGAGAGCCCTGGAATCCTCACTCTCCATAACCGCCTAGGTCTCGTCACTCCCTGGGATCCCAAAGAACTGTTCTTGAAAGTGGTGCTCATTGCTAGCACAATATGCTAAGCACTTAACTTTGTTTATTCTTTGAAAGTATGTTGCTGTTGCCAGTTAAAAGCTGCTTTCTTTGTAATCACCTTTCCCATTATAGATTTGTACATGTGTAATTAGGAGATTTTACAGAATCACAGAGTGGTTGAGATTGGAAGGGGCCTCTAGAGATGATCTAGTCCAACCCCCCTGCTCCAGCAGGGACACCCAGAGCACGGGGCTCAGGACGGCATCCAGGCGGGTTTGGAAGACCTCCAGAGAAGGAGACTCCACAGCCTCCCTGGGCAGCCTGTTCCAGGGCTCTGGCACCCTCACAGTAAAGAAGTTCTTCACATGGAGATGGAACTTCCTTTGTACCCATTGCCCCTTGTCCTGTCACTGGCCACCACCAAGAAGAATTTGGCAACATCTTCCCTACATTCTCCCCTCAGGTACTTTGACATATTGATCAGATGTCCGCTCAACCGTCTTTTCTTTAGGCTAAACAGGCCCAGCTTGCTTAGTCTTTCCTCATACGAGAGATGCTCCATTCCCTTAATCATCTTTATCACTTTCTGCTGAACCCTCTCTAGAAGCTTCACGTCCCTCTTGTCCCGGGGAGCCCAGAACTGCACCCAATACTCCAGGTGCGGCCTCACCAGAGCTGAGTAGAGTGGCAGGATCCCCTCCCTTGACCTGCTGGCAACACTCCTCCTGATGCAGGCCAGGATCCCATTGGCCTTCTTGGCCACGAGGGCACACTGCTGACTCCTGGTTAACTTGGTGTCAACCAGGACTCCCAGCTCCCTCTCCATGGAGCTGCTTTCCAGCAGGTCAACCCCTAATCTGTCCTGGTGCCTAGGGTTATTCCTTGCCAGGTGCAGGACCCTGCACTTGTCCTTATTGAACCTTAGGAGGTTCCTCTCTGCCCAGCTCTGCAGCCTGTCCAGGTCCCTCTGAAGTGCAGCGCAGGCCTCTGGAGTGTCGGCCACTCCACCCAGCTTGGTATCGTCCATAAACTTGCTCAGGGTGCCCTCAGTGCCCTCGTCCAGGTCATTGATGCACAGGTTGAACAGCACCGGGCCCAGTACTGACCCCTGGGGGACACCACTGGCCACAGGCCTTCAATTGGACTCGGCCCCATTTCTCACAACATTCTGAGCTCAGTCGTGCAGCCAGTTCTCAATCCACCTCATGGTCCACTCATCTAACCTGCACTTCCTGAGCATCCCTGTGAGGATGTTATGAGAAACGATGTCAAAAGCCTTGATGAAGTCAAGGTAGACAACATCCATGGCTCTCCCATCATCCATCCATCCAGTCATCCCATCATAGAAGGCTATCAGGTTCATCAAAGCTGGCTTCCCCTTGGCATATCCCTGCTGACTATTCCTGATGACCTTCTTTTCTTTGACAGGCCTGTAGTTGCCCGGCTCCTCCCTCTTGCCCTTTTTGAAGACTGCAGTGATGTTGATTTCTTCCAGTCCTCTGGCCCCTCTCCCACTCTCCATGACCTCTCCAAGATGATGGAGAGAGGCTGAGCAATAACCTCTGCCAATTCCCTTAGCACTCTTGGGTGCATCCCGTCGGGGCCCATAGATTTATGGATGGCCAGTTTGCCTAAATAATCTCTAACCCAATTCTCCTCAGCCAGTGGAAGGTCTTCCTCTCTCCCATTTCTCTCTCTTGTCTCCAGGCTCTGTAGTTCATGGGCCCCAGCAGTAAAGACAGAAGCATAGAAGGCATTTAGTAACTCTGCCTTTTCTGCATCCTCCATCACCAAGGCACGCTCCCCATTCAGCAGCATTTCCCTAGTCTTCATCTTGCTGATTTAAAGAAGCCCTTCCTGTTCTCCATGACATCCCTTGCTAACTCTAATTCCAAACGGGCCTTGGCCTTCCTCGTTGTATCTCTGCATTCCTTGACAATGTTCTTATATTGTTCTCATGTGCTCTGGTCCTTCCACATTATGTATGTGCTCTTTTTCTCATTAAGTTTACCCAACAACTCCTTACCCAACCACACAGGTCTTCTGATGTCCTTGTTCAACTTCGTTCTTGTAGGAATACACCAATCCTGAACACCGATCCTGTGGAGAAAATGATGCTTAAAAAATAATAGTTTTAAAAGTCTAAACATTTTTTTTTAAGTTTAAAGATTTAAATCTTTTTTAGATTTAAAAGATAAAAGTTCTTTTTTAATGGATGACTCTGTTTTTCTTCTCCCAGCTTGGCAGCGCTCATTTTGTCTTTTAGGAATAGTGCTTTTTTATATGAGCCTATAAACTACGGGCTGTACCCTGCTGACATCAGTGGACTCAGATCAGTTCCCAATAGCTGGCCACTGGCCCCTACATTTCTCAGGCATTTGCAAAGAGCAGTATGTGCAAAGATTCAGCAAAGAGGGTCCCTACTCCCTGCAAGCTGTGGAAACCAGCATGTCTCTTTCCAATACAGAGGTTGCTGGTACCTCACTGGGCGTCCTGGCCCAACTGTTGTCACAGGAAAGTCATGAATGGGGTTTCCTCTGAGCCTCTACTGTCCATTAACAGCAGTTTTTGTAAGACGATTTAACAACAAAGTATGAAACATCTAACTGCTCCTAAGTAATTACCTAAAAGGCTTTACCACAGGCTGCCAAAGGGATAATCCTTTCATATGGATTATAATTAGCTATTGTTTGTGTGGTGCTTTGGAAATGTAACATGCAAAATATTATTATGAAGCTTTCCTTTTGTAACTGGAGCTTGGGAGTTGTGCTCCAGAGCTGCTGAGGCTCTGCTGATCCAAGGTGCTGGAAGTCAGGCAGCACTGAAGCCATCCATGCCCCCAGCTGATGCAGAAGAGCACTTTAGATACCTCTACTTTCTTGCCACCTTTTAAGCGTGGTGTTCTCCCTTCTACCTGAGCCACATGCAGTGTCTCCGCAGAGTATTGATAAAAGCTTTACACTTTCATACCATTAACTGTAGATTTCAGGGAGGATTTAGAACATGTCTTTAATTATTTAAGAGGAAATCTTGAATAATAAAAACACAATATCTGTGGCTAAAGTATACAGTGGCAGCATAATGGATATTTCTCTGTAAACGTATTGAAGCAGTATATTGACTCAGTAAATCTGCAAAAGCCATGAAAGTCATCTGATGGAACAGCTCTAGGTTGGCAAGATGCTTTTTGTGAAATAACCGCAAAGGAAACATTTTATTCATTTCTGAGGTTTAAAGGAAATTCAATGCGACTGATGACAGCATCACAGAATTTAACCCTGTCCATCACCCTTGGCTGTGGCTGCATTAGCAGTAGCCAGCAGCATGAACCCAGCAGCCGTGCTCTGGCAGCGTGTCATGGTGTGAGCCATGTAAGCGAGGGCAGGGGGGAAAATCACCTGGGAACTGCGCTCCTGGCTTGAGCTAACACGATAATGTTGCCTCATCCTTCTTGTCCCATTTATTCATACAGATGATCAGCCATCCTGGCTGTCACCCAAAACATTTGTCAGTCCCTTCTGGCTCAGTTTACCCAAGATGAGGAAGATTCTTGAAGGTGAGCTGGCTTCTTAGCTGCACTGAGTGCCCTTGCAAAGCCAGAGAGGAAGTTGGGTATCAGAGTCTTCTTGTCCCTATGGTATCTTTCCTGGAAGCATAAATGACTAAAAGTCCCCTATCAACAGAGAGAAATGGTACATAATGTCACATCTCCAAGGTCTATCTGTAGGTGGCTGTTGTTACCAGAAATATTATGGCAAACATGATTGTTAAAGGAAGCAGGAGGTTATTAATTTGAAACTGTTGTGATCACTTGTCAATTAGAAAGAGTGTTTCATGCAAAATAAACTGACATACAGTACATTAAATTAACACTTCTATTAATGTCTTGATCTTAAGATTTCCCCAAGTTCACTTTAATCATTGCTTAAGAAATAAGTATGGTTATATTATTTGATTATAAGTCTGAAAGGCACTTGCTTTAGTCTATGTAAGATAGTTCAATAATAACTTGAGGTAACTACATATTGCCATAAACTGAGGAGAAGTTAAAGATTTTTTTCTCAGAGATTCACAGTACAATTTAGGAACAATTACCTTTCAATGTTGTATTTGTCAACAGATCATACATGCAAAACATTCAAGCTTCTAACCTTGGGGAACTTTTATTTCTGAACATTAAACCCCTTCTATAATGTGTTGCTGGGTAGGGGCAGTGTAGTTGGGTCCTGCCCTAGTATCTTGGGAATCGATGGTAGTTGTCTTCTAATGAGAAAAGCACTGAAACTCAGCACCAATGTCACGGTAGAGTCCCTGCTGAGAAAATGACACCAACGGAGAAAAAAGTTCCTCTTTTGGTAAGGTACATGAATATAAAGAGACTTATAATTGGATTTCCTTAAAGACTTGTAGAACTAACACTCTTACAGCTCTTCACATTGAAAGAAAGTTCTTTTAAATTCTATCAGTTCTCCAGCCTACATTTTTTAGAAAAGTAAGATGTACAGCTTCTGAAGAAAACCAGGAACAATGAAGTGAGCAGTATTTGCATTCACAAGTTATTCTGTGGTGGCACATTGTCATCTTTTGTTGAAATATCACAACTTTTCAAAAAGAATCCTTTGAAGCAAAAGAATAATATTTCATCTTGTTTTCCATAAAGTTATACTGACTACACACTTTGAAATGACAATGTGCGATCTGACTGCCCTTTAGCATTGGTCTGTCACCTAAAGTGCCTCTGTTCAAATCAAGGTCATTGTGTTTTCTCTCATCAGTCCATATCCACACCACTGGCGTCACAACATTTGGTATGAAAGAGGATGACATATTCCATCTGGAAGATGATCAAGACTGAACTAATAAGGGCGTTGGATTTAAATGCCAGTCCCTGCACTGAATGGGTTCCCCGTGATCAAAGTTAAAATTGATGTAGGGATATGTGCCATAGAGAATTAATTTGCTACAAGATTGAAAAAAAAAGATGTTTTAGAATGTCTTTGGAATGAGTGCTGAAAGACTCCTGGGTTCGCTAATCAGTAGGAGAGCATGATCCCAAACTCATAAAACAAAGCGAGCAGATATGATTGAATTATGAGGCAAGAGACACTTCCAATCCACAAACAGTTTCTCCCTTTAGGCCAGCTGAAAGTTAATCTACGGTATGGCTTAAAATAGTCATTAAGAGTGTATTGACATTAGCAATGCAGTTTAGATTAAGAATGCATCTTTGAAATAGACCTCCCCAACCTACTGTGCTTTAGTTGTGTTGTGGAGCAGCCTCTGATCACAAGAACTTTGAGATGGAGCTAGAGGAATATGCACTCCAAGACATGTCGCTTCCAAGCCACAAATGGGCATTCAGGGCATGGGATCAGACTAGAAATAGTCTGAATTAAAAAAAAGAGTGCTGTCAACATCAGGTTTTCCAAACTTCCTGCTTCTCTCTAGTCTCTGTAGCTTTTCCCCTGGTCTGTGTTACTCCCTAAATTAGATACAACCTAAAAATATTTGAATCTTCCATGACAGATGTTCAAGAGATGCTTTATGTGTTCTGGATTTTCATTTTGTTTTCCCATTAGTTTCCCTCCTTCTCACATTAGAAGAAGATCAAGACCTTTTGGAAGTGTTATGAGTCCTGTTTTATTACTTTGAGGAAAATGTTTTGCAGTCTTTCGAAAATGTTATATATAGGGAAGTTGTTTTTCTTCCTTTTTTTCTTTTTCTTTGAATTATTGAGCCAAATCTTGAACTTCCTAAACAGGCAAAACTCTTATCATGATAAGTACTTCTCAGAAGAGAAGTCAGCATTTGTTACAATGACTTTGATGGCTCTCTGGTTACGATACTCAGCACATGCAGTGCTTTCCAAAAATATGCCAAGATCTGGCAGAAACATGTTGTTTCAGAACCAGTTTGCTCTTAGATAGACATCAGTTTTGGCCTAAGTGCTATTCCATTAAGATGAGCTGCAACTGATACCCTGGCTCTGTGTTAGTCTGGAGTCTGGAAAATGGAAATAGATTGTTCGGTCATAAGAAAACTGAACATTGACTGGGAGATCTGAATTCAGTGCCTTGTCAAATGTCCAGATTTCAGGAATGACCCTGGTGATCACAGAGCCAAATCTGTAAATGACATTTCTCTCATCTAGCTTTGGCCTATCTAGACATTGGCTTCTGGATTAAACACATCATCTCTTCTTGTTGTCACACACACATACACACACAAAAAGACGAACAAACAACCCTCCCCACCCCCCAGCCAAAATCCTCCCATGTGTTTTTCCAGACAACAAATCACCCTTTGCAAGAGTTAGGCCTCTTGGCTCAAATCATGAGACATCCTCCTTATTGGGCTCAGAGTCCATTTCTTACCCCCTCCCCAGAGCGCCTCAAACGAATCCTGGTGTTTTGTCTGCTAGATTTCTCTTGTCCTTCTCTCCACACAGGCAGAACTGCTGTGATTTAGCAGGGCCGAGCAGCTCATGCCTGTCTCCCATGCAGGCTTAGTTATGACCCTGAAGGCCTTCACCTAATTGCCAGTAAGGTATGGGATAAAAAGTTGCATCATGAGCTCTTCTCTGAGGGGACGGGTTTCAAAATGGAGCAGCCTCACCTAAATCTGCAAGTAGAATTTGGGTGGTCAAACTGCCACCGTGGTGTCTGTTCCATCCCCATCTCAGAAGCTCAGCTCTAGGCTTCTTATTGCGGCAGAAAGTCAGGATAAATGACACCCCCATCTTGTCAGCTCTTCCTCATGGTTGTTTCATGTTGTTCACTGTTCGTCTCCTCCCTCCATTCATAGTCCAGAACTGTCAAGGGGACCATTCCCCTGTGCAGGTTGCTCAGGGATGATGCCAGGATGTGGACCTCAGTCTGGGAGTGGGTCTTGCACACCGCCTCTCCTAACTTTAGACAGGTGCAGGATAGAAATTTGTAACTAAAGTTACCTGAGGCTTGCTTTATTTTATGGTCAATGAGGAGAAATATGTCCATGATTCACAGACATCTGCTTCCGGATGAGGTGACTCACGTCAGGCTAGCGCCTGTTTCTGTCTGTTGACTCAGAGAAGGCATCTGCACTGCTGACTGATCTGGTTTAGAAGGCTGGTCCCTCCAGGGTGATGAGTGTTTCAGTGACAAAATCCCTGCAGGATCTGGCCCTTCTTTCCCTACTGGGAACCCTTCATCTTCCTGTGTGTCAGTTCCTTATTTGTATGGTTGAAATAATAGTGCTTCACTGTCCGAAAGGGATTTCACAGAAATAAATCTATGAATATAGACTTTGAGATTAGAAGAAAGAATGCGATGGTTTGGGACCATGTCAATACCCAGAGAGGTCTCTTAGGGAAGATACTGGTGAGGATACTGGGAGGGATTTAATTCCCCTCTGAACAATTAAAATGAGAAGAGGCCAGATTTCTAATTTACAAAATAAGTCAGAGAGAGTGAAACTGAACTATATTGGATTTTACTTTGCTTAAACCAGAAAATCAGGTTTTGTAATTAGGCGATAGGATTCTCTGATATATCCAGTTGCTTTTGCTAGCCAATAGTTTACAAAGTAGGAGTTAGCTCTGAGACCTATAGTAAGGAGTTTAACTAAAGCCCAAACCAATTAATATGAGCAGAAAAGGCTGTACCCAGAATAATCACAAGCCTGGAACAGTGAGACCACTAGTGCTGCAATTTACAGAGAAGTCAGTGCTGAAAAATCTGCAGCAGAATTTTCCTGAAATTTAAGGGGGAATTACATAGACTACAAGTGTTCTTGTCTTTGCAAATCAGCTGTGGAAACAGATGGTTGGGAGAAACTGTCCAGAAATCTTATTACAGAGGTCTTTATGGATATTAGAAATCAAGATCATTTTAAAATCTTCAGAGTAGAACACGCAAATATTATGACTTGTGATCACCGCCTGGGCAAGTCCATTTCCCCTCTCCTAAGATTCTATATTTGATATTGTCTCTCCAGGTCAAACAAATGGGTGAGTCTGCTGTGTAGAGACGTCCTGAGGTCTCCCATTGCCTGTTCTGCTCATGTGGGAGAGGGAGTGGGACAGCTTGTGCAACTTGGACCTCAGTTCAAACATTGAACATATTTTTTGGTTTCTGAGATGAGCAGAGAACTGCCTGTGATTGTTACATGTTATTTGTGCAAGTTGCAGTGTGCATTATTTCTGTGGAAATTCACAGTTAATGCTATGGATTGCAGATGACATCAGCTGCTGAGGCTCCCCGTAGGTTCTATTCATTTGGGTTTGAAGAGCTGGGTTTGAGCCCCCCAGGTTTTTATTCTTATGCTTTCATACACTTTCATTTTGAAGCCTATTAGCTTGAATTTTTGTTTTGTTTAACCAGTCTTTGCTGTAGCATCACCATTGGGCTGGTATTGAATGAATCTAAATTCCATCTCTCCTTATTTTCTTGACCTTCAGAGAAGTAGTGGCTACTAATGGTAGTGTGTGGCTACCATTCATTAAACTTATCTGTTTAGCTTGCTGCGCTAGTCAGTTCTAACCTTAGTGAGAGGCTGGGAAGACAAAGACTGGGTTGGATGAAGGAGAAGAGAGGGATATTTTGTTGCCTGCTTCTTATAGTAAAATAAAAGCGGGCGATGTTCCTGTGTGTGTCATGAGTACTGGGTACTTTTCCTGCCTCACTGGCATGCTACAAATCACCAGGACTCCTATCCATCATGCTAACACTCCAATGTGGAATTAGGTTTTAAGAGAGTTACAGGCTCCTCTTTGCATTATTTGAAACCATTTCAGTGCACTGTTAGGGGTGCAAAACAGCTTAAAAAGTCAGCATGAAAAGACACCATGACTGTGTTATTTCTTTCCTTTTTGTTGTGTGTATTTTATTTCACTCATTGGATCAGCATCTACAGTCACTGTCATTAGATCTTATCAGTGAGAAGGTTTTCAAAATCATAAATGTTGTTGCTCTCTGTTTTTCATTATGATTTTCTCATCAGGGTCATGAAAGAAAGGATGTTTTAGAGGTTAGAAATTACCCAGAAATTCGACATATTAAGTTATATTTTCTGTCCCTGCAAAGACCTATATTGTGATTCTCCACAGATTTCTATGTTCTTAAAATTACTGAAAGCAAGTGCAGGCAGTATATATGACAGATTTATTACATACCTACCTGGTGCTAGACACTGCATAGGTGTACTGTACCTCTCTCTAAGCCCTCCCATCCAAGGACCCTTCTATCATGCCTAAGCTATACACCATACTTCTGATATAGGTACTTCCAGCTCCTGCCAGGAATTATTTTACTAGCCTGTGACTGGTCGTATTACTCTTTGCTTATCTTGTCTATTACATCAAAAATTAATACATCAACATATCACATCAAAACTGGGTGGGGCCAACACTCCAGAGGGCTGTGCTGCCATTCAGAGAGACCTGGACAAGCTGGAGAGTTGGACAGAGAGGAACTTCATGAGGCTCAACAAGGACAAGTGGAGTCCTGCGCCAGGGGAGGAATAACCCCAGGCATCAGGACAGACTAGGGATCGACCTGCTGGAGAGCATCTCCATGGAGAGGGACCTGGGAGTCCTGGTTGACACCAAGTTAACCGTGAGTCAGCAGTGTGCCCTCGTGGCCAAGAAGGCCAATGGGATCCTGGCCTGCATCAGGAGGAGTGTTGCCAGAAGGAGGAGGGAGGGGATCTCGCCCCTCTACTCAGCTCTGGTGAGGCCACACCAGGAGTACTGGGTGCAGTTCTGGGCTCCCCAGTATAGGAGGGACATGGAGCTTCTAGAGAGGGTCTGGCAGAGAGCAACCAAGATGATTAAGGGAATGGAGCATCTCTCGTATGAGGAAAGACTAAGCAAGCTGGACCTGTTTAGCCTGGAGAAGAGAAGATTGAGATTATCAACATGTACAAATACCTGAGGGAAGAATGTAAGGAGGATGTGGCCAAATTCTTCTTGGTGGTGGCAGAGATCTTCCCAGTAAGATCTGTTTGTGAACATTGCAAAATTAAGCACTGCTTTCTCTCCAAACTACCCATCAATGAAGTCCCTACAAAAATCTTTACAGTGATGAAATAACTGCTGAGGCTGAGACCGTGACCTACCTCACTGGTCAGTTCTGTCTAGGTATGTCCACTGTCTCTTGTTTCTTGCTTGAACAATAGTCTGTCTGTCCCACACCAGTATCATAGAATCATAGAATCCTTAAGGTTGGAAGGGACCTCTAGAGATCATCTAGTCCAACCCACCTGCACATGCATTAACCCTGCTGCAGTCAGGATCTGCATGAGGTTTAGTATGATGTAACAAACATACTTGCTATTTAGAGCATTCATATTATCTGGTAATTTTCATTCTAACTGGTTGGTAGTCTTATAAAAGTACATGATTTTCAGGGAGACAAAGAAGGAGAATAAAAAAATCTCTTGTGCTTTGGAGCTAGGAAACTACTTCAGAGGAGCCCCTTTAGCTCTGCTGTGTCAGATACTGCTAACTACATCATAAAACAGCTCTTAAGAAGTCTACTTAAGTATACTACCTTGGGTGCCAAGCAAACCTCTTTACCAACTACTGTAAACATGCAGCTTCCTCTTCAATTTGTTAAAGAAGAAGCTGATGGAGATCTCTGCCTCTGTCTTCCTGCCTCAAGGGCATTACTGATCATCTTAGGACTGGTGGCAGTTAGGATTTATCTCACCCAATGTAGGCATCTACAGTTTACTTTATTTGAAGACAGATAATGCAGCTTAGTGTCTGCAGCCTGTAACGTCCTACTTTCTCCTGGCCCAATAAGAAGCTGAAAGGGGCCAGTGTAAGCCTGGAGAGCAAGAGCAAGGGTCTAAGGGAGAGCCGTGGGGCATCCCAAGAGACCTCCAGACACCACCAGTACCAGTTTTGGAGTCTGTGCTGTTTCCAGCAACCAAGCAAGTTTTGGAGGCTGTGCTGTTTCTCCCCCTCCAAAAATGTAGCCAAGACAGGGAGCTTGAGGGTGAGAATGTTTTGAATATAGAAAGCCACTGAGATGGCCTTGGGGACCTAAGCAGGCACATGTTATTTGTCCCATCTTCCCAGACTCATTCATTTCCTCCTTTTACAGAATGAATACATCTCTTCCAAAATCAGTGATACCTATATTTTCTGAATTTCCATAAGCCCTTGAGTCCTTCATAAATACTACCTTTTCAATGCACTCATGTTTGTAAAATGAAGCACAGTATTTATAAGTAAATTTACAGACTGTTTTACTCTCAATAGTCACTTGGCAAAGACAACCAATCAGACCCAACTAATCTTCTGGGGACATCATCTGCATACCTTAACTTGCACCTCTGATCTTTCATTCTGTCAAAAATACTGGAGTAAAAAGCCCTGAACTGATAGTCGGTTATCACCGTTTTCTTCTGCTTGGTAAACAAAACTGACTTGTGTTTGCAGTCCACCTAAAACACCAGTATCATATAGTCTATATATGACTTACCCTCAGAAAATCTTTTAATAAGGAGAACAGGAGGTGAGAAGATGAGCGTACTGCTAAGTGTTGCAGGTGACGGTGGAGGTTCCAAACAGCCATAGTTTGCTTCATGTTGCCACAAACTCTTATTATGTGGCACTAGGTGAACCAAGAGTTCAAGAAGCAAGACTGCCAGCTCATAGGCTGGCACATGCATTTGCCTTTGATATTGAGATTATGTTTATTCTTTTTAATGATTACTCTAGTTTTGAAATACCTTTAGTCAACCTTAAAAGGCAATTCAGAGAGCTCTAACACCTATTTCAGCAAATCAAAGGGTGAAATCCAACCTCATTGGCTTCAGAGATGAGGATTTTACCCTGGATACCAACATCCAAAGTGGCCTCTTTGAGCGTCTAACCCATCTGTGGATTTGCATGGCAAAGACCAGTGCTAGCCAGCCCTCCCATGTAACACCGTTATTGACACTGGCTTCACACACAGTGTTTGAAAAGTCATCCCATCATTTAAGTAATAATAATAATACATAGTTTATATTTTTGGCAAATGAAAAAACGTTAGAATGAGTATAGTGAGATAATCATGTCAGAGAGGGCAATTAGTCTTTAGCGTAATTACAGTCTGGGCACATTTTGGGTTGTATATTGCATGAGCATCTGAAATGATACTATGATGTCAGAGCATGTAGGAACCAGGCTTAGTAATTCCAGCTGTTTTGTTGTCAAAAATGTTGTTGGAGAGAATATCAGGGAATTGTATCTGTTTACTCTTATAATCTCTTTCCCTTGGTAGGTTCCACAGTTCCTTCCATTAATAAGCAGAAACATCCCATGAACCTGTTTTACTTAAAAGTAGAACAAGTGTGAGGACTTAGTCACCCATTTAAATTATATCATCCAGTGCACAAGCTGGAACACATAGTTCCATAAATACCGGATGACGTTTCATATTAATTGGGTGATTAAAGGCAAGACAAGTTTTCTCGGACTCTAAAATTAGGCAAATCATGTTTCCAGAAGACATTCTGTACTGCCAGCTGCAGTTTCCTCTGAGATTTTGCCTGATAGAAGGATTCTTAGGAAAATGATTCAGGAGCATGGGTCCCAAGAGCAATGTGTTCAATTCAGATCAATCAACTTTCATGTTTTGACATGGTGTTGTTTGCAGCATGTAAGATGAATGTTCCTTCAGGATGAGGTGCTCAAGGAGGTTCTCCCTGGAGGGCTAGAGGAGGCCAGGAGACGGCATCAGCCAGGAGTATGGACAAGCTCCTGTTTTCCTTGAGTGCGAGCTTCAAACCCAACTGTGGTTTACAGCTGTCTGCTGGGGGTGATGTCCATGCCTGGATGGAGGCTGGGTCCAGCCCTGGCAACCAAAGGACAGATGCTTCCAGCAGCCAGTGATTGAGACTGTGATAATTCATTAATGGGCAATTGCTTTGGCAAGGCTCCGGCTGCAGCGATTGCATCGCTGCGAAATTTTGTAATGGCAAGAGTGCCTCACGCCCAAGCAATGAGCAGAAAATAGTTGTATTAAGCCATTCTTTTGAAAGTCTGTTGGGGAATGCTTCAGACATATCCTATTTCCTCCAGTTCTCTGATGAAGTGGCACAAAACAAAATCTGATTTAAAGTTTCCATTCACTTACCTTAATAGACCAGGATTCAATCAGAGCTCACCTGCTATGGCGATTATTGCATTTGATAATCCAGACTTGCATCTCCAGGACAAGAAGGGCTGCATCCTGCCATCCTTTTGTGTTTGGATTCTAATAACTCGCATGGGAGCTAGAGAGAATTAGAATTAGAATCAATTACAGGAAATGGGCTTAGGGCTTGGTTTGGTGCGGCATGGCCACGTCCGCCAGACTCCCTGTTTCAGTTCAGTTAATAATGTCTGTCTCTGTCTGGAAGGCTTTTTTTTTTTCTTGGAAAAGTTAAAAATCACTTAAACATTATTTTTTTCCAAATATTAAATTGATTTTTTTCTCATCAAAGCAATAGGTAGATTCTTCCATGATACAACAAGAGCATTGATCGAGATTACAGATGAAGAGACCTCTTACATGAGAATAGACTTTTTAAAACTGTCTCCTACCCCCTCCTGTGATATTCTTTGGTTTTGACAGAAATTTGGTTTCTGAAATCTTAAAGATCTGTATTAAATACCACTGTTGTGATTTCTTTTCAAGGTGTATTCTACTTCCTCTTTCTTTTTGTGAAAAGAGAATTCTGAAGTAGGATTTGCATAAGATGAACCATAAAAAGAAGCAGAAGAATATCAGGTAGAGCCTTTTATAGCCTATTCTCCATATTCTTCCCTCCTTTTACTTTACATTTTTTATCTGCTCTTCCCCTTGTCATAGAATAAACAAACAGTTCCATGAAACTTAAATTTGCTTGAAAAACAATGGTCTTTAGACTGTATTAAACTCTTCAATATGCTTCCACAGCCCTTCTTAACTTCATTCCAAGTTGTTTACATAGATTTAAGGTCAAAATTTAATTTTCACTCTGTATATATTTGAGACACAGACTCCCGCTCCCAAGATTTCCACATCACAAGCACTCCATTTGAGCGTTAGCTGACAAATTTGCTGTTGTGCTCCACGTATAGATGGCATTGTATTAAAAAGATATTCCCAAACATGTTGGGTACATACAAAGGAAAAGAGAGCCAAGCATCACCTTTAGCTATTTAAGTCATTTTAGATCTTTGGAAATGCCCAAGTTTTTATATATATATATATATTTTACCTCCACTATTTTCTGTCTTGTAAATAGGCTCATTTAGGACATAGCAAAAGGGAGGACTGAAAGTACCTGAAAGATCAGAAGGAAAAGAATTCCCACTCAACCTCCCTCATTGCCATTTCTCCCAATTTCCACTTACGTTTCAAAATCAAAACCCTCCTCTACTCCATCTCCCAAAGTCAGAGTTGGCCCTAAAATTTCCACAGTTTGATTCATTTTCTTCTGTTTTAAGAAGGAAAAAGGAAAAAAAAAACCCCGTGTTCTTGGTGAGGGTGTACAGAGTGGATATTATCTAAACTTCCAGTGAATCACAGCTGACAGTGTTGCTATTTCTAGGCCAGAGAATCACTCTTTGAACAAAATGCAATCGCTGTGTCTTTTCAACCTGCGCTTCAGCAGAGTGAAACAGCAGGATTCCCGTACTGTATAATAACTGTCAGAAACAATTTCTGCTCTGTAAGTGAGGTGAAGCAAAATGTCAAAATATTTGAATACATTTCATTGAGGATATCTTCTTTTAAATTAGTGAAGGCTAGAGGAAGAGAATCCTATTCTCTCACATAATAAATATGCATGGAACAGTGGGGCCAAGTGAATTCTAATAAAGCTGAGTCCTTTCTTGTTAATGTGTTAGAGAACCTCCACAATAAAACACAATAATTATTAGTTAAAGAAATGCCAGCACCGGCCTTTTACCAACACCCCTGAACATATAAATCGCAATAAATTTAGACTGTCTAAAGGCACTGTGTTAATTACCATATTTTATAAAATGCCTTGGGTAGACGGGAGCAGCTGAGAAGGATCCAAACCTGAGTGTATATATCTTGTTACTAGTACAACTGCGTTCTTTGGAGCTCATTAGCCTATCCACATAATCTTTGCTCATTCCCTGAAAGGAATGGTAAAGGAAATTTGCTAGCAGTAACTCTTTTTTTGGTACGTTTTAGGTTTTAGAAGGGTTTCACCCCTGCAGATCCCAAAGCACCCTATGAGGTGTATAGGAAGTCCTCAAGATTTCGCAGGTGTGGCAATAGATTTTTAGCACAAGAGGATGGAGCATCAAACACCTAATCCGTGTGCCCCAGGAGCTACTGGCCACAAAACCCCTTTCTGACAATTTACACCCTTTAATACCAGAGCCCAGAAAGCCGCAAAGTGCCACAGGAAGAAAGCAGCAGGGGAGAAAGGCAGAGCCCGTGTCTCAGTAGTGAGGGAATTACATAGATGTATCTCAGCTATGAGAAGCTGGATTAGTTTTACATGCCATAGAAAAATCCACTCTTTCCTGCTAGAGCCCCTGATCTGCAGCAGTGCCACAGCACCAGGATCACGGATGCATCTGGCTCAGCATTTCTTCCCTGGCTGCAGCCCTTCTCAGACCATTCCTGTTAAAGTGCCAGGGAAGGAGAAAATATTCCTGGTCCCTGCAGGTCACCCGCGGAGACTGAAATGCGACATTAATGTTAAGCAGATCAGAGGCGAGTGTGTTTGTAGGGATGTAATCCTTCTAAGAGGAACTGAAGGCATAGAAGAAAACTGCCCTTCACTTTCCTGGGTGAGCATTCTTGGTGGCTTTATAGGAAAGCTGAAGTGGCTCCATCATTAAGGTGGCTGGCTGAATTATTGAGAGCAATTTACAATGAAATGGGCACATTGAACACATACATACATACACACACAAAAGTAGGAATTTGGGGTGTCAGTGAAAATAACCTGCGCTCATACCGATTTAGGATTAACTAGTTCACTAAGTGCATTATTTCATATAATGAGACAAGAGTTCCATCTTGTTTATGGTTAAGGTGCTAGAACATGCTAAAATGTGGCTTTTCCCCTTTGACACTGAGATATTCTCATTTGATAGTCATTATGTAATCTTCTTTTTCGGCTTATTGCTCTCAGCAAGTATTAATTTGAGTATCTGATACTAATGGACTGCCATCTCAAACACCGATTTTTCCATAAATTCTTCCTCTCTTTGGCATCTTATCCTTTACCTATTTAGGACCCCTGGAAAAAGTGTCTTAGGAGGTGATGAGACTTTCCTAGCATAAGAGTAAATTCAAATTACCATACTGCTTTGCAACAGAAACCACCCATCTTTGCTAAAAAGTAAGCAGTGCATGGAAAGATGAAAAATAGCTAGGTTGTGTGATTTTCTGCTGAAACTAGTATCCGTCAATGGCATTGTTCTCAAATGTTGATCAAATTGGTTGCATTCCCGACTGTCTCCTAGTAAATTAGATTAAAGCTAGTAAATATCTATCTAAATGCCCCATCTATCAGACGGGATTTTTGACAGTAGCCCAGTGTAAAGTGCATAATGATAGATTACAGTATGTTGCTTATGCTGGGTGTGCTTCCAGTTCTACCAGGTCTACCAAAAAGAATTAATGGGTTTTTTTTCCATCTAACTCTTGCATCTCCATTGCAGACAAGAGTAGAATTGTGATTACACTTGTTGTTTACACTCTTAAAGTGCATGCCCTATTTTATTTCAATAGTGAATAAATATTGTTGTTTTCTTCTAGATGAAAACTTCTTCATTTATGAGGATTCTGATTGTCAATGTGATTGCCAGGTTGTATTATTTAAAAGAATGTAGCTGTGGATTACAGGTTTCTTTGGTAATACTGGGACGAAATTACAAAGCATTTTGGTAGTGTTCAGAGGAAGATAATGGCAACTCTTGGTAATGGATCGCAGTCTGCCAAAATTGCTGAAAAGAAACAGGAAATTTCATCTAATCCACAAAATAATGAATGTGGGGAATATCAGGCTGTCTGAAAGATGTTTGTTTTATTTCTGGTATGTCGCACGTAGCTATCCAAGATGAAATATATTTCAGTGTGTCTGGTTAGGGGAAAGGCAAGTTCACAAGCGTTTGCAAGTATTTTGAGCAAATTCAATAATTGTCATTGCCTTGTTTTCCTGACCATTTCTTTCTGCTCACCACTCAGTCTAATCTCTCTCTTCTTGTATTTTCTCCCTCTAGGGATCAAGGTTTTGTCACTAATGCGTTTAAATATCTCTTTCATTTCCCAGGTTTTCATCTCTTTTCCATTCCATTAAAACTCCAGTTAGCTAAAACTGTCTATAATGCCCAGCATGTAATACTTCCGTGGACAGAAGAACCAGTCAGGCAGCACACGTAAAACCTGGCAGAAACCATCCAAAGCAAAGAACAGGTTTCTTTTTCTCCAGGAACTCATACTTACACACCTCTTAATGTATACACCTTTAATACATGTTCACTATGCAGATTCTCAATTAATTAATTTATTATTTGAAGAATATGCCAATTTTATTGGCTCAGCTGTGTTGCTTTCCTTTCTGGTCACCAGCAACAAACAGCTTGAAACGAAAAACTTGACTTTCAGTTAACTTCTTAACTAGGTTCAGATGTACACAGGCAAGTTTTAAAGATTTTCTTTTTGAAAAACCAATATGGCATGTATTCAGATGGCTTTACTTATTGACTGCATAGTATTTTTTAAGTTTATGAAAGAACACACTCCCTGGTAAGCATTAGGGAACATGGCATTTACATTTCAAAGGCTGGTATTTTTTGCTGTTACCTTGGTACCAAAGAATAGGTAGGGTTGCCCTGTGATTTCCCAACAGCTTCATATTTGAATGGGGGGGTGCAATAGACACTGTGGCATAAAGAGGACTTTGAACAAATAAATAAATGAAAAGGCACTGTGGGATCTCCATTCTCTTTCATCTAGGCTCTCGGTACCATACAAACCTTAAATCCTTCTCACCAACCAAAGCAAGTGCCGATGTATATAGTTGACCATACTGCAATTTAAATTTCTCATCTCATTTGATGTACAAGGTTTGGATCGAATATGTTGAGGTAGGATAGCAGGTTTGGATCGATGCTTTTTCATATTACTGTAACAGTCAAGCATCAAAATTCCTGTAAATATTTCTCATGCAGTTGCCAGTAATTATCCATATAAACCACAGATTAATAGCTCGAAAATGCCATATATGTATAAAACATGAAATTATGTGTCTTCCCTTGTTTCTCACTCATCCTGATCTTTCTCTGTTTTTATTTTTTTAATCTCTTATCATTTCCTAGATATTGCCTATTTTTGTGTACATTCCTTGCATCAGTTTTCCTTCAGGCTTTACTGAATCACCCAGGGCTTTTTGAAGGCCAGTCTCTGCTCAGGTTTGGGAGCTCCTTAGGGCTCTCATTTAAGCAGCAAATGGAGTGCGACACATGGAAATGGGGCTACAGACAGCGGAGCTGTAAACTAGCCACAAAACATATTATGTTGCTTCTTGGATGTAATACTTGGGGTATATCACGCTTCTTGGGGCGAGTAGTGAGGACTAGAAGACTGTGAGGTCTTTCTTTGGAGGAAGATAATTTTTTGCTTGCCTGGAATAGGAAAAGCTCAAGCTGGTCATGCGGTAAGGGGCAGCTCACATTTCCTTCAAAATTATTGTAGGTCTCTCATTCAACACCCTGATACTTGAGCTGTGTGTGAGACTTGAAATTAATCCAGGAAAAGTGAAGGGCTGTGAGCGTATTAATCCCAGAATGAACATGGTGTAAATATTTAAATAATTTTAAACTTTTGCAAAAAGATGGGACTTTTCCACAGTAGAACCTGTCCTTTTCATGTTCACTTGCTAATGATTAAAGACAACATCCCTTACATTTCTGCATTTGCCTTGTGGGTCAGGAGGTGTAATGTGCTACTCTCACATTTGCGCAAAGGAAAAAGGGATTTTTTCTTTTGTACCTAAGTCTTTCAAATAATCAGAATACTTTCTAGTGATTTGCAGCATGCTTGTAAAACCTGCTCCTTGGATAGATTAAACTTTGCTTTATTGTAAAAGGCTAATTGGTTTATTGGTTAATAATAATATTCTACAACCACTTGTTTTTTCCTGGCCTTTAGAATCATACATAATGTCACCTAAGCAGTCTTCTATTTTTTTCCTGAAGCTGTTCTATTTGATTCCTGGTTCATTCCAACATGGACATATAAAATATCCCAAAGAAAATCTGTAAACTCCACAAGGGTGTACTTCCTTAATTGTGAAACTTGGAAAAATTGTTGCTAAATAAAAATTATCCACAGTACAGATTCTCTGAGGAGCAAAAAAACTATAAAGTAGTGGTACCTAGGCAGAACTATCAATAATTGCAAAAGGCAAATTAGCAAGGAACTTGAGAATAAAAATGCCAGTAGAATTTGAAACTGAATATACAGCAGAGGAGCATTTTATCAAGGGAAACAAAAATCTCAGACCCTCTCGGAAGAATTTTGGTACAGACATAATTCAGGAAAGAATGAATTCATTTAAAGCACTTCTTTAATCATAACATTCTGTCTAACAGGAGAAACGAGACCTACAGAAATAATTAGGAACAGGGAGTGAATTCATTTACAAGGGGAAAGATAACTAGTTATCTTTGGTAGGTGATGATTAAGAGTGGGAGAGGGATGCATAATAAGAATTTACAAATATTAGAAATATAAATATACAAAAAGCAGATTATGAATATGCAGTGAAGTATTTTTAAATCCAAAGACCAACATTTGGACTGTAGGTGACTTATTTGCCAAGTGATAAAATACAGATATTTTTCCTGGTAGGTTACTAGTCCAAATCAGACTGTTGCTTGACGTGACTTTATAATCCAGCGGTTATTTAAGGTTCTTCTTGTGATAAAATTACTCCTCTTTTCAGAGAAAGCGACTTCATTATGAAGTCTGACCCCCTGATTAGCACTGGTCTCAGTGAAGGCATGAATGGAGCAGCCAGGCAATTTTGAAAGCTTTAAAAGTGTTTTTTATTGGTCTGGGACATGCAGGGAGTCCTGCACTGTCCCTGCACCCTTGCACCTTTACTGGTGCAAGGAGCTTGGGTCCCAGGAGTGCCAGGGTCTTATTTGTGATAGATGCACTGTGCAGGCAACAAGGGAAACAGAAAGAGATGTTATGGGCCCCGACTCTTGCAAAAAACACACACGCACTTACAGCCAATGTGAAAGGCTTTGCAGAAACCGATTTTCACTTATTGCATGATATAGAGAGTTATGGATATGAAATTGCAGAGACAGATGAGATTTATTATGCTCTGCTCTAATATAATCCTAAGGTCTCAGCATAATAGGAGGTCTGTGTTCCCCACTCCAACCCACACCAGCACCAGGATTTATCAAAAGTGTCTCTGCTTCAGGACTGATCACTCTGCTCTATAGATTAGCACCAGCATGACAAAAAAAAAGGCAAAAAATAAAATAAACCCCACAAGTTTGTGACTGGACCAATACCCTCCTCAGTGTCTTTGTTATTCACATATCAAAAGGACTCCCAATTTACTGAGTTATAACATACTTTGTTGTATAATAACAACTGAAACTCATGTATATCCAGAATATTTCATAATAGCTGCGTACTGTATCACTTTCATGGATATCCAGAAGAGGTGCTTAGAAAACTATAAAGAAGTGCTTTAAACAGCACTAGAAAGTAGTTTGGATGCTTTGATAGCAGCATTTGTGAGTGAATTAACATGGTCTTCTACAGCAGACTGCTAAACACTCTGCATAGCAGAAATAAAAGCTGCTTTTTAAGCTACCCCATCTTTAATGAAGAAAATCTGCTGTGTATTTCTTTACTAATCCAGTAAATACAAGAAATATCCTTCTCAGAAGGAGTGCAATATCAATTTTATTTAAAAGGAGGGAGAACAAATAGCTCATTTCCTAAGTCTGAAAGAGATTTGTGGTGTTTCCTTCCAATGTACAAGAACACAAATTCGATTGCCTTAAAGCCATTTCAAGTAGAAGATGCTGTTTTACTATGAAAGGTAACACAGAAATTCAGAGAAAGTGGATTTGATAATAATTAAATATATCCAAGTAGGAAGAAGCTTGTCTCTTGCAAGAAATATAGTAGTATTTTTAAATTTCCTAGGTTTCAGGTTCTTTTCCAGACTATGACATCTATGCTTCTTTTAAGCACAAGTCCCTCTAGTTTGGCTTTTGCTGTCTTTAATCAAGCAATTCCACTCTGCAACAATTAGGACCTGAGGAATTATTGCTTAAGTGTCATAAAAGCATGTATTTTAATTTGATCTACAATGTGTAATATGACTATGTAAGGCAATCTTCTCCTCTAATCTTCTGTGCCTCTCTCGCTTTCTTTATCATCATATCTGACTAACATGGTTTGGAGCTGGAAATGTTACAATTTCAATATCTATGTGAATGAGGTCTTCTTTAGTATGACACAAGGTTTCCTTTTTACAATTGCAAAAAAATCAGAATAGATTTTTTTTTCTGCTCCTCCATCATAGTTAGTTCTTCTCAGTGTGAAATGCAATCTGAACACGTGGGGATTTTCTCTAGCGTTGACCACAGAAGATTTTTAAAGGTAAGATGGAAGAATGCAAGGATCCTTGACTGCCACTGGTGTTTGAAGCACAAACTTTCTGGAATTCCCCCTAAACACCAGGGTAGCTTTTTCTTTCATCCTTCCAGGAATGTGTGCTTTCAGAGTACGTGAAGAGATTATCCTACCTGTAAATAAATGCCTGTATCTGCTGCCCATGCTGGGTGGAGTGAAGGTGCTCACTCTTTCAGATAAATGGTTGTGGTTTGAAGAACATGTTTTCTTGCTGGATGCAGTCCTGATATCCATTTTACTCACTACTTTTCTTCTGCAGGAGGCGACAGAGGGTGACAGAGCCCTGGCACAGGCTGCCCAGGGAGGCTGTGGAGTCTCCTTCTCTGGAGATCTTCCAAACCCGCCTGGATGCCGCCCTGTGCCCCGTGTTCTGGGTGTCCCTGCTGGAGCAGGGGGTTGGACTGGATGATCTCTAGAGGTTTCTTCCAACCCTGAACATTCTGTGTGATTCTGTGGCACTGGCCCATGTAAAGCCTATGTAAATAGGCACACCTGCACTGACTTGAGAAAGGCTTAGGGATTGCTTTATCTCATCTGAAGATTTACTCATGGCCTTCACTGCTGGCTTCTGGGAGGCTGGTCTGGATGGCTGATAACATTGTGAAAAAGAAATGACTTTACTTTACTAAAAGAAATCCACTTTACTTTCAATTATATCAGCATTTTAATGCTTGCACTGTTCAGTGCTTTTCTTCCAGTTCCTTGCTGTCAATACATTTCAAACCTGCTATCTAGTGGCACAAGCCAATTAAATCCCAAATTCACTTGTCAGAGCATTCACTCTGTGTGTCTGCCATGTTTTGGAGCCAAGTTCTTTAGTTTCTTGATTTCAGTCCAAGAGAAAACATTAACAATAAATAACTATGAAGGTCTGTATGCTAAAAATTAAAACAGCATCTATTAAAAGCACCCAATGAAAATGATCTTGAAATACATTATGTGAAAATTACATAAAACAAGAATGTTACAGCTCCAAGGAAATAAATGGAATGACTCCTGAGAAAAACTGAAAATGATGTGTCCAGTGTTTTTAAACTACTCGTGTTTTTGGCAACTTACACAGTAAGTAAATGCCTTAAATCAGAAAATTCCAAACAACTTTCAATTGCCTCCAAGCATATTTTGGACTCAATTCTCAGTGCGGACAAATGTCACTGAGGAGAAGAAATCTGGCTGAAAAAATAGTATGAAGTATGAGTACTGAAAAAAACTTAAATGTGCACAATATGTGACTTTGTATTATATTTTTAACAACATTCCAAGGTTGGATACATAATTCATGGCATTGTGGTTATCTTAAGAGAAACTACAGTGTTGTAAAATTTCTGGATTGGAATAACTTGGCTTGGAAATGTACCCATACCTCCAACAGCTTCTTATTCCCCATTTTTCACCTGTAACTACTACAAAGATAAAAGGTCTAATGATAAGGTCCCAAGCCCATTGAAGGAAATTCTACTTTTTTTTTCCTAAAATGAGCTCAGAGTCTGTCTCAACTGTTTAAGAGAAGGAGTTTTATTCTTTGTAATGAATGCGTTGTCTAGTAATATAAGGCAACAAAGCAGTGTCCATGTGGGCAGCCTCCTCCTGCAGAAAGAAACCATCTGCTCCTTGCGGATGGGACCACGCTCTTTGGTTACTCTTTCGATGCCTAGACGCATCCAGAAGCAACTAAATCTCCGCGTGAGCAAGCTTCTCAATGCATTCTTCTTTTTCCTTTGGATAGCTGGAATCCGGGCATTTCTTGTTGCTGGAACCGGCAAGGAGACAGCGCATTTGCTCCCGGTGAGCCCAGCACCAAGACCAGCCGGAGCGAAAGCCTCTTTGGGACGACGCAGCCACCAGCTAGCCGGAGGCTCCCGGCAGGCGCAGCCGGCACCGGCGCTGGAGGGAGATGCCTTTGTCGGCACCGTGCCGGCAGCTCTGCCCGTGGCGCCGCCGTGACCCGCACCCGCTCCCGCTGCTCCCCTCCGGGGCCGCTGCTCTTCCCGCACGCTGGCATCGGCGAGAGCCCGTGGGAGCGCGAGAGCCGCGTGAGGAGCAGCGGCCGTTGTCCCCAGCGCGAGTTTAGAGGCGAAAGGAAAAGCGAGGGCGCTGCGGAAATGAGCGGCTGGCGTATGAAATGTGCCGCGCGCTTGAGGCTTAGGGAAATAAACCCCCCAAAACCCCACACTGCTAGGAATGAAAATAGGGAATAGGTAATGCCCTTACCCGCAGGAATAAAGCATTCCTTTAATAACGATGTTTTTCTGCTGCTCTTACAGCAGTTTCAGAGACCTGTGATCTTGTGGGGTTTTTTCATATAGTATCAGTGGTGGGCTACGAGGAAATGGGGCCAATCAAGCCCACCCAAAGCTTGTTCCTTCCTCCTCATACCCCAGGACAAAGTGGGTCTCTCAGGGGATGTTGGAATACCTCGTTTCCATCTGTGGTTCCTATTCTCCAGCCTTCCTGACAGATCAAATCATAACTGGGCAATGGCACAAATAGCCGCCCTGGAGATCCTTTAATCCGAGCACTGAGGATAACTAAATTCCATAGATCCGCAGTTCCTTATGATGAACCTTACTTCTTTTGCATATTATGATGATAATTAAAGGAAACATTTTTTAGGGCTCAATCCTGCAAACTCTCCTCTCACAAAGGAAATTGTTAATACAGCCAGTCTGTCTGCAGCAACAGGGAGACAGTTTGTACCAAAACGACTTGCGAGATTTTCTTCTAAATAACCTTCTCCTATAAGTACTGCTAGCACTAGGGAGTGCAAAATTAAGAGCAATGTGAAATCTTTAAAAATAGTGTCTAAATGATGGAGACAATAACAATGTAAATAACTCGGTAATTTAAATAGTTAGTTTATAAATAAACCAGAGTCAATATATATTTCTGCTGGTCTCTAAAGAAATTACATCAGTAAATTCATGTGAATCACAATAAGGAACATATTTTGTGCATTTAAAATAAATCTCAAAGCTGCATGATGAAGTACTTTTAATTATTGTAGAGTGGTACAGGCAGCAGCTTTATATATTATATCTCCCAGATCAATAACAAAAGAAGTGCTTTGCAAAAACCAGTGCTGTAGTTTTGCAAGAAAATAAGTTGTACTTTAAAAGCAAAAGTCAAATGCAAACCTTAATTTGACCTTGCTCTGCATTTCATTTCATATATGTATCTTAAAATTCAGTTGGTTACCTCACGAAGGATCACAGTCCTTGGAGGAATGTCACGTACCTGAAACTGGGTACCAGTTGGGTGGGCTTTGCAATTTAGTTGCGACAGATAAAAAAAAAAAATCAAAAAACCAAAAACACAGAAATATTTTATTGACTTTAAAGGCACCATTAACATTGATGGAAGCAGAAAGAATTTCACTAACTTTTTTTTTTTATTAAAAAAAAAGATGCAAAGGCACTCTGCAAGGTAGATATTCGAGAATAGTATTTTATTTTGGAAAAAAAATCAAAAATGCTCACAGTAGGCAAAATCTCCAACGGCTCACTGCATTCAGCAGGTCGCCTAGATTGTTAGTATAATAGTGAAACTCCAACAGTGATACTTGAAGCAAAACTTTATGCATTTTTAAAGAGGTCTATGAAAACCTGATTCTTATATTCCTGTTCTCAGATATGCCATTGGAAAACTAAAGCAGTTTTCACTCTTGGCAAACTAAGGTTAGTGGACTTACCTCTGACCAACCTTTGCACATGCATTGTAAACACTTAGGGGGTATTAATCCCCTCCAACATCACTATAGGTACATTTATATACTGTAGATACACTGTAGATGTTTTTTCTTCAGAAATACATCTTGCTTATAAGTGGTCTCCTGTCTAGAGAGCTGTGTCCTTTTTTATGTGTGGCCCTTGGGGTTTCCTCTGGCTCCAGCTGGAGCTGTGGAATATCTTTGGTCAGTACAGACAGTTGTTGTGGATTTATTTCTTTGCCTGTGTCTCTATGAAAATCCCCTGCCCATGTAGCTCTGCCAAGCAGGCTGTGTGATTTCTGATCAGAAATGCTTATGATTACAGGGCAAGGGAGCAATTCCTCCTCCGATGGCATGGTTTTGGAGTGGGGAAGCTTCACTGAGTTTTGGAAACACAGGGAAACACAGGGAGAATTTTCCCAGCTCCGTGCCCCAACCCTCATGTTGAGAGAGAGATGGATACCCTGGTGCAAAGTGAATTGTCTTTTGGAAAGCAGCACTTTCTGCAGCTCCGTTTCTCTGCCTAAGCAGTCTGCCAGCCCAGATCCCCTCACGATAATTCCATCCAGTTTGCAGGAGTTAGTTAGTGTGAGCCCATCGCTTCACACTCGCTGCTCACAGAAAGCTGGAGGTTAAAGTACAATTGACCTTCAAAACTCTCCCTCGTAAGCAGTGCTCTGCTGAAGCTAAATGCGAGGCTAATTTATGAATGGGACAGCTCATCAGGAGAATTTTAATGAATAAACGATGTGCCCATTCATTATTTTTCCATTTCCAAGTGTTAATAAACAGCCCAGTGATAATTAACCGAAATGCTACCTTTATAGAAAAGTGGCACTTCATAAATACCAAATTGTGCTATTACCGTACATATGTGCTGTGGTTCTATGAATATATAAATTCAGCAATTACCTCTGGAGCTGTTGGCTAAACCATAAAAGCAGTTTAGTAAGGAAGAGGAAAGTCACATATCAATTAAAATTCAAGAAACAAACAAAATCTGCCCCTGATTCAAGAATTCAATGACAGTAAACAGGGCAATGCAATCAGGGAGAAAAGCCCTGCCCTAATCAGCAAAGGTGATTTTTCACACAACTTGAGCTGTAACTGAATGAGAGATGGCTAAACCTGCCTGCAATCAGCTGAGTGACGCTTCAAGACTCTAAAAATCACACATTTATGCCTGAGGAACCGGAGCCCGGAGTCACATGATGATATGAGAAGGTCAGCTCTCTTTTAGAGAACAAACACAAGCCCCCAAATTTTCCAGCCTTCATAGAAAATCACCCTGCAAAAAGCCAACTGACCTTTACCAGCACTCGGCTGTGCAGATAGCTCAGAGAGGAGCGAGCTGCTGCTTTCATCTCAATGAGATGTTAATCCCGGCACCCTTCTTCCCAGGGGAAACGCCAGGTCCCAGCCGAGCTGGAGGTGGTGGGAAGCAGGGAGCACCGGTACCCTCCTTGCTACAGGGAGCAAAGGGAGGACGCTGTTACTTCTGTGAGGTGGATTTTTTCCCCTAAATTTTGATGAGTTGCAGGGGAAGAGGGAAAAAGGTTTCAACCCAGACTGCCATCTCAGTAGCTCTTGAGATCCAAGCAAGAGAATATAGAATATTCTGTAGGACATTATAGAATAGAGCTATGTATATGTGTGTGTATTTATAAATAGAGGAATATATCCTAGAATACAGAATATTCTGTAGAATATTTCTGTATGATCTTGGAACAAGTTTTCAGATGAAAACCTAGGTGGTGCTGACTACTGGAAAGACAACCGCCTTTCCTCTGGAGCCAGCACTCAGCTGGATGGGGCTCTGTTGTGCCCGGTGTTCCCGGTGTAGGAATCCAGGAGTGCAAGTTCTTAGCTCTTCTAAAGTGGCCACAACTACACAGGTGAAAAAAAAAAAAAAACCAAATTGCTATACTTCCTTTTCTGCAAAAATACATAAAGCCAAGTGCAATGCCACGATGAGGAGAATTGGTGCAAGTTTGCCACATTCACTTTAAACCTCTACTTACGGGGCTGGCTGGGCAGTGCGGACAGGGGATGGACCTTGTTCTCCTCTTGTGCCGTCTTTCTCCCATGGGGCCTGCCCGTGGGGCTGAGTTCGAAGGGGTGCTGCTGCCTGCAGAGCTGTGGGTGATTCTGCACCAGCTGCTGCTTCCTCGGGGAATCCGGGCAGCCCAGTGCTCCTTCGCCAGGCGGAGAGCCTGGACTCTCCCATTCCCACATGAGTGGAGGTGCTTGAGAGGCACTGGAGTAGTGCTGAGACAGGGAAGGGAGAGGAATTTTTGTTTTCATTGGACATGCTGTTTGGCTGAGCTCTGCTTTTCGAGGTCCAAAGCCTAACTCCAACTGCTGGGCAAGCTGACAGCCCCTTGCTTCATACTTACAGGCGCAAGTTGAGCAGTACAGCGCTACTCTTAGTCAACTCCTTCTCCATATGTGCAATTTCGCCCTAGCCACGGTGGCAGGGAGATCCTCCTGCCCACAGCAGGTGACAGTGTTGATTCATGGATCGTCTCGATGTGGTTGCTTAGCTATGCAGCTGCCATCCCTCTCCTTCCCACATCTCCATACTGCTCCTGAAGCGAAGGCTACTCCAGCGAGGGAATGCACCAGGCCCAGAAAAGCAACTTCCTTTGATGAGGACCTTTCAAACCTCTTTGACCTGACCTCCCTGACAAAAGAGCCCTTCAAAGAAGATGAACTGTTTCATGTGGCAGCAATTTCTCATGTCAATCAAAAAGATTTTTTTCTTACAGCAACAACTCTCTATCCTTTCCCCACAAAATTATTCATTTTCATACAGCTATCCTCCTCTCTAGAGCGAACACCCTTGGGTAGCATCATCCAGTATCTCACAGACATACTCTTCAACTCATATCTCCATATCTTATTTTCTTTAAAAAAAGGGAAAAGGGAGATTTCTTTGATTGAGATTTTTCTTTTGCATTTTTAAAACACATTTTCTGAGGAGCAAGTCACTGCAGCAAGTCTGGTGGTCTTCTGAATATCTTTCAAGAAATAGATGCTGAACTTCCTTTCTTTTTCAAATGGTGGAATGTTTGACCTCTTGGCCTCAAATTTTTAACTCAGTTTTCTGCCTTAAAATATTGCCACAGTAGTACCTGAACTTCTATGACATTGGGAGATATAAGTCAGATAAATATTTCTGATGTTGAAGTAACTATTAAACTGCAATATGGGTACATAACCTTGAATCATATTTTAGCCGAGAAGCAAATAATATGGATGCAGGATACAGAGGAAGCCATAAAAGCTGCTTAAAACGGTCTACAATAGATTTTTGGTACGTAAAATTACCCTGCCTTGAAAGTCTATTATCTTACATTCCTCCCAGGCTCAGAGGGAGCCTGGGCTTCCTCTGCAAACCTGGAAGCCTCTACATCATTGGGAAGGAGAGATTTCCTTCCCGATGATATAAAGCATCTGTCTCAGTCCTTGAGTAAGAAATATGAAGGGGAGGAGAAAAGAAATTCTCTGGAACATTAGTTCAGGAAAAAAAATAATGTGTGCTCCTTGATCTATTTAGAGTTTTGGAACATCTCAAGTGCTTCAGTGGGGACGGATTAATGGTGAGGGAGTGAATGAAGTGCTCAAATACGCATGGTTTAGTCACCTTGTCACTGTTCCAGGATTTTCCTCGCAGCTCCACGTTTCTCCATATGGCTGTCATTACCACAAGTGTGTGATACGCATGTATGTTGAAGATGCTCAGTAAACCATATAGTAAAACTATATGTGATGTCTCTAGTTGAAGCTATACAGGTATTGCCACCCTTTCACCTGCTTCTAATGCTGCTCTCTTTAGCTCTTTAGCTCTTCTGTTGTAAAATATATAGAGAGATCTTTATTATATATTTGTCTGTTTATGTGCAAACTTGAAAACCATGTGGTTTAGGCACCTTTAAGCATTAAAACAAACAAAAAACTTAAAAAATGAGACAGAATTTGTGAAGCACAAAAATTTTTGAGGGAGACGATGTATAGGGGAGAAAAAAATGTGAGCTGGTGAGAATTAGCTGTGATTTGAACAAATTACAGTGGTTTTCAAACGTCCTTTTTTTTGCATGCTCTCTGCATTTAATAATGTGATCTGATCACAGCCTAGTGGTTCTGTGGGAATATTGAGCTTATGAGTATGTAAATCATACCATGCTTTCTCAATGATTATTGAAGTTGCATGGAAAGTTTCCCATTGAGCTGCTAGGAGGATGCTTGTCACTGCCAACACCAAAATTTTATCCGTATAATTCAGGAAATTTTAGATAAAACAAGGCAGAAAGTACAATCTAATTGTTTGGGTCTCCTGAACAGTTTGAGGTATCCTGGTGCTAACAGATCCAGGTATATGGTAGAATAGGTCTGTTTCTGCAGTTAAACTATATCTATATAATATATAAATCCATGGGAATTTTAATAAAAGATTTAATGTTACACAATCAAAGGCCCAAAGGCAGGGAAAAGAAGGATAAGAACGCAGATGAACATTAATTCTAGACTCCGAATTAGATTTTTATTTACACGATCAAGAACTCACCGGTCACTCTCAAGAAATATGTGCATGTTTATTCCATGGTGTATGTCATGGATGTTCTTGGAGACTCTTTGCTGAAAGAGCAGGATCCTCTTGACTCTGCAAGTCACAGCTGAAACAAGGAATGCAGATGTCAGGCAAGGCTTGTGCTGAGCTGTGCACACAGCTGAATGATTTTTTAAAGGTAGCTCTACTTTTTCCACTGCATATAAATGGCTGCAGAAAACTGAATCTGTCTTTTATCGTGAATATTTATTTACGTAGAGGCCAAAGCCACCTCTATGTGCCAGAACACAGCTAAACTGAATGTTTGTCAAGATGGAAAAAGAGCATTTTCAGGAAGCTGTAGCCCAGGATTTTAGGCAGAGCTGCTTGTTGAAGTTCCTCTTCGGAAAACTAGATATGGGAATTCTCATACAGTTTTCCAGTGTCCTAAAGATAAAAGACTTACATGGTTTTACTACCTGAGTGGCCACTCATCCCATTCCTAACAATTTCTTAATGCACTGCTGATTGTAACCAAATTTTGCAGCTCTCAAAAATGTGATTTTTTTTTTTGTGAACTGTGGAAAGCAATATGCACACACACACATATGTATTTATATACATATATTATATACATATATATATTTATTTAGACTGTGCAAATAAGTGCCATGCTGGAGGAGCTTTGCAGGAGGAGGACACACCCAGGAGCCATCGGGTTGGGAGATGCCATGGTCATCCCACAGGATGTGCGACAGGGGATGTCCAAGAAATGACAACGCCGGGGGAGGCAGAGGGCAAGGGGACAAGGTGCTGCATGAGGCCAGGGGGGACATGGGGAGGATTTAGGATCACTAGGGGGAGGCAGAGGAGGAGGGGAATGGGAATGTAGGACACGGTGTTATAGGAAACTAGGCTTCGTTAGCAATGCGGCTCTCAGAACTGCTTGTTTTCTAACTTGCAAAGAGTCTGTCAAGTGCTGCCTTTTTTTCTCTCTTAGACTTTTTTTCCTCATTAACTGTGTTCTTTTCTTTATTGCCATCCCATGCTGTGACTTTGATTCTCTGCTCTGAGTCACAACATATCCACTGCCTCTTCATAGTCTGAATGCATTTACATTAGCATTAATATAAAAATGTATTTTGGCAAAATAATTGTATACTCTTACTGACCACATAATCAATAGTTGGTAGAACCTTTGCTGCTTGTTAAAGCAAGTTATTAACCAAAGCAGCAAAAATCTAAATGCACATTTAGCTGCAAATACTCCTAACAGTTGTTTTACGTTAAGAGGGGGAAAAAAAAAAGGATGGGTTTTTTTTTCCTTTTTTTTTCTCCCAGTCATATATAAAGCTGCCAGATAAGATGATTTCATCCTTTTGTTCGTATCCCAAACAACCCCAGGAATAGGCACAAATTAGTGTAACTGGCAGGGTCTGATGAGGAGGAGTCGCGGGCAGCAGCGGAGGGGAACTGCAGGCCATGTCACGACTGACTTGCGTTGGCAGCGTGATGGGGGGAACCTCAATCCCACGTTACACCCTGCGGACGTCTCCGTGAGCGCTACATTCCCTCTCAGAGTGAAAATCAAGTTGTCAAGGGCTATGCCTGTGCTGCGGAACAACATGGGGCCCGGGAAGGCGCTTGCCCGCTGGCCGGCTGCACCGCGTCCGTGCTGGCTGCTCCACGCCGCGCTGCGGGCCGCGTCTGTGCCAGCTCCCGCTCCCTCTGCCACGGCCTGGATGCGGCTGCGTCCGTTTTGGCTCCCTCTGTGCCACCAGCTTCCAAGGTGCTACCCCAGCCTCCCTGTTTCATTTAACAGCATAGATACGGACATTGTTATGGGTCCAAATGTAGTAGAGGACACTTCTGCAGCAGTGCATAAAGTAGCAGGGGACCGTGCAGTGAGCTCCCTCATCCTATTTGCAGGGATCTCTGAGCTTTTTTCCTAAATCATGCAATATTTTAAGCTATACCCACCTTCGAGAGTGGAATTTTTGTTTTTCAGATGGTGCAAGAGCTCAGCACTGTATGGAAACTAAGGCCCTTTGCGGAGCCGCATGCAGGGCACCCAGAAACAGAGGAGCCCAACTCATCAGTTACTTCTGAAAGTCTTGGCCCCAGTTTCTGGCTAGCTTGCCATCTTCTGCTCTTAAATGATGCATCATTATGACACGCTGGAATTTCTCAATGCTGTGTCTTCTCTGAGAGCCTGATCCAGTTCTTGTTCATTCCAGTTTAATGTTAAAGAAGTTTCATCACGGTAGAGTTTCTGCATGGATGAAGGCAAAACAGATGGTCACAGTTTGAGGGGTCAAGAAGTGACCTTGTTGCTAGCACCAAGCTCCGTGTACTTGCTGTCAAACAGAGCAGGGGAAGGCAGGGGTTTGCAATGTTTGTGGGGTATACTGGATATGATGGACGTGTGTACATCCCTAAAACACATCAGCGCTTCTGACACTACTTGTTTGTGTAGCGTGCTTTAGGAAGGCTGTGTTAAAAGATGGATCAGAAAAAAAAAGAGAAAAAAATGTGCTATAACATACTTTTTTTTCTGTTAAGTCAAAACAGAGGCACAAAAGAGTAGAATCTCTAATTCTGACATGAATAAAATGAAGAGTGTAAATATAACTGCATTACAAGAGGAATGCCCAAAGTTTGGAGCGTGAATGGAAACATTTTTTATGTTTATGTTTATGTTTATGTTTAAAACCAAGAGTAACAAGTAGTCTTTACAAGTAGTGCTTAGGAATCAACCTGAAGATCTGACTGAAGCATCTTCTGGCAGTGATGTCTACATATATGTAAGGTTTGTTTTTTGCAAATATTCATATAGTAGGTCATTTATACATGCATGACATAAACAATATCAGACCAAGGGGTATGTGTGATGGACCCAACAGAACTAGGCAGAAAAGAAGATTTAGTACTTCTAGTAACAATATTTTGTTGGCAATTTGACAGCTTTGACCTAAGCCAAGTGACAGCGTTAGGTGATACACAGTATGCTGACAACTTATTACATAAAGTATCATGGTTGACTGTCAAAAGCTTTCTTGGAATCCAGAAATATAGCCCTAGCCAATTTTTATGGCAGTGAAAATGTGTTCAGTAATTTCTACCAAGGCAGTTGTTGAGTGGGGAGGCTGAAAGACAAGACTGATGGAGAGTTATTTGACAACAACCACCACAGCGACAAGAAGTTGTGCACCTGCAATTAAGCAGGTTTATCCACATGGTTTTGTGACTTAGACATAATGGTACGATCTGGACAATCTCCATTCTTTCAGGGAAAAATGCAGTCCCAGAAGAAATAACATGCTGCCTGCTTCCTTCCTAATCTAAAAATTTATTGGGAAGGAATAACAACATATATGAGTAATGGAGTAATGTCAGCTGCATTCTGCAACTTAGAAATATAGGTGACCTACAGGTTATTTCATAAGTATGTATGGGTTATTTTATATCACAAAAGTGTGAGGCCTCTGTGTGGGTCACCTGTGTATGGTCCTGGAAATTTTAGGGTTGTTATTAGAGCCAAGAGTTTGCCCTCACAAGAGGAAAACAAAGAAGTTCTTCAAATCCTTTTCCAAAAGTCTGTTTGCAATAAAAAGAGATGGTGATGGTGAGAAGGATGAAGAAAAAGTCACACAGTTTTTGTGAGGAAAAGAAATAATATAGCATAAATGGCCACTTTTTGGCAGCAAAACCCCTCGGTCGTCTTCCTGAGCATCGCTCCCTTAGCCCTTGTTAAGGGAAAGGATCAGCACATGTTTAGGAAGCTGGATATAAAGCGTCTGGAGGGGGGCAGATCACCGCCCTCTGGTTGTGTACATTGGCAGACTCATATTTAGTAAATGAAGTAACCTTGCAGGTCTGTTCAGATGTGGGTTATTCTTTTTCTTTTTGATGTGTCTTCTGCTAGAGTGGTTGCATTCTCTGGGCTAGAGTTTCCCAGATACTTTTTTAATGCAAATCAAGTATAGCATAATAGACAGACGCTCTTATTTATAAAACCTTGATGTTGTTGTGACTGACACAGCAATTGCTTATGTAGAAAAAAAGAACATTAGCCTAGTGGGTTAATTTATATTAATGCCATTGAGACTCTTGAAATAAAGCGGAAGATACGGACCTATGGATACGTCTGCTGGCAGCTGGCCATTGGCTTGGCCCTTTGGACCGTGGCTTGATAACTCTCCTTGGTGCTGGCTTGTGGTACAACAAAGCTACATGACGTCTGTGGTTAATGGTGGTGGCCTTTCCTTTATTCTGTGATGCAAATCAGGGTTGATATACTGCTATAAAATGAACCGGCATGAGGACTGCAGCTACCGTAGGCAAACATTTTTAACTGCCGGCACATGATCAGACACACAGCCCCATTCTTCTGGCACGTCTAGCACAGTCTTAATTAAGAAATGCAAGAGCTGGAGTTGAAAATACAGTATCACATTTCACACAATGTGAGAATCGATAGTTTCCTACAGTCAGCACCGACAAAAGTCTTCTCCTTCCTCCGAGTTCAAAGTAACTGTTGAATATACAGATGGGCCATATCTACACCTTTCCCCTCCCAGTGAAAAGTGCTTTAGATGGTTAAAGAATTTAAACTGTATTATGAATAAGTATCTTTGCAGATTTAAGGAATATGGGTTTCCTTAGAAACAGGGAAAAGTAGTTTAGCAGCAGACGTTTATGAGGACGAATATGTACACCATCAATTAACACCTTGTTTCCTTCACAAGTTCAGTTATATTTACAACACTGCTATAAATCAGTGAAAGCAGACAGTTCTGTATGTGCATCAGGGCTGTGAAAGATGTACTCTGCAATACCAGACAAACAGGGATTCACACCATATGGCTAGTTCAAGCGTTTTGACCGATTTAGAGCAAATGCATAATAATTTCTCACTGAGTCAGGTTAGAATGAGTATTAATAAGGGCCAGAAATGGCAAACAGAGAAATGGATAAAGATGGTCTATAAAATTACAACCTGAAAATCTTACAATAGTTTTTAAAGCTGCTTTTTTGGTGGTTTATATCTGATTCTGTGGTACTTCACTTGGGTCAGGTCACTGTAAAATCCCACCAAATGTTTCTATTGCAACCAGATTACTGCTGCTGCTACTGATATCCTGTAGAGTTCATAGTCTGAACATGTTTCAAAGCAGCCAACAGGCCAACAGCTTGAAAGCTAACAGTGCTGAGGAGACTGGAGACACAGAGCCTGGCACTGACAAAAGCTCTTGTTGTTCCTACCTTTATTTCTCTTTTAATCAGGGTGGGTTTTGTATTGAACATAATACTGGAATACCAATACATTACACATACATATCTTGAGAGGTTGGAATAATGCATTACAAATAACAAAACAGTTTGGCTGACAGACAGAAGAGCAAACTATCGTGGACCCTACTAGCATAGAATTAAGCTTGCTTCCACCAAATAGGACTTATTCATTACCTGTCCCCCCCACCCCCGCTCCCCCTTTTTTTTTTGCAAGAGCATAATATAGAAGAGATTTTAGAATTGCTCTTTCATAATCTCCTCGATTCGATTTCTGCTTAGCTTGGCTAGTGGCAATAATGAATAACTGTTTTTGAGCTGAAACTTGAATTCTGTATTTGGGGTAAAACTGACATTTTGAGTCACAGGCCTTGCCTAATGCAGCTTTCTCATCCTGGAGAAGTGGCCCTGCATTGAGCTCCATGGAAAACAAATATCACCCTTTAAAGCAGCGTTTCTCAGCTTTGGGAGGCAAGGCCCTTTGGAGATGCCTAGGTTACGCTGCACCTTGACAGTCACCATCTTCCAGCAGCCAAGAGAAGGTCATTCCCACAGGTAGCAGATTCAATGTCCCTGTGTCCTCTCTGTCCTCCTCACTCCTCTTTCACACACAATAGTCCTGCACTCCCTAGCTCTTCTTCTAACTTCCGCAGTAGCAAGTGGGAGAACTTTCATCTGATCAAACAGAAAGGGTAAGCATTGGCCAGCTGCAAAAAAATACAAACTGTATAAGCGTCAATTATCCTCAGGGTAAGCTGAGCCTATGGACAGATCCTATTCTCAGCTGACAAACTGTAACTGTGTGAGCTGCCATTTTTCGTTCTGTGGCTTATTTCAGGATGGGTGAGCTGATAGAATTCAATTAAAATGGCTCAACTAAATCTGAGAGCAGGCTAGTGGAATGGATGTTTTCCTGTGCTAAAAAAATCATTTATCTGAGCAAGTCTACCACCTGAATGCTCTGGAGCAGTGCCTTCAAATTTGGCAGAATGTAAGGCTTTTCTGTAAGAAATTTGCTTTTTGCAGTTATTCTGAATGTGATCACACATACAGGTCTTTTTAAAACTGCAGTTCAGATATGCCCTCCAAGAGTTTTTTCTAAACTAAACGCTTAACTGTGTTGCCAATACACTGAGGATTTTTGATCATTTCTTAATTTTCTTTTTTATTCATTTTGTAGTTGGATCTTGGCTGCCACTGAGCTGTCGCATGCATGTTGCATATACTTTGCTTCCAAAGAATATATTAGGTATGGAAGAGTATGTTAAGGACTGTTAAGTTATGAATTCAGAACTTAGGCAATGCCCAGGCAGGCCTAATCTTCTCTTTCCCCACTGACATACATACTGAATATGGTGACTATTTTGTGACAACTATTTCAGGAATTACAAACATTTCCTCACTGTCATCTGGAAGGCTTTACTATCTTTTACCTCTCTTTTACTGTTCAAATTGTGGTCCAAGGCAGATATTTTGATTTCTCATGGCCTGCAAGGTGAGAATATCTTGATGTTCCAAACCATAAAACTAATCTTGGAAAAGTCATCTAGGAGGGCTTCAACCCTCTACCACAGTTTGGACTCCACTCTATACTACCACAACCTAGACACCATCCCTTTCACAGAGTCATAGAATCACAGAATGCTTAAGGTTGGAAGGGGCCTCCAGAGATCATCTAGTCCAACCCCCCTGCACACGCAAGGTTACCTACAGCACGGGACACAGGGCTGTGTCCAAGCGGGTTTGGAAGATCTCCAGAGAAGGAGACTCCACAGCCTCTCTGGGCAGCCTGTTCCAGGGCTCTGTCACCCTCACTGTCAAGAAATGTTTCCTTAAGTTCCTGTGGAACTTTTGGTGCCTCAGCTTGTGGCCGTTTCCTCTAGTCCTATCACTGGCCACCACTGAAAAGAGGCTGCCCCCTCCTCCTCACTGCCTCCCTTGAGGTATTTATAGACACTGATCAGGTCCCCCCTCAGCCTTCTCTTCTCCACGCTGAACAGGCCCAGCTCTCTCAGCCTTTGCTCACAGGGCAGATATTCCAGGCCCCTGATCATCCTTGTAGCCCTGCGCTGGACTCTCTCCAGCAGCTCCACTTGTACTGGGGAGCCCAGCACTGGACACAGTCTCCAGATGTGGCCTCCCCAGGGCTGTGTATAGGGGGACGATCACCTCTCTCAACCTGCTGGAGATGCTCTTCTTAATGCACCCCAGGATGCCATTGGCCTTCTTGGCTACCAGGGCACTGCTGCTTCATGGTCATCTTGTCATCCATCACGATGTCCAGTTCCCTCTCTGCAGGGCTGCTCTCTAGAAGGTCTCCTTTCGTTCCTGACGCCCCACTGCCTTGTTAACACCTACAGCAGAAGAGGCAGAGGTCATTCAGAGCCTTTTTTTTCCTAAACAGAAGTTTGTTTCAAAACCTTCTGGCTAACAACATTATCAGTCTTATGGCAAAAAAATGCAGCCATGTGAGTAATGGACAGTGCAGACAACTGCCAGGAGCTCATATTAAGGATTTTCAAACATTCTCAACCATTTCATGACCTGCTTTTTAGTGTTTGGCTTGTCATCTTTACAATATTTTCAATCAAGGCTTTCACAGCAAATATATTATCTATTCATTAAGAGAAAAAAAAAAGAAAACATAATAGGCCTAAAATCCATAACATCAGATAAAACTATCTGCACCAGCTTTGGGCTAGAAGATGACAAAAAGAAAGCAACTCTGAACAACTTAACAGCAATACATGGAGAAGAAAATAAACATTTCTAGATTATGCTTTCTTTCGAACTACAGAAAAATCACCACCTAAGAATAAACATGCTTAAAGGACTGATCCTGAACAGGATCTGCAAAACTGCCTCTTCCCCCTCTGCTGCCACAAGACCTCAGGTTGTCAGAAAGAACAATTGAATCACAGAATTACAGAATGGTTAAGGTTGGAAGGGACCACTAGAGATCACCTAGTCCAACTACCCTACTCAAGTACGGACACTCAGAGCACAGGGCACAGGGCGGCATCCAGGTGGGTCTGGAAGATCCCCAGAGAAGGAGCCTCCACAGCCTCCCTGGGCAGCCTGTTCCAGGGCTGTCACCCTCACAGAAAAGATGTTCTTCCTCACATGTAGAAGGAACTTCCTGTGTTTCAGCTTACACCCATTACCCCTTGTCCTGCCACTGGCCACCACTGAGAAGAGTTTGGCCCCTTCCTCCTTACGTTCTTCCCTCAGGTATTTGTACATATTGATCAGATCCCCTCTCAGTTTTCTTTTCTCCGGGCTAAACAGGCCCAACTCACTCAATCTCTCCTTGTACAATAGATGTTTCAGTCCCTTAATCTTCTTCGTTGCCCTGCACTGAACCCTCTCTAGAAGCTCCACATCCCTCCTGTACTAGGGAGCCCAGAACTGCCCCCAATACTCCAGATGTGGCCTCACCAGAGCTGACTAAAGGGGCAGGATCCTCTCCCTCCACCTGCTGTCAACAGTCCTCCTGATGCAGCCAGGATCCCATTGGCCTTCTCGGCCAATGGGACTTGTGGTTGCTGACTCATGGATAACTTGGTATCAACCAGGACTCCCAGGTCTCTCTCCGTGGAGCTGCTCTCCAGCAGGTCAACCCCTAGTCTGTTCTGATGCCTGGGGTTATTCCTCCCCAGGTGCAGGACCCTGCACTTGTCCTTATTGAACCTCATGAGATTCTTCTCTGCCCAACTCACCAGCCTGTCTAGGTCCCTTTGGGTGGTAGCACAGCCCTCCGGAGTGTCGGCCACTCCACCCAGCTTGGTGTCGTCCACAAACTTGCTCAAGGTGCCCTCAGTGTCCTCGTCCAGGTCATTGATGAACAAATTGAACAGCACCAGGCCCACTACTTCCCCCTGGGGGACACCACTGGCCACAGGCCTCCAACTGGACTAGGTGATAAACCCCCGTTTATCACCACCCTCTGAGCTCTGCCATCCAGCCAATTCTCAGTCCACTTAACTGTCACGCGTCCAGTCCACAATTCTGGAGCTTTCCTACCAGCCTGATTGTACTGAGGCCTCAGGAGCCTCCTGTAGCCCAGCTGGAAAAGCCTTCAGGAATGGAAGGGCTCGCTTTTCCTCAGCAAGGCTGCTCCGCATTTCCATCAGCCTGTGGTTGGCAGATGCGCAGGCGCATGTGCCTGCACATGTGGCCCTGCCACCGCTTCCAGCATTGCCTGGCCGCACACTGCCAAGACGAGACTAGGACAACTGGAGATGCAGGAGCTATATATGCACAGTGTTTAAATACACTGCATGCTCAGGCTTGCAGGACTTGCTCACAGGCCATGGTGCAGGTTTCAATAGGAAAACCCTGGTGCTTCATTCAGACCAGTGCACTTCTGTGACCACAACTGAAAAGAGTTTTGTGTAGCAAGTAGTCTCCATCAGCCTGAGAAGGGAGCAGAGAGGCAGGGTGGTGTCTGGGTGCCTGAAAATCAGGAGTTTTGTAGGTGAAATCCAGACAACAATGAAGTTTGACCACTGATCTCAAGAACACAGGAATGTTTCTCCCCTGCAATTGTTCTTGAAACACTCACAGATCATTCAGGTCTCCCAAATGTGAAACAAATGAAATGTGAAAAGGAACATGCATGGGAAGCAGAGATCTAGCAAAACGTTACTTTAAAACTATGCTGATTTCTGCTTCATAAGCCAAAAATTAATCAGGATAGAAGTATTGCAGGAATTGTTTAGTATTACATTAATTGTTGTTTGCCATTCAACCATCCAAATAATATCTTCATTCCGCATACCTTCAGACATTAGTCTTGCGCATCATGTACAGTGCTAATATTAAGTTTATTTTTGCTGAGATATGCCTGTTTTCAAATTCACATAGCAGTGACAAAACTGGAGCAACTTTATGACATTTAGAAGCCTGTCAATCCATTTTAGTGGGATGACTTTGGAATTTTCATTTGAAAGCTGGCACAAATGAGGTATCAAGCGTTATTATCAGTTATGCCTGCAATAAGTATTATTTTAACATATAGATATAAAGAAATCACCACCCTAACCACATATTTCCTCTGATGCAATCTGTTTTGACTTGTGATAGGTAATACAGAGTAAGTATAAGTAGCAATAAACATAATGATATGAAATAACACAGTGAAATTTTACTGTAAAGGATTATTTTATCCTGTCTTAGCGGGTAAATAGAACATATATGGCTCCAAGGCATCCAAAATCTTCACGGTACCGCTGCCTGAGTACAAGGCATGAGGAAGGACTCGCGTTACCCGCGTCTCTGCTGGGCATTAAACACAGGAGAGGATGGGGGTGCCGCGCAGTGCTCGGCAGTGCACGCAGCGCCCAGGCAGCTCGCACAGGGGTATCGGCTGTTGTGCCACGGCGAATTAAGCGGGATACAGCTGCCTGTGTGCTCCACAGGCCTGCTCCGGTGCTCGGCAGGGACGGTCCTGATGGGCGTCCCCGGTGACGAGCCCTGCGGCCCCCTCGGCTCCCGCCGGCCCTCGCCGCCCGTAAAACGCTGCCTGCCTTATTACAAGGCAAAATAATTCAGCAGAAATAAAATAGAAGCAGAAGGCTTCAGCCGGATGAAATTTAAATGGTATAAAATTGTGGTTTGTGAAGCGAAACTGCTGAATGAGTAAAAAGAAAAAAAAAAAGCATGAAAGATTTCGTATCAGTTTTTCCATTTCAAAAGACTCGACTGTGGAATGACCCATCCAACATTCTTCGGGCTTCAATTAATTAAAAGCAGGGAGAAAGTTAGGATTTTGGCGCAGGATAAATACTCCGAACTTGAACAGAAGATGTTGCTTTAATGACCTGGACACTATCCAGGAAGTATGCAAAGGCTAGCAGGCACTTCTGACAGCTAATATATCTGATAAAAAAGAGCATTCTGGCCAATTAAAAAACTGGGGTAGAAATAATGGTTTGTCACCAAGTGTGTAACTGAGGCCAATTGGTCCAGATTAACCAATGGGTTATCCTTTGTAAGTGAATTTAAAGGTCATAATGAGCTGTCTTGGTGAGTAAAAGATAAAAATGTTAAATTAATATGGTGGCAAAAGATTTTCAAATGTGAGACGTGGAGATAAAAATTAGATTTGCAAATCATGCAAAATCACCTGGAGTGGACTAAGCAAATTGCTCTTATGGCAGAAGGTCATTAAAAAAAAAAGTGCGAATAAAAGTATGAATTTCCATGCACTGTAGGAGCAGAAGGTTTCTTAAAGTATTCACAGGCAAATGTTCTCCTGAAGGACCTTATTATTACCTAACAGCTGGAAACATATACACATATGCAAAACAAAGCATGTGCTCTTGGGAGGGGTGAGGTGGGACAATTTTAGGGCAATTTGGTTTCCACCTTCCACAATAAAACATCTGGTCACGTTGTCAACATCTGACCTACGTCAGTCCTAAATGACCACGAAGAGATTATCGCTAATCTAACTGTTACAGAGCAGACTGTCCTGGGAATGACCAAGGAGGAGAATTCTAGAAGATTTTTGTTAAAATCTTCCATTGTGAAGAGAGGTAGAGTTTCATACCCTGTACAAAGTCACAGTCTTCAGAACCCCCACAAGATCTGTTAGGAACACTAAGATATCTTCAGGAACGGGGCTTTTGTGTCCCTTTTCTTGGCTATGGAAGTCTGAAGCCTAATGCCTCTCTGACAACAAATTCACAAAGGTTGTATTACCTGAGCAGCCTGAGCTGGAATTAGCACATTGGGAAAGCTAATCGAATCCCAAAGTCTGCAGCTTTGCAGTCTGCAGTCTGCTGCAGAAATCACCTGGAGGGTGATTTCTATTCCTCCCAACCTTTCTCTTGACGACCTTCTTACTCAGTCCCACGCTTTTCTCACATATGGATATGGCTGTGGAGAGGCCTGTGGACAGAAGTGGGAGGAAAGGACATTTCCTCGTCTGTCTACAAGAAACACTTAAGTCTAAAGGTTTCCTTTTGCAGATCCCCAGAACACAACCAGCTTTGTCTTTTATATTATGAATCATAATCGGCTAACCTACGCTTGCACTCCTGCCCAGAAAATCCTACTGTGCTATTAATATTGAAGAGCATCTACCTGTCCACCAGGCACTTCTGATTTCATGAGAGTCGCAACAGGCAGTACTATGGCAACTGCACTCAACTGGCTCTGTTTGCTGCTTCTTGAGAGATAAGATTTGCAAAATGCAGCAATAAATATCTTCAATGATGTCGCTTATTTTTACAAGTGCATGTGATGTGCAGGTCTCACACAGGAACTACTGTGCTAGTAATGGAGAAGAATATGAAATGCAAAGTCCAGGTGGTGCTTCAGAAGGGTCTATTGGTGTTTGGAGCTATCCAGCTCCAACCCCTGGTTTTTCCTCCTACCAGAGGGGAAAAATATGAGAGACTTGAAGCCTCAGAGAGGGTGGTTGCTGCCTACTGCTTCTTCTGAGTCATTCTTTCAAGTAGGCAAATAGTTTGGGAAGGAGATCGCCTGCCACCCGCTTCTGCCATCCACTCTGCCTGGGTCCAGGGTGCTGGAGGCAGGAGCATGGAGGCAGTTTCCTTTCCTGGTCTTCCAGGATGGCCAGAGAGAGGAAGAGCAACACTGACAGCCCCAGGACACAGCCCAAGAGTCAGAGCCATCAGAGGCTGCAGCTCCTGCCCCTTCTCTTCCAGCACCGTCTTGTGCAAATACTTGTGTTTTATCATCCTTCTTACAGCTAAGGGTCTGACCGTGTGTAAACTGTGGTTCTGGCAGGGTGTGGGTGTTTTTGAAACCACGGAAAACAGCAAGGGTCTTGAGGGTGCTCAAATTCTGTTAAAAAGCACAGAGCTCAATTCCTACATACAGCATTGAAGCACTGATGCCAGGCCTTCAAATTTCACATCTTCGCGAATGGATTATTAGAGACATATAACCAGTGATCATAAACTGCATTTATTTTACTTTATATGAGTGTCTAAAATATTGAAAACACACATAAAGTAGCTATTTATTTCTCTGAGAAGCCTTTAAAATGTCTGTTCTCTCATGGATTGCCTGTATGAGTGAATGAACATAAACCACTAAACATCTGACTCTGAGCCAAGTTTTCAATGGTTATTAAAAAAGATGTACGCATACCTACAAAAGAGCACATTGTCACATGAGGAAAAGGCATGCAAATGAAGATATCCAAGTACAATGGCCATAAAGCATTGATGAAAGGTATTTTATTGACACCGAAATAACCTTGTTGAATTGCAGATTTTGGCTTCATTTCCTTTTTTGTAACCAGCACAAAAGCAAAGAAAGGATATGATTTCCTGGAAGCAGGTTTGTCTTATCTGTTAATATATAGTCCCAAGCTTTACATTGGCTGAATATATTTGTATGTCCTTGGTTGGCATAATTTGGGACAAAAAGGAGGAGATATCTTGATTTTTCAGGGGGAAGTAGCTATGTGGAGAAAAAATTCTGGGGAAGTATTCTGGCATTTCTTTAAAGAAATGTAGAAATGAATAATTTCTAGTCAGAGCATTAGCAGATTGCTTTTCTAGTCGAAGGAATTGCAGTCCTGAAACTTCTAGTACATGATTTTCTACAGGGAGACCAACTACCTTGCAGGCTTTCGTAGGAAGCGAGACAGACAAGCTAAAGTTAGCTTGCATGTGAGATTCCTCAGGATGAGCGAACTCCAGAAACACTGAGTGATGCATGAGCTTAATTCCCGTTTTTGAAAGCGGCTGAGGAGCCTGGGCCAAGGCTGAGCTCCGAAGCACGGGATGTCTACGCGGCCCGTGGGAGCGCGGCGCAGGGCGCCCGCGCCGGCTGTGCCTGCACCTGCGTCAGTCTGCCGCTGTCTGGCTGTGTCTGCGCGCCTGTGTCTCGGCTTGCAAGCACCTCTCGTGCTTACTGGGTAGGCTGGTTTCAAGACTGCGCCCAGGTGGTGCCGTCTGGGGGGCTTCTGCGCTGTACTTAGGTGCCCTGAGTCCCATGGACTCTCAATTCAGTGTAGGCTCCTGTGTCACTTAGTCACTTAGGAAACTCCTGAAACTTTTACCCTAAGTCTTTATGCTGGTACTCTGAGAAGCAGAGGGAGTGGATGGAAGTACCAATGCAAATAAAAAACAGATGTATTTAACGTTTGCAATTTCAGTGGAACTACTGTTCAATTTAGAGACAGTACTGCCCATACAAATGCTAGAGTGGGAAGCATCCCATCTGAAATGCTAGAGTGGGATGCATCCCATCCTAAACCCACAGAGTTGGCAGAATCTCCTCTTGAAGTCACAATATTTCTTTCATGAGATGCAAAACATGGGGAAATAAAACTCTGTCAAACTTTTCCTCCGCTCTCAATGAGTAACATGTGAAAAGGGAGCGGGGGAAGAAATAAAACCACAACTCCACACAAGAAGAAGCAGAGTCTTCTTGACCCAGCTGACTTCACTAGCTGGTTCCTTGTCTTCTTCCCTTTCCAGAGCTGTCATTGCATCTCGGGTCCTGTAAGCAGCTCAGTCTCATTAAAGGCAGTGTGGTGAAACTAGCCACATCATTATACTCACTCAGACGGAGTTCTTGTAGCCAGCACTTACTGTTCATAATAACTGCCACTTAGGATTTGTGAACCCCCTCTTGGCACCTCCGCAATTTTTTTTCTTTTTTCTTTTTTTGTCTTAGTTAGAAATTTACATGTCTTCAGAACAACTAAAATTCACAGGAACAAACTAATTAATGGATTCCGGTTTTGACAGCTACAAGAAGACAGATGAGAAAGCAACATGCTTCTGGCAGCGTGTTATCAATTGGGAGGCACCAGTGCATTGCCTCTGCGTGGTACAGTGAGCTGGAACCGACACTGACAGATGACACAGCCCTTGACAGTGAAGCCTGTACGAGCTGACAGCTCCACTCGCACTCCGGCAGGTCCACATTCGGCACTGGAACTGAACCAGCTTGATTTGCAGGATACACGCTTGCTTTTTTATCTTCCCGCCGCATGTACGGCGCGTAGGATGAATAACATTTTCGGGTTATTTACATTGCACAGTGGATCCCAGGACCTGCGTCGAGCGTAGTGAGCAGCACGATTTTACTATGTGAGTGGTAAAGGTAAATTTAAAATATTAACAAATACCATTTTATTCAGGCCTGAGCTTTGTTCTTCTTCTTGGATTATCCAGAGTCCAAGAACTCATCCACCTGGTTTGCTTTCAGGTAGATGCTAACTGGGTTTCTCTCCTTTGGGCAGTCACCTATTTTCATAAATCTTGTAGGAACTTGATGTCTTTGTGCCCCTTAACCCTGCACCAAATTTGGCTGAAACTGGCCAAGGGTTTAAGAAGTGCAGATGGTGTCGTGGGGTGGAGAGAGGCCTTGGATGCACATGCACATAGAGGATATGACAACATAAGCCTACTTTCATCTGAAAATAGGGCTAATACAGCAAGGCCAGATTTTCTTCACATTCAAGGTATCTACCTACAATCCTAGGACTGAATTTAGTCTGAGTGCAGAGGCCCTGGCAGCCTTATCTAACTCCTCCCTAAGGGCACAGGGAAGCTAGAGGCACCTGCACAAATGCTCCATGCTGTGGTGAATTACAGCCCTAGAGCGAATAGCTCTTCGCAGATTAATATGATAGATCTTTCCTCCAGCCCTCCTCTCTTGGTGAACATATATGAGCTCAGCAAGAGTGTGTCTGCTTTTAAAAGCACACACACTTTGCTGGGACATACTTTATGGGAATCAATATTCTCTTGTGGATATAAGAAATTTTTTCTTAATGAAGAAATAGTCTAGTCAAATTAGTTTTAATCAGCCTCGATCTTCAAGAAGCTTTCTTTCCTTCGTCTCAGATGCTATATATATTTTTTTCAGATCACATTACAGAGGAACTGAGAGCCCTATTAAGGGGAAAATCCAAGTTTTATGGTTCCAGTGAGGGGATTTATTGCCTCCAACACGTCTTTCTCCCTTGCTCCTTACAGCTCCGTGTGGCGGCTCTGCCTGCTTCCATTCTGCTCATTATAGTCTCCTTTGGCCCCTTAGAGCAGCTGCCACTGCTCCCTTGGCCTGGAGCTGGGGTGACACAGGCAATAATGCTGGTGGGAACCAAAATGGCATTGGGCATACGTGTCCACATTCAGCATCTGTCAACAGGACCCATTCGAGTGATAGATGTGGCTTTATATGGCTTTGTTTGTGCACATGGGCCTCAGAATAAGGCGCTTAACTAGACAGAACATAATTCCACCGGCTTCAGTGGGACTATTCATATCCTTAATACCATGCTCATGTTTTAGGGACTTTGCTGAATCGGGACCTAATTGTGAAACTCGTGTTGTGTGCATATTTGCCTGTATTTCTCTGTGCTGAGCCTCCTCATGCATGCTATATATTTAATTTGCTCTGAGTTTGGTAGTACTTTGCCACAGGTGATTAACAGGGGGTTCATTCCACACAGACAATTTTCAACTGCTGAAAAGGGAAAGAGGAGGGAAAAAAAGTTCATTAAAAAATTTGGTCCGTAAAAAGACAATTGGTTAATTTATTGAAGTGCTTTTCCCCATAAATGTCTACGAGGACAAAATTAAGGCTTTCTTCAGACATTGATACCTTTTCTTACTATTACACATCCAGATGTCCTATAAATAAGAGATCTCAAGGAAGTCGTCAGTAAAAGTTGTTTAATAAAGATTAAAATTAACAGGATATCCCTTTAAGTCAACAAGAAGAAAATTATATTTCCTTTTCCAATTAGCCTTTATGTGTCACATGCCCTTCCCCTAGAAAGCAAATCAAATGCAGATCTTGAGCAACTCCAACTTCTCAGTTAGATGCTATCACTAGGAAAACAGAAAAGCGTGTAAGCATGATTATTGTTTGTCCTATGCTAATGTCCACATTGTTTTATTCCAACTTTGCAGTGAAGGACAGTGAGGCAAAGAGAAGCAATTTCCTAAAGCAACATTATCACCCCATGTTCCTGGAATAGGAGCCTGACAACTCTTATTCTTTAAAGCAATGGCATAAGTCACTGGTGGCCTGGAAAGTCAAATTCCCATCTCCACTTGCTCATTTCTTCTTTTGTCGAGATATTCAGCCTGGATAATGGTCTGATACTGCTTTGGGGTCAGCTTTTTGGGGTGGAGAGTGGCTAGTAGTTTTGATCTTAGTTAATGCAGCACATTAGACATTGGTGGTCCAGCTACTGCTACCTGAGTTGGACTACTTTGGCAAGAAAAAGAGAAAAAAATTCTCTTTTAAAAGAGGAAATTTACAGAAAAAGATATGTGACCAGAATTCTTCCTCTCTTGTTTCATACTGATGAAAATTAATTTTGCATAAGCAAATAAAAAAAGATGTTTTTAATCTATGGATTAAAAAAAAAAAAAAATGGGACTGAAAATGCTGCATGGATACTGCTCCTGATTTAAGAAAAGTCTCTGCAAGAACAGAACAAACACTCTGTGAGAGCTACTTGGTGGCATTATAATGGAGTGCCCTGGATGGTCTTCTGCAAAGGTCAGTAGAAATAACTATTTAGAAACCAGGCCCTCACTTCAATCTAATATGAAATTGAGCAGCGAACTGACTACCCTTCATAATGCACCCTGCAGGAAGAGTCTGGGGTGGCTGACTATCCAAAAATGGAAGTTATATAGTGCTTTTCTTTCTTTTCTTTTTCTTATTTTTTTTTTTTTTTTTTTTTTTTTTTTTTTTTTTTTTTTTTTTTTTTTTTTTTTTTTTTAGCGTGATTGTGAGAGTCACATCCTTCCATGATTCCAAAACAAAGCTGGATCACTAAACAGGCAATTTGTGAACTCTGCTTATCTGGGTGAGGTGCTGAATCCAAATTCAAACTAGATCCAGATGAAATATTTATGAGTATGCATAGACGGATACTTATACAGAGAGACATGGATATAGACAAATTCAGATATCTGTTTTTCTCCTCTATGATCAGACTGTTCCTGGATTGCTCACTTAGATATATTTTAAATGGTTCATATTTATATTCATGGTGTTGCACATATCTGTGTTCTTGCTGTTTCAGATAGATTTCAAAATATCATTCTGAAATTCCTGTAGTCTGATAAAGTTGGATAGCAAACTTTTGTCAATAAAATGAAATTGTACTGTGCAACATCATGCAGGGCTATCCAAGATATTCTTTAGCTTCTTTAAATACAGCACTGAGCATACTGTTCCCTTGCTTTGACATTTTCTGAGCAAGTTCTCTTCAAAAGCCTTCATCATTTATATCTGCAAGCCAAGAATGCCTGCAATATTTATTTACAGCTTTGTTGATCAAGAAAACATCAAGTGGAAGAAGGTATGGTTGGCCATAACTTTCTGGCGGGGTTAGTGGTGAAGCTACTAACCTCACAAAGGCTTTGGCGATTCAGGTTAGTAGGAGTCTCATTTTTCTTGCATATCCAGATCACAGAAATTGTCAGCAAGGCAAAAAAAAAAAAAAAAAGAAAGAGCACATTACTTACACAAGGGAAAACTAGCTTAATATTTTCTTCACATTCTCACTCCATTGGCTTCATCCTGCATTCAGACAGTCAAATGTGGTATTGGTGACCACTTGTTCTGTAGTGGAGCGATCGGTAGAAGGGATATCCATCAAGGGCTATTGAAAGAAAGCAGTATTTCTGGATCAGGATGTCCCTGAGATGCAAATTGCTGGTAGCTAGAAGAGTTTTTGGGGCAAATATTGCTCCATTTGCTCTATTCTCAAAATCGTCTATTGATGTCTGCTGTTGGTCACCGTCACAAACAGGATATTGGCTACATGGACCTTATATTCTTTTCAGTCCAAGAGATTCCAGGCTAGATGTCAATCCATGCCAGTTTAATTTCTCAGATTTTCCTGTAAGTATAAATGCTTTCTGATATTCAAAGAGCATTAGAAGCTTTTAATTCTGATAACATTTTACTCTTTTCTAGATCACACTGTCTTTTCCTCAGTGTGGATTAGCATTTCTTCCCCAGAATTTGTGATGAGTAATAAGACAAAACCTATGCAAAATATTCTGCTTGGAATATACTCACTCTGCCCCTTTTCTCCGCATCTTATCAACAGGAAGGACGAACATTTTGCATTTTGTGGCAAAATCACACCTGGCATATGGCAAATGGGATTCCATACTGCATGCACAGATTTTGTGCTGTGCCTCTGGAAGACAGAAAACAGGAGCTGCAAATGGTGAGGGCAGAAAGTGAAAAAGAATTTTCTCTTCTGGGAGCTTTATACACTAATGAAGAAATTGGAAGATCATAAATATATAAATATACATGTATATATACATATATATTTAGCATGAGTTTTTCACAGTAGACCAAATGAATAAGAGATAAGATATAATAAGAGATAGGGCTGAAATTCAAGGCATGTAGCCACAGTTTCTACCCTATTCCAGGAACTCTGAGCACATCCCTGTTAATCTGTGCTGCTAACTGAATAAGGCTCAAAAAAGAGAAGTCCATGCTCCGGTTCAGTCCTGTCCGGTCCCACTCCTTGTGGCAGGTCTCAACATCCAGCTCCAGAATTAGGCAGAGCTTGTGGTTCTGGTTCATGTCTAGAAAATGGAAGAAGTCTCCTTTTCTCTCTGCAAAATCTGAGTCGGGATCTGTCTTTAACAATATATTTAAAGCACCTAGATTAAGAATGTCATGATCCCAGCTGGAAGCTCTGAGCACTACAGTAATCTTGGTAAATAATAATCATGTAGCCAGCTTTTTGCTAAAGCAGTTCTAGCAGGAAAGAACAAGATTTTCCATCGTTTTTGGTGAATGCAATGCCTTCTTGGGATGTTCATCAGAAATGTATATGAGAATTCCATTTCAAGACATTCTCAACAATTTTATTTCACTAGCTATCCATGTTTACTGTGCTTGTCCTTAATAATATGTGCAGTGTTATATTTGCTATCTGTAATCTCTTTGTCGATTTTGATCCTCCTGAAAAGCACTTTTTCCTCTGACGAAAAGTAACCAAAAGGGCTTTCATTCAAGAAAATATGCAAGACATCCGAAAGTTTGGGATACGTAGGAGTCACATCCTTTTGTGCAGTTGCGTTCAGCACAGTGGGTGTTTAACTCCTTCCTGCCCGCTGCAAGATGAGGTCAGACTGGCGGGTGCTGCAGCCGAGGCGCTCGGGAGAGAGAAAGGAGAGTTGCAAGGGGCAAGTGTAGCCGAGCTGCAGCTCGTCCAGAGGGAGAGGAGATGGGAAGGGGGGAGAAGGAGCTCAGCCGGTGCCAGCTGCACTGCAGAAAGCAGAGCATCCCTCTCTGTGCTGCTCTTGCCAGCAGCAGCAGCTATAATGTTCCTGGGAAGGGAGGCCTCTCTGGGAACATTTGCCTTTCTCCCAAGGCTGCAGGCCTCTGCAGGCTTAACATGCTGCATTCGCACTTGCTATAAATCGTTTTTTCCCACTGCTGAGGAGACACAATATCTCCATGCTACACTTCTGACATAGCTCTCCTTCCCTTTTCCAGTGGTTCTCACCCAAAGGCAGGCTAAAAGCTCTAGAAGGTGGTAAGAAAGCAGAGGGTGCTGCTCTAAGAAAGGAGGGAAACCCTTCTCTGATTTTGTCACCTTCTTAATTCCATCTGACACCCTTGGGCCCTGGCCCCGTGTCGCTGTTGTGCCTGGCACTCTGGTTAGGGTGGGTAACAGAGCACAGCTATGCACACTGTGCACCTCATGGGCAGTTTTCCCCACTCGTGACCCATCAAGTTCTCTCCTGGCTGCGTTTGTTCACTCCTCCACGTGAGGCTGCACTGGCACAGGTGGGGTGTAGGCGTAGGAAACGTCCAGGCTGCAGCACCAGAAAGTGCCTCCCAGCTCCTGAGGGGGTCTGTCCGGCCTGGATCTGGATCCATGGAGGGAAGGAGCGGCAACATCCTCCATGGAGTCCCCTGAACGCCCCTGCCCTGCCGTGCTGGCACAGCCGTGGCTCTGATTTACTCCCTTTGTGCTCGGGCAATTGCCAGGGATCATTACAGGCTCTTTACTCTGCGAGAGGAGTATAAGAAAAGGCAGGAACCAGTGTCTGGCTCACTATCAAAAAGATTTCAGGCCAAATGACTCACCTCTGGAGCAGGCAGACAGAGCTTTTCAAAGGACATGACTTACAAAATAATTTATTTATTTCTCAGGACTTATTGAGCTTTTTTGAAATCTTCAACAGTAAATCTGCTTGCAGAAAGAACATGGACTTTCAGACTAATAGAGCTTAAGGACAGAGTTCATAAATGGTCACTTGTGTAGCCACAGAAGAAGAGAAATCAGGTTTTTCGAATCCTATTGTTTCCCACATTATAAAATCCTGATGTTTATTTATGTGAAGAAGACAATGAGCCTTTGCCTCTGGTTATGAACTTGCCTCTGGTTATGAACACACATCAGTTGTGAAAGTATCCATCTTGAAAGAGAAATACACTTCTAGTGAGCGCCCTCTCCTCTTATTTCACTTGGTTCTTTAGAGGAAGCTTTGCCAAAGAGGTCACTTAGACAGTGGGCTCACAAAGCTGAGAGTCATCTAATGTACTTAGTGTATTCATAACTCTGACCGCTTTCTAAATGTATTGCTAGAGATGGACCAGAGTGTTCAGGAAAAGGCTAAACTGATAAAAATGCAAACATCCATTACAAATAGCTAGACACAGAGTAAGATGTAATACATTGTATTACTGCGAGCATAATCATAAAATTGCATTATCTTAAAAATCTTCTCAGTCTGTGCAATAGTTCTGACCTTAAGTCCCTTAAGCATTTCCTGCAGTTTATTCCTGAGAATTAACTATATTTATTCTGGAGAATAAACTCATAATTTACTGTGGAACACACTGAAATGAACTGGTATGCTTCCCCCAAATCAGGGAAATTATCCTATGTGATCATTCCAAAGAAAGGTTTATATTTGCCATGATATTATACTCTCTGATTTTCAGGAAGAACCTCCCCACTGAATTAAGAGGACAGAAAAATATTTAAAAGATATTGATATTCTCTCCTTAGAGAAACCATATGACTGATTTGTTGAGCAATTTATTCTAAAATGGTTTGCAGCCTCAGAACAACCCCTTTTATATGGGACAGGGAATGATTTTATATCTATCTGTGATAAAACTGTGGGCTGAATATTATTTCTCCTTCACTGAAATAAGACTTAGAAGAGCCTGAATTTAATATTTTAAAAGCAGCAGTACTTTGACACTTTTAGGATAGTTTGCAAGTCTATTTTTAATTAACTGATTTTGTTATAGACACTATAAGCAAAACATATTTACAAAAAGCTTTTGTGTTTAGATCTTGAAATCTACCAGTTAAATCCTTGCCAAAGTGTTGGCTAACTGGGAAGATGCATTTTCTATTTTGAGTGTTAATTGGGCTTTTTGTTGTCACAATCAAGAGCAATAGCAGAAGCTGATGTAAAGCAACTTCTTGCAGTCCACCTTACTGGTACTTACAGATGGCACTTCCACTACTGGCAGCCTCATCTGCTCATTTCACTAGGTTGACATAGTATTGCTATGTAACAGAAGCAAAGGAAAATCATAAATAATGCACAAATGTCCCGATTATAAGGATAAACATACTAAAGGAATTAAAAATATATTTTACCAATGGACTACATCTGCATTTTACAATTACAAGGAATTGTAATGGTTAGATGGGCTAAATTATGTAGTTTGCCAAGGCAAGCCAGATGAGTAACATAAGATTTCTTTCTGCAATAGCTGTTGTACTGCAACAACAATCTCTTCCTGTAATTCAAGAAAGAAATTACAAATATTTAAGGGATATTACAAATACCTACCTTTTAGCTGCTGCCAAGGCAGCGCCGAAGGAAGGGCAATGGCTGTAGAGATAAGAAGCTTTATGTCTGCCATGCGCAACATCAGGCAGACACCTCCTCTGCTGGTGCCTAAAGGCAACCCTGCGTGGGGCATGCAGGTTTGGGCCGAGATGGACTTCTCAGATTTGGGCACCTGAAGAGGAATTCAGATCAATATTAAGGTATCTTCATTAAGGGTGGTAAACATGAGTGTTTAGTAGCATCTTACACATGCTGAGCCTTCAGCTGCTGGTCCAGAGGACTGCAAGTTGCTCACAGGTCATGTCTACCAGCCCTGAAAGATATGTCAGATACCACAGGAAAAGTAAACTAACTTATATTTACAGTGCTTATAGATTAAACCTTGAGTGCCTACATGGAGATTTCTACAGATGATCAAGGTATCTAATCTCCTTGTATAACTGTCTCCTTATCTATACCGTTAATGGAGACGTGAATTTGGGCTCTTCACTGTCCATGGATAGTCTTGACTTGGTCTCTATTTACAAAGATGGGAGCTTAGATACCTTCCTTCTATGTAGACATCTAAACTTATGTGTCTGAGTCTGGAGCTGAATGACGTTCTGAATTCTGATTTAAATTCTGAGGATTTTGTTTTGTTTTTGATTTTTGTTGCTGTTTTTTCATTGTGACTGGCCCAGTATTTCATGCTGACTAAATTGTGGTAATATCTAAGACACACACAGTTTGAGATTAAGTAGTTCAACAATTAAGTCAGCTTTAAAGTCTAGTTTGATGGTGGCAGAAACAGCCCATTGATCTGTAGCGTGCTGGTACTAGGCAACGATGTGATCTACTTACCACAAAAGAAAACAAAAAGCAAACTATTAATTAAATGTTAGTATCCAGGTTCTGTTCCTGCTGGTGTGAATAGAGTGGAAAGCAGTATTTCTTTTAACTGAGGTTTTGCTGTCCATCACTGCAAGATAGGTAGTTTCTTTTAGTTTACCAGAACACGGCTATACCAGGAAGTATAGGAAATGTTCCTATCACTTGGTCACCTAGTTCCAGCCAAATCTCTCTGTTCCTCAACTCTGTCAACATCGAACAGGATCTGAAATTTAAAAGATGCCTCTAGCTGACACGAACTATTAATGGACTTCTCCATTTCCTAGTGATATTGTACTTGAAAAGTCAAAAAAATGAAGTGAAATGAAAATTTGTCTATTTTGTCTAGGCGCTGGTTGCAGATTAGAGAAACAGCAGAAGGAAATAAAAAATATCATTAGATTGTACTGAGCTTCAATGGTCTTGGCTGTGTGAAGAAGAAATGCCAGGGGACTAAGTTTGAAAGCTGAATAACAAAGTGCAAGTTGTCTAAGCAACTTTACTCACTTGGGCTCAGCTTGCAAAGCTTGACAATTAAGTAGGATATATGGTCCTAGATTTGGGTCTTGTAATGGGCAATTATCCATGGACAGAATTTGTATTAACTATTGGAAATATCTATTTATGAAAAGTTGATTCTAAATATTTTCCTTCTTGGCTCAGAACAATTAACCAACAATATAAAAATATAATGTTAAGAGGCATATAACAAGTACATTTTATAGTGTGCAAAAAAACAGCCACATGTTTTAATGTGCTCTAATTTTACCAGCCTGACTTTCATGTTTTTTAAGATCGTTAAGATACCTCATCTTGGCAGTTTAAGAAATCTAGCTTGCCAGAGGTGTATAAAGACTCGGTAAAGGAAAATTAGGCCTCAGTTACTTTATTTTTTAAAATCAACACCTCCAGTTTTGTCTGCTTGAAATTATTCCTACCTCCTCTACCTCAACATGAAAGTGAAATCATGCAACGAAGAACATGCTGGGATGGGTGAAATATTTCCCCCTTTTTTTGGTTGAACTTTTCCTTGTAGTTAAAAGAAGCATAAAATGTGCAATTGAATCCTGCTCTGCTGATATTAAGCTCCATATCTTAATATGGATCTGTATCTTAAAATGGATCTTTCATACATCCACTTTCACGCATCTAGACAGACAATGCTGCAGTGAAAACTGAATACATTCCTGAAACCTCTGAATGCTCTAGTAAATAGCCTTGGTCTACGTTAGCTAATAAAACTTTTCTAATTAGGCATGGTAGAAAGGTTAAAGGAGAGCGATAGAAAGGAATACCTTTTGCCTCATGCAATGGGCTTGGAAATGCAGTGACATCATTCTCTTGCCAGGCACTAGAGGAGATCATAAAAGGATATAATTGTTCCCTGCTCTTTTATTGAACTCCAAAACTATATCAAATAACGCTTAATTATACACACAGAAAGTCACTGCGGAAGGGGACCCAGAGCTGAGAGCTCAGTGTAAGCAGAAGCATTTAATAATTATACAACCCCTGTAAATGCAAACAGATAATGTGCTGCTAATTAGGCTGGAGTTTTATGCTTGTGATATCGTAAGTAAATCTAGTGAAAATTCGTCGTGAGCCCAAACATACAGTTTTCCTATAGCTCCATGTGGTGCGTGCCCCGCGATTACCCGGCATGCTGGCTAGCCGTTTGAGGGCCACATTTGATATGTGGCCAAGTTTAAAGGTCTCCTGGAGGTAAAACAATGCCCACCCTTTTACAAGGGGATCGTTGTTGCTTAACAATAAAGCTCTCTGGCTGATTTGAATGTCAACAATTCAGAAAAGTTGATGTTTGGAGCCATCAAATAAAATGTTTTTGTGAAACAGTTTATTATTTCAGTGGTAATTATTTGAATCATTCATGGTAAAGGATGTTTGCTAATGAGAGCTTGGCTGCTGTAAATTCCAGGGAGACTGAATGCTCTTTGTGCTGACAAAAAGGCCCAAATCACTGGAGAGCGACTGACTGGACAAATCATTCATCTATGCAAATGCCAGCCGAAATGGTCAGATGCATTTATTACCCTCCTCATTATAGTAAACAAGGCAGAAATCGTGACTGGCAGTTATCAACTTGCCCTGAAGTGTGATTTGTTCTCCTACCACCATTTAAATGAGAGGAAGAAAGGCAAGCCACCGGGGATTTGGTCGGTTTATAAAAGAGTAAATGTCACATAGCCCAGTGCTTAAAGACTTTTGATTGACAAATGTTTTATTTGACATATCAAACAATAATGGTTTTCATATCAAATAGTCCATATTTGTTAGCATAAATTTAACCCCTGAAAGAATGAGGGCTGATTTTTCAGAAAGCTCTGACTCCAGATGCCAAGTTCTGTTACAAGCAAGAAGCAGCTCTCTACCTAACTGCTTACAGGTAAGAAGAAACTCTGTACCTAACTGGGTAGACTGGAAAGACTTGCACAGCATTATAGCAAAATGTATTTTTAAGAGGGGCTTCAAATGAACTGCTGACTTACTTGCACTAAACACGCACATAGCATCAGAAAGGGCAGGTATAGTTTACATCCAAAGGAAACAGAAGAGTGATTCTTTCCTTCGAGAAGTGCACTGCAGTTTAAAGAGTTCTGAATAGCACTTCTCTCATCCTCAAACTATGTCCATAAGACTCCTGCTTCTATCAGAATAGCATAGAGCACAATTTGTTCAAGGAACATATCAGTTTTAGTAACCAGAAGTGAAAAAAGCAGAAAAAAAAAAAAAAGAAACAAATGAGAACACAAACCAGAATTCCAGTTTGTATTAGAAGTTGTTGCATTTCATTTTAAAGTGAACAGACTTTTGTGGTGATCTGCTATTATTGAATATGAATCCTTTATTATATAAGTGGCTCTAAGACCCCATATAAATATTTACAAAATCATAGGGTCTTTGGTGATAAACAGGGAAAAAAATACTTGTGATGAAATGATGTGTTTCACATCATTTCCTGATGTCTTTTCACCTCTCTTGTGCACAGACTAAATGGAAAAAGCATGTGTGGTCTGTCCAGGTATGGATGTACATTGTTATTACCTAAGAATGATCTCTGGGGCTTTATAGAAGTGGGAGGACAATCTCTGAGTCATCTCCTTTATTTTTTTTGACCCAGAACTGTAAATGGGGTCTCAAGAATGACATTATAAGGTTGAGGAAAAATGAGAGGCGATTAAGTATACTAAGAGGAGAATAAATCTCTTTGACTATGACTTTTTGGCAAAAAGAAAGAAAGAAAGAAACAAACAGATCTCCATAGCTCCTAGCATATCCCATAGCTCCTAGCATATTCATGCTAGTGAACTGGAATTCTTCAGTCCAGGTGGACCGATAGGGAAACACTAAATGGAAAGAAACAAGAAAAAGCAGAAAGGAAAGACGATGTGGGTCAGTTGGTAAATATAATGCCATTTTAATAATAGTATAAATGTGACTAATAAAGCTTATTATCTACCATGATAGGGTGACAAGTTAAAAGCAAACAATGTCTATATAATGCACTATGGCTTCCGTGAATCACACTCTGACTGACTCGTTCTCCCCTTAGCCCTGTGAGGCAGCATCACCAATCCCCTTTGTGAGGGGCCGACCTGCGCGCGCCCCGGCGCCGGGACAGGCACTAAGGGCAGGTGGCGGCTCTGGCAGCCCTCGGGGTCGGCACTACAGCCTCTGATCTCCACGCGCCCACCGCAGTTTGCCAGGACTGCGTGCGGGGACGTTTATCACGTGCTGGAAATGGATCCCCGCAGTGCTTAGTTTCAGTGAATACCTCTGCTATTAACGCTTAAGGGTGTTAACATCATAAGAAAGCACTTCTCATCACCACAGCCGGCACGGCTGTCAGGGTACAGTATTTCCAGTCCAACCTGAATTAATGATTCTTAGTTCCAGCATCCCACTTGTGCAAATGGCCAGGCCTGGCATTTCAGAGTGATAGCTTTGGCCAGTTGGGCTGTACAGCCTTGTGTATGGGGGAAAAAATCCTCCACAAATATCCTGGAACCATAATGGTATCTGGTGAGATAGATCTTAGGACAACAGGCCAAAAACATTCTTGTTGAGTAATCCAGTCGTAGTGTTTGATTTCATGACTTCAGGCTAGGAGGAAGGTCAGAAAATGATCATTGCAAATACAGGGCGAGGAAAAGTATTTTTTTTTTCTCCTGATATTACATCTAATACATCTACATACATAATACATCTACATCCCTAATATTACATCTAAGTGGTCCCTTGAATCACAAGCCTAATGTAGTCTCAGTCTATCTCAAGAAATAAAGTCATTTGTTACCAACATCCTCTTTAGATAGGTTGAGAGTATCCTTTCCATCTCGGGATCAACCTGTACTTTATCCACAAGAGCTCCTGTTTTTCCCCTCTCCTACCCTTCCTGCATTCCCCTTCCACCAGCCTCCTGCTCCCGGCTCCTTCCTGGGTGGCCCCGAAGCTGCTCTGGCTGTCAGCAGCCCTTTCAGCGCTGCCACGTCACCCTCGAGTCGTCGCTTCTGCAGGTCTTCAAGGTGCCACCACAAGGGGCTGATTTACCCTTCGGGGGAAGAGGCAGGCAAGTGGCTAGCAGCAGAGACAGGGCCAAGCAGTGGAGCCTTGTAGGAGCCATGAACAGCGTCCCTGGCGTGGAGGATTTTGTGAGGGAAGGCAACGGGCAAGGTGCTAATGAGGCAGGGAGGAGCAGCTGCTCTCCAGTGACATTGCTGGCCTCCACCTGCTCCACTAGAAAAAAAGTTAAAGGGGTTGATGATTACAGTTCAGGAGGGTTTCAGGATTAATTTTCAGGAATGTGAAGTAATCAACATTTTCTCAAGCAGTTAGTGTGTTCAGTCAATAACAATGCCACCTTCAGGACTATGTGCCCAGAATACGCGATCGTCAGGAAGCGGGCGACAGAATAACACCCAGTCTGAAGGATTATAACAATAAGAGAGGGGGGAAAAAACCCACTAGCACCGCCGAATGCTCTTCGTTAATGCACACGGAAAGCTCCGAGCAGGCAGAAGAGCTCTTTCCTTTGGCAGCTCCTCTATGTGCAACGCGCGTCCCCTCTGCGCAGCGGAGCGAGTCGTGGGGAGAGCAGCTCCCTGGGCAGCCCGGGCACCCCAGCGCCCGCAGGAACTGCAGAGGCCACTGCGGCTGCAGGCTTGCCTGGATCCACCCAGCAGCACCAAGAAACAGCAGGAAAAGCTCTGGTGCCGGGAAGCAGAGAAACCAAATAGACAGAAAGACCAGAACCAAACCAAAAACTGCTCTTTGGGCAGATCTCCTGTATTTAACAGCTAGGACTGAGGTAGCTCTGCCACTAGAAAGCATATTCCGGTGCTCATCTGCATGTTGTTTCCCTGCTCTCTGGATGCACCAACTAATTGCAGGCACAGTAACTCACTGGTGAATCTCAGACATGACATGTTGGAGGAAAAAGCTCCAGGAAGAACCGACCTACCTAAGATCTTCCTTAAGCTGGCTTTATTAGGGGGTAATTCCAGTCACTTCAAAGGCACTCTCCTCATTCGGAAATGTACAAATCACTGCAGAAGTAGGCCATAGATATATAGCCAAAACATATTTAAAAGTCATAACTATGTGAAATCATTGGCGGGTGTGCTGAATAGCCTGAAAATGAAGGGAGAATGGAACAAATGAGACAACCTTTGAAGACATTTTTTACATTAAAAATTGTTTCTTAGCCCGATCTGTAACCAATACTAAGATATTAATACCAGTCCTTTTATTATTCAGAACTCTTTTGCCACCTGCATCCAAATTAGCATAACCATCTATTTCCATGTGAGCAGGAATTCATGCTAATTGTACATTAATTTCCAGGATGAATAATTGAGGTATCAGATGCAACAGCCCCAAAAAATAAATCTTGTTTAGCGCCAAAGTAACAAGTTCTGAGCCGTAAGTTAATCAAGAAAAGTATACAAAGGTCTTCATTAACATACACAGAATGAATCCACAGATGATAAAATCACAGAACATGTAGGTTTAATAGTGTGTGACTCTATCACACTCAGCTCATTCCGATCACATACATATCTTTAAAGTTTCACAGTGGTGGTACTTTCTTAGCTAAGAACCATAGTCATTCAGCGGGCTTTGAGACCCGTTTCCAAAATGACAACGTGGTGTAGATCTGGAAAAGGAATTATTTTTAAATGATGCCCAGTTTTTCTTGTTTTGAATGCGGTAACATTTATTTCTGTTTCCCTGTATTTCTCTCTGGCAACGTGCCACTGAAAACATATATGAAGCTGTTCTGACCATTATCATTTCTCTGTGTGCAAACATATGTCACACCAAATCCCAGGAAGAAAATATGATGTAAAAAGCCTAAAACATAAAATAGAGAGGAGCTACTCAAGTTAACTAAGAGAGAAAGGACTGGAGAAACACTTGTAACTAACACCTCTAGCTCATTTGTGACGGGCTATAGGGGGGAAACAGCTCTCAGCTCACTGAGGTAGAACGTCTCAGTGTAATTAGTAGGCAAGTATGTAAGAATTCTAATTCTTGGGTTTGATGTGCTAAGTGTCTGGATGCCAACAAGATATCCATGCTCATCTCAGATGTGACTCACTCCAGTTTTCTCTGCTACTGCTCAGTGTATTTTTACAACAAATATATAACAAATTCGCTCCTAAATGGAGAGGGCTTGAGTGGGACGTCTGGCTGTATTATTTGGTACTTGCACTGTATCCTCTGAGCATTTATATGACAATCACATATGAAAACAGGTCACAAGTGTTTTCCACAATGGTGTGTATGTGTATGTATGCATATAGATCATAAGCACACAGCGTTATTTTTTTTGCTGTTCTAGTTGATGTTCTAGAACTGTCTGCTACAAGCCTCAGTACTTAGGGAAGTGGTAGCCTCTTCTCTTCCACATAATCTGTTTCAAAAAGGAAACCAAAGAGAGCACAATTCTGGGGACTTTGGCAAATTTTACATACTAGCCTTAGCAATATGGGCGAGGGGGTTCTCCATATGCTCTCCCAGTTTGCTCTGTATTCTGGGAAAATGAATGACAAACTCATTGGAATGACCTGAAGCCATTCATGTTCAGCTCCGGGAGGAGTGAAGTGCTGATGAATAGACCTTCTCTATTTGAGGAGATACGTTCCTTTTTCTTTGCCCTTGTTTGCTCAGGAGGACTCATTAGGTTAACTCACTGGTTAACAAAGAGGGCACTAGGTCATTAACTGCCCAAGTTATGGTACATTTCCCATGACTGGTTTTTTGACGTGGTTTGTAAACTATGTTTCTACTGGGTCTGGATGTAAAGAGCCTGTAGAGTTTCTGCCTCTAAAATTTGGAAATAATTTTGTTTAAGCAGTAAAATTAGATGTTGAATTCTATTACATGTTTTGAACTGTTTCATCACAAAATGTGGTTTGAAATGTATTGTATCTTTCTTCTCCCTTTTTAAAATATAAAACACAGCAAGTAGTAAAGCCTCATTAATTTTTGTGGGTAAATTTTCATGTTTCATTTAATACTTTCGGTTATACTTGTATGCAGTCTGGAAAGGTACTATGCAAAGCACATGATTTTACTTTTGTTTGCATGACTGAAAACAGCTTTTTGGCATGCAGTGCATGCATATGATGCTTTTGAGAGAAAACTTTTGCACATGTGATCATTCATGTTGGAAACCTAAGACACCAGTTCCAAAACAGAGACAACTTCACCCAACATTCACTGACACTGAAAGCAATGCTCCCACTGATCTGACTGAAATATTGATGTGAAGTTCACAGGACTTGTCATAGTCCTCCAGGTTTCGAACGTTCGGGTGGAATCATCTTATTGTTTGGCTCTGCTACTCTTCAGCTCTGCTGAGCTTTGATTTGACTGATCTTGTCACTGTGAAATGTGGCAGCTGTGGACGAGCCACAGGCACTTTTGTAGCCATGGAGTACCACTGACCTATAAAATATCGGTGGTCACACCAACTCTTATGAATGGTTTAAAATAGTTACGTAAGGCTTGATTAGAGACTAACAATGTCTTTTTGTGAAGCCAAATGACATCTCTCTATTGAAATCAATATAGCTCAGACCTGCAAGCACTATAGTACTGTGCCTCAGATATACCTATTCTCTGAGGTTTTGTGCCAAAATGCCCCTTAGTGTGGCCACTACACACAGCCATTTCACACCTACCATGCTCTGGTCCCTGCTGCCAACCAGTCGGTGCAGCCATTCTGCAAGAAAATACGAAAAGACGGACGTATTTCTCAAGAAAAGTAGTGGAGAGACAAAGGGGACTTTGAACTGACTAATATGTAGCAATCAATATCATAGGCTTGATAAAACACAGATAAAACACTAATTATTGGAAGGCTTCTTTCACCCCCAAATGACTATAAGACGTTGTTCCAATGTACCTTGCAGCCCTCTGGTTGTTATGTGGAGGGAATGGATTCTCCCTGCTCCCTGAGCTCGCGTTCCTGTGACTCTGGCAGGCTGGGGGGAGGCCTAGGGAGCAGCGTGGCGGCGGGAGCGCTTCCCGTCAGACACCTGCCGTGGGGAGCTGGAAGCCACGGCTCGGGGTTGAGGGAAGCAGGGGCTCTGCCAGCATCGCCTCCGGGGAAGGTTCTGTGGCACAGACACCTGGAGCACGGACCTGGCGGCTGGAAGAGACAAACGGCGGTAGCCCAAGGGCTAAGGGAAATTCCTGAGTGTTCTCCCAGTTGTTAGTCAGCTTTCAGTGTCACTGAAATCTTACTAAAATGCTTTATGGGCTTTGCATTCCCCCTCTTAAATTTCAGTTGGAAGCAGCAGCAAGCTGTGCTGTGTCAACACAAAAGCTTAATAAGATTGTATCTGTCTCTTTAGATCCCCATATGAAGCCTATTGCTGGTTAAAATTAGCATATTATCCTTACTGGATCCTACTGCTGCTGACAAAGGATTCTGACTTAAAACTTGCCCACAGATTCTTGCAAAATAGCCTCCTTGTATACAGTAATTTTTATTATCTCAGATCCCCTAATCCTCATTAAAGACCTCATGAAGACTTCAGTTAACATATCCTTTCAGGGCTTTAGATTACTGCTCATGAGTGTATTTCTGCAGAAAGGTAAAAACCAAAGATTTAAACCCGTGATATGTGCATGTGATACTGTGTTTTGGTAAGTTAGGGTTCTCTTTTTTTATTTTTTTCATAAATCTTAATTACCCATCACGAAGAGTGCTTCCACAATGAGTGCAGTGTTCAGCCATTCAAACACTGAAATTTATATTCATATAATGTGACAATATATATTAGCTACTTCATGGAAGCTATAGCAAGACTTTGCCCTTGGCCCAAATGAGGCTATAGTCCAAATTTTGTGTGTGATCTACTGAGTACCGCTGCCAAGCAGCAGGGAATTGGCTGGATGAAGTAATGCAGCAGTTTTGTCATGCATAATGTTTAAGTATAGACTTAAATTGTGTCACGTTATTATTTTCAAAAATAAAAAAAATGGGAAAAAACAAATATAAAATGTATCGAGTATGATTGCCTACCCAATACAGAGTTTTCATGGAGCACAGCAGGGAGAGGGTGCTGTGTAAAGTGTGAAATGGGAAAAAAAAAAAAAAAAGAAACACCTAGTGAATAAAAATACTCCTCTGGGAAAAAGAAAGGAACAAAATTAACTACTTCCCTCTCTCCACTTCAAGCTGAAACAGAAACCGCTGACTTGAAAATACCGTGTTCAAATTTTCTCGATGAAGAGTCTTGGCGCACTCTGGTAGACGCGCACACTCAGTGTACTGGGCAGTCCAAACGCCGTGAGGTGTTTCCCACGTGGAGTGGCTGCCTTGGGAAGGGAAGCGAAGGAAGGCGGGGAGAGCAGCTCCCATGGCGGGCAGCCGCGCTGTGCACCCGCACTCAGGGCTGCTTCACCGTTAACACGCAACTCAACTCACTCTGTTGCTTTAAAAATAAGTCGCTGATTAAAATGATCGCATTATAATTTGGGCTCATTCTAACACTTAAAAATATAGTGCTTTGCAAAGTGATAACAGAATTCAGATCAGTTTCTTTCTGGGAGCAGAAAGTGGTGACTTGACACAACAGGTAGTTTTTGGCATGGTTTGTTTACCTGTGGAATGTTTTCTCAACCCATATGCTGGAAATCCCAACGCAGGCTCCAGGTTCCATGACCGGGGTGAAGTGCTAGCTTGTTTACGGGAGCAACTGTCTCCTCTCTTGTTACACCAGGCTCAGGGAAGCTGTACTGCTTAATAAGCAGACGCTTCATTCTCAATAAAATTCCCTTTATGTACATTTTCAAAGACCACCTTACCGAGGAAAGTGGATCTTGACATCTTTCATGGATTCAGAACAGAAAGGATGAAAGAACTCCGAGCTTCAAATGCCAGGCACCAGAGGCAACTTCCTGGCACCTCTGCCTCTTCCTACACAGAGCTTCACCCTGGGCACTCACATAAGTCACCACATCGGTGGGCTGTGCTGGTGAGAAAGGCAAAATGTTTCACTGTGCGTCCAAGACTGGCCACTTATCCTGGGAGTGTCTGCATCTATAGCCATGGACACATCCTGACCACGCTTCACCAGGCCAGGGATACGGCCCTTTCATTCCATACAGCTCTTCTTGCAGTGCTAATATTCTCGTTGGTTTCAGTAGGAAGCAGATTTCCCCTACAGAGCGAACCATAGGACCACTACCATAATGAGCTAGAGGGGAAGGACGGTGCTCTTTAGACACTGTGCATTTGGTGACTACAAAAACAACTTGATTAACACTGAGAAGATGAATCTGGCTGATGCTTTACAAAGATGAACAGAAGGTTTCTGTGCTCGTTCCCCTGTGTGCTTCATTTCAATGCAGAGACACTGTTTCTGGGACATATTCTACTCTGTTTCATTACTGACATATATCTAGAGATGGGTATGAAGTGTCCGTGTGGTGTAGGTCACTGGAAATTATTAGTCAGCTGCAGATGCGAGTATAAAAACAGATCAATTGATTTTTGCATAGGCTGAGGAGTGACAATTTGACAGTAAATTGGAGCACATGCTGCCATAGGCTGAATCTGAGACAGCAACCTAGACCAAAAGGCACTGCCACGTCGTACCTTCTGTCCCTTTTAATAAATGCCAGCTGCCCTTTAACATGCTACCTGCAGTTGGACACCCGCTGTGAATAATGATGCGCGTGGGTCTATACCTGGCCTGGCCTGGTATGCGTTTCTTCATCAAGACATACACATTATATTTGCTGTCTGAAAGTTCGGGTATAGACCATGTTAAGTGGAGAAAGACCATGTGGCGAAAGGCACGTGCTTTCAAAGGGTGGTTTGTCCTTTACATCTTGGACATTCATCATAGGAATGAATGGGATAGGATCAATCACCTGATGGTACCTGTGTCTCCGCACTGATTATAGAGCCAGCCCACAAGATTGGATTAAATTCCTAACTTTCTGAAGCCAAAATAAATCGAATATGAGTTATTTCCTCACTATGTGAGCTGGAGGATAAACCCTCTGAGGGAAAAACATCCCAAATCCTTCTCTCTTCTGCATCAATATAGAAGTTGATCACTATAAAGTTCTAAAAAAAGAACACTTGCTGCTCTGTAGCTGGTCATCTGCCTTTTCCTAATGGCCAGTAGTCAGTAACGGAAGCTTCAAGGTTGTGATACATTTCATGCTAAAGGAGAAATCTTGAATAGCTCTGCCTAAACGTGTTCCCTTGCTCTTCAGTGACCAGAAAGAGAGTGTACCAGGATTAATACGTGTATCTGTGTGTGCATATACGGGTATGTATACGGCCTACAAATGACACATCTGGCTCGTCTGTTCATAGAAAGCTGTGTTGTGTGCTCTGCCACTGCGGCTAGTAGTAAGGAAGTACTCTAAATGTATAGGATTCTATGTACAGAATTTATTGTAATTTTATAGATTTTTAAATAACTTAAATATTATGCAAAAAATACTTTAGATACCAACTATTTTGAATCTTTTCTGATAATTTAAAATTAACTTTTGAATACCTAATAACGTTAGCATCAATATTTTTCTACCATAACTGAAATGTATCAGTTCATATGCTAGTCATATGATTATGACATATTTACAGATGTTTAAACTTAATTTGTTCAAAATTTACACCTGTCAATGTTTGCATGGTATAATGTAATATTGTTTAAGGATAGACAATAAATTAAGAAAATTTGATCCTAAAGTTTTGCAGCTCACTGTTTGGAAAAGAATATATTATTATGTATCTCTTTTGTATTATATGTCACATTGAAACAAATATAAAATGACTCATTCCTAGCATCCAAGTTGCAGATTTCCTCCCTAAACTCAGTTTTCTACCTGTTCTATTTGCCTTCATATGAAGTTGACATGTGCATACAGAAATCAAAAATACTGATGAGTTTCCAATTTTTTTTCCAGAATTTTCCCCAAATTTTAAGGCGGAATAAATGTATCCCAAGCAGCGACTAGGGCTGTCAAAACAGCACCCCTTTCTCTAGCCTGGCACATGACTTGAGCCGCGAGGAGCTCGCAGGGATTGGCTGAAAGTCTCCTGATCATCGCAGGCCTTGGAAGCAGCAGCTCGGAGGAGACACGGCTGCTCGGGCAAGCATGGCAAAGCCAGGGATGCGGAAGCAAAAGCTGACACTTGTTCTGCACTCTGCCAGTTGGGGACCCAAGAGGACCGCGACTCGCTGGAGCACGGGCTCATTAAGCCCAATTAACATCAAGGTTGCCCTCATGACATGCCGGGGACTCGAGGCGTCACGTTAAAAGGAGCATCAGGTTGGGCTGGGACTCTCCAGGGCAAGATGTCTCTGCCCACGCGTGGCTCTGTGGATTAGCCGCCATGTCAGGCAGCTCCTCCACGGCTCAGCTCGGCAGGCGTCAGGCCAGGGTACAGGTCGCCATTACAGGCAGCTAGGCAGGAACAGCCGGAGCGAAACTCGCTGCCCTTCCCTCAACGGGGCCGTTAAGGAGCACGACATGAGGCCAACCCAACCGCTCACACAGACCCCAAACCGCCTGCAGGCCACAACGTGCCCGCCCTCAACGGCGCTGACGCCCCGCCCACAACGGCCCCTACGCCCCGCCCACCCAGTCCCTAGTGCCCCGCCCACAACGGTCGTAAGGCGCTGCCCACTACGGCCTTAATGCCGCGCCCACAACGACCCCTACGCCCCGCCCACAATAGCCCTACGCCCCGCCCACAGAGTCCCTAGTGCCCCGCCC